>NW_028141167.1:13112156-13572169 GCF_030444845.1 Prenolepis imparis
ATTAGCTTGGATTTAGGTTGCCCAGGGAACTGACAAATAGTTATTGCTTGATTAGGTGCCGGTACTAGAGGCAGTTACCCTGCCGGCGCGGGACGATGGCCCTTTCCGGGGCTACGTCGAGCGATTTTTGTCGGAAAGAGGAGGGTTAGGCTTTATCCCCCCCCGTTTTTCTCTTTATCGTCCACTAAATCTTCCTCGTATAGGAAAACGTTTTCACGACCTCGCGAGAGTGTGCGACTTTTCTGAGATCGATGGTAATGATGTAATTAGACGATCCTTTCGCGCTATTAACGCTTTTCAATCGTCAGATTTATACTCCGATATACATAAGACATATAATCGAAGACATGGTTCGCTTTATATCGATATTGATGATGCGAGTTTTTGAGACTGATAAAATATTTTCCTCATATTACATATTTGATTCGATCAACATTTGGGAAACGGTATAGTTCCCTTCTCTTACTCACGTCTAATAATAGTTTTCACAGCAATTTCGGTAGATGGGAAAAATTGTCGCGCTCGAAAACGGAAGACTTGACGCACGACGTCAAATTTATATGTTAATGAGGGAATAAAAACTAGTTAGGTGACGCGAAATCGAATTTGATATCTAATTCTGAGTTCTGATAATCGTGATTCTGAAAGTGATTGCGCGATAGGAATTTGTGGCCGCCACGAATGCACTTCTGCTTAGCGATTCATTTAAAAGCTAAAACAAATTGCGCAAAAATAAAAATTGTCATTTATCAAGAAAAATAATATATAGTTTTATTTAAATAAAATTATTTAAGTAAATATTATAATTATATTATAATAATTACACTATTATAAATAATTAATGTAATTGTAATAAAATATATATAATTATTATATTTATTTAAATAAAACTTTATTACGAGTATTATTTTAATTATCATTTATTACGATACACAATAAATATAAATATATAAATTTTTTTTCTTTTTAAGTATTTAAAATAAAACTATTTATTTTAATATTGAATTAATACTTTTTCAATATTTAAATTATTTTTTTAAATATTTAAATAAAACTATTACAGTATATAATAAATATATATAATATAATTATTATAATTTTTCTCAATAAATGACAATTTTTATAGAATTTCATTTAAATAAAACTTTCCTCAACAAAGAAAAAAAATATTTTTTGATATTTTTTAAATTCTACACTTGTGACGTTTCTTTTTTTTGCACAATATTACGTTTCTGATTGACGCCGCGATTCGTCATTTCACTCGTGCTCTTATCGCGCTGATGTCGAATGTGTGTTAATGCGACTGCGGCGATCGAAATTAGAATGTTAATAGGCAGTAACGCGCTAGAGCCCCGTCGATTCAATGGGATTATAAATTTAAATCACGAGTCATATAGAAATTAATTTCGAATTACATTTGAAATATTGTCCCGGCGACTAAATCAATTTGTAATTACTCGCCGTGCTTGCATTTGGCATTAATTAGCGAACTTATTATCCGTCAACGCGCGCCGTCAACGTCGGCGAATCTAGAAATGAAACGATCATACTCATCTATCCTCTAAACGCGAAACTATAATTGTCACACCGAGTAAATAAAATGATGATATAGGTATAGGAACAACGAGAAGAAGAATAGAGATAGATGCGGAAATGTCGTCGCCGGCTTCACGAAACGTGAAACTAGATTTCTGGAAATGAAAATTCTCGAAGGCGTGATGTACTAATTAAGTACACCGCCATATTTCGCGCAAACTAAGATGTCTTCTCTTTTACGAGAGCTCATTTTCGCGACGGCTAGACCTCAATTATTCCCGACATCGAACACAGAGCTATTCCACCGGCACTCTTTAATAAGGACTTTTGCTTTACGAGATTTTATACGGTACACGACGAGCTCATTATCTTAATTAAATCTACTACAGGAATTACAGCTCGCGAGTAAGAACTAGAATTACTTCAAAATTCATGTACGTGCTGCGCGGATGAGCGGGCTCGGGATTCGAAGAATTTACAGGCGTTATATGACAATAAATCGAGGAACGAACGCAGATTATTTAAGAGGATCACATACTTTTGTCGCGCGCACACTGAAAAAAAAATTTGTCAACTTGACTAAATCTTTCAACTAAATTACTATTTTATTAATTGAACATATATTACACAGTTGAAAAATTTGTGTTAAATTTAACAAATATCACATGACCCAAACGGTCCACAGAAATTTTTGTGTTAATTTAACATAATACGGATATGTTAAATGATGACACGAATACTGTGTTAATATTTTAACATAAAATAAATGCAAACTTCAAATAAACTTAAAATAAATTTTGTGTTAAATTAACATAGTTTGAATGTAAAAATTAACTAAAAAAAATTGTTAATTTTACATTTTATCATCCCCACTTATATTATAAAGTAAAATTAACATTTTTTTCTGTAAATTTTAACAGATAAATCTTGTTACTAATAATACCAAACATATTTATTGTGTAAAATTAAAAGTAAATACACATTGTGTTATTTTTACACTTTTTTTTTAGTTATTTTAATAATTTAACATTTGAGTTCAATTAACACAACAGCAATATGTTAATTTAACACAAAAATTTTAACGGGGACCGTTTTTAACAAGAAAACACAAATTTTCCAACTGTGTAGTATTTAAGTCGAATATATTGTTAGATTTAATATGTTATATTTCATTTAAATACTCTATACGTTCAATTAACAAAATAATATTTAGTTGAAAGATTTAGTCAATTTAATACATTTTTTTTTTTTTCAGTGCAGAAAGGCCCGTTTTTGGGATCTTTTTTCAGTAAAATAACATAGTGATCAAGGCAATGTTTTTTTTTATTTTATATATGTTATATATTGAGTGTATGTATATAAAAAAAATTATAATTTTTATGACAAGTTGCGTGATTCCAGTGCCTGCATGATTTTGCACCGTAGATTAGTTTATTACAGGAAAATATTTTTATTTTTCAACTCGAACTAACCCTACAGCGCAAAATCATGCAGATACTAGAATCATCACCGATGCGCACGCAACTTGTCATAAAAATTATAATTTTTTATAAAATTTAATAATTTTTTATATGTATACACTCAAATATGTAACGAATAAAATAAAAAAATGCTGTATTGATTACTATGTTATTTACTGAGAAAAAAATTCTCGAAAATAGATCATGTGCTCTCTTAAGGATCGGAAAATATCGTGTATATCATAATAAAAAAAAAATGGGTCCCGCTACCGTCAATTTTTTCTTTTACATTTATTACGCTTCGCTTTTTCTCGCATATTTTCTCGTATATTCTCACATATATCTTTTCGCACTTTGTGTATATCGTTTCAAAAATCGTTGCTCATCGATTCCGTTTCGTTATGGACGAATCACTGCCGGCGTTTATTATCATCGTAAGCTCGATTTTTCACGACCTCGTGCCAATCGATACAACGGTTCCTCGTACACGTACGATCCATTCCTCACGGTACGCCACTGTTTCGGAAAGGCCCGTAATAGAGGCCGACTTGTAATAGGGTTTGCGCGGTAGATTTTCGATCGCGTCAAACATGCATTTTTTTTTTTATCGATCACTCGAGGTTAAGAGCTCATTTCCGACAGCCTAATATACACGGTGAAAAATAAATCGCGATCGGAAATATTGCATGTTCGAAAAAACTCAGCTTCCTTGAAAAATTCAGAGAAAAAAGTTTGTGCCAAAAGGAAAGAGAACAATAATTATCTCGGACCGGAGAATCACGAATAGTTTGACGACTGTATAAATGAAGGGGAAATAAATTGTGCGACAGCGGGGTCGACAGGGCGCTGCAAATTTTTCACGGACCATATTTCCCGCTCCGGCCATCGCGGCTCCATACATAAACCGGACAGAATCGGTCTTTAAAGTTTAACCCGAAATAAATCCTGCCAACATAAGTGCCCTCCTATTTCTCGGTCCATTCTTTCTCTCTCTTTCTCGCTCGCGCGCGTATCTTTATATCATCTCGAGCGCTATATATATGTATGTCCGAATGTTTCTCGTCCATTTTTCGCGAGTCCCTGACCGATCGGGGATAAATAAGGCACGAGTATACTTTACGGGAGACCGCGCGCGTACCTTATATACGTATCCTCTACCCTAGATACATCGAAGCTTAACGAGGTCTGCGGCAATCGGAGGCCGCAGTTGTGGCGATTATCTGCAAATTCCGGAAATATCTAGCCATCGCGGTTCAACCGATTCCTATTCTCTCCCGTCGCGACATGATTCCACATTTGCGGTCGTCGATTGAAGGAAACCGGAATATTCAGATCTTAGTTAGCGAATGTGGGTTTAATTATACGTACGCGAGCAACATAGCAATTTATATAGAAATATTTGAATTTCGATACATCTTTTGATTCGAATATATGCACGCGCGAATTTATCATCCTAATATCGCCTTCGTTTTCGATTAAACTTTTCTATCAATCTTGGAATCGGGTGATAAATAATAATTTGCCACTGTACTGTGAGAAGCAATTTGGTCGAACCGCGGTGACCAATGACGAGATTTAGTCTTATTTATATCGTCGTTTGTCGCAAAAGCTGGTCTTACCATATGATCATCCGATGAAAAACTTGTCGGACAATCTTGTCCTTCGCATTTGCTTTTTTTTTTTTTTTACATTTTTATACGGATGGAGTCGTGTCGCATCGCATATTTCGACGAGAAAAATAACACGAAAAAATTCATACACAGTTGAAAAATTTGTGTTAAATTTAACAAATATCACATGTCCCAAACGGTCCACAGAAATTTTTGTGTTAATTTAACATAACACGGATATGTTAAATGATGACACGAATATTGTGTTAATATTTTAACATAAAATAAATGCAAACTTCAAGTAAACTTAAAATAAATTTTGTGCTAAATTAACATAGTTTTAATGTGAAAATTAACTTTAAAAAATTGTTAATTTTACATTTTATCATCCCCACTTATATTATAAAGTAAAATTAACATTTTTTTTCTGTAAATTTTAACAGATTAATCTTGTCACTAATAATATCGAACATATTTATTGTGTAAAATTAAAAGTAAATACACATTGTGTTATTTTTACACTTTTTTTCAGTTATTTTAATAATTTAACATTTGAGTTCAATTAACACAACAGCAATATGTTAATTTAACACAAAAATTTTAACGGGGACCGTTTCTAACAAGAAAACACAAATTTTCCAACTGTGTACACTTGACATCAAACATTTTTTTACACCTCGTGAATTAATCGCTCATTAGGTCGGACTGTACGAAATTAAAAAAAAAGAAGAAAAAAGATGGAAGATCGCTGAATTATATCTGAGCCTCTCTATTAGGATCATTAATACCTACGAGTAATCATAACGTATTCACACCGACGACGATATATACATATGTATATAGATCGGTGTAGCAGAAGCCGGTCCTATATAGGAACGCCCAGTTATCTCGACTCGCGGATCAATCGCGCAAACCTCGGTTTTGCGAAACAATAACGTAGTTTCGCTGTATATACAAGCGGTCGTGTTCGCATTCATCGGTCGGCGCGTGTTCACCATCGCGATGGCTGCCGTACAAAAGTTCGCGTTTTATTATACACGTATCTCGCTCTCTCTTTTTATGCGTCCGCGCTATGTAACTTTTTCACGTAATACAGAAATTCTGAAGAAAAAAGGAAAAAGAATCCAGAAGAAATAGAAATCTATAATTAACGCCGGCAAAGATAACCCGGTTAATCGTCTACGACGTCTGAAGATTTCTGCGTAATATAAAGTTGGAGCGCTTCCGAGAAGCGCTTTATTTAATGAGGACTTGTGTAAGCTACGCTTGTTTATGCAACGGCGCTGCAATGTACTCCTCGATTAAGTATCTCTCTCTCTCTCTCTCTTTTTAACCGATGAATGTCCGCTTTGTAAATGGCGCTGCGCGACAGCACTTTAATAAAGAAGATCGCATTTTTATTTTTTATAATTACAGTATTATATATGCACATCGTTTTTATTTTATATTTTTTCATATATTAGACACATTTATATATTTATTATTGTATATCTATATTTATATATAAATATTTTTATATATTTTTATCAAGGGGTGTCTCACTGTCGCAATACATGTACATTTTGTTTGGAATTACGCGTTACTTCGCATTGATTTATACAAGCATAAAACAATAATAACCCAGACAAGATTAAAACGTCTTAAAAAGTAAAAATGTAATGTTGTTGTGATGTTTTTTTAATATATATTTTATTAAATACTATAATTTATGAAATCATCAATATTTTATATTTAATTTGTTCAGATCTTATCTAATTTTATTCGTATTTTGTATACGTTCAAGTTTATATAAAAGAAATTTTTATTAAAAATGTCTTTTAAGTTGATTTTGAAAAATTTCTGAATTTTTTAATCACGAAGTTTAAGAAATTTTTTTAAACTCATAATTGGGAACACGTAACTTTTTGTTATGTCTTTATTATAATATAAAATTTTAATTTAGATGTTCCAACTAAATATTTGCAATATTAATTTTAAAAAAATATTAATTAAAAATGTTTTGCATAATACATTGGTACTGTATGATTTACAATAATGTCTCATAAATTAATTTTTCTTAACATTTCTTTTTATAATCATTCCAATTACATTTTTCTTACTAAATTAAACAGTACTAATATTTAAATATTGTATTTTATTAAAAAAAAAAAAGATATATTAATATAATTACATGCATTCTCCGTGGCATTACTTAGAAATATGGCTCATTACGTAGAATTACTTAGAATTCTCGGTAATTTGCAATACATGGTACAAATTTTTAATGAATGAGACACCCCTCGATTTTTATATGTTAGTAAATATATTTATATATTATATATTTTACATTTATATAAATAGATTTTTTTTACATATATCCTCGGCTATAGTTATTCTCGAATCGAGGGAATCTGTTCGATCTATCGTCGAAGAACGCGGTTTAGCATCGCGCGTCATTGTCGCCGCACGCGATCGGCTCGTTCGTTTTTGTTTTCTCTCGCCGAGAGTCCCTTCCTCTCTCTCTCTCTCTCTCTCTCTTTCGGAGGGAGAGCTCGTTTGCAGCGCGCGATTACGAGAGTCGAAACGCGTTTTTTCGGATCTATCGGACTATAACCGCGACTCGCGCGGTCGTTTTGTGTTCCGCGCGCTCGCCGTCGAACCCTTTTTTCCCTTCGCGCCCTTCGCGCCCTTCGCGCGCGGCGCCTCTGTGTCTCTTTATCACTCCGCTTCCCGACATCCGCGAACGACGACGTTACGAGCGTTGGCGGCGGCGGCGATACAAACGGGCGACGCCTGGGCGCGATACCTGGCCCCCTCCGCCGCCATCGGGGGCTCTTTGTTTCATTCGTGTACGCCATTGTGCTGCTTCCCGTTCGCCAGACTATCGCGATAAACAGCCGGAAAAGCCGCGATGAATGACACCGCGCAACCTTCGTTACGAGCGCGCGCGACTTTCGCTTCTCTCGATTCTTTCCGGGAGTCTGGGATTTTCGCTCGTCGGTTGTCCCGCTTTTATCCGATCCTCGTCCTCGTCCTCGTCCTCGTTCGCCGATCGCCCCGCTTGTTGGTTTTGTGCGATTGTGTTCGATATATTTCAGATCGCGCGTAGACTCGTCGCGACATATATGGTACATGTGTATATACGGAATAATTATTCAAGTATTTTAATATATAGAGATTAATATTATTTTATTAGATGATGGAATCTCACATGGAGCTTTTTTTTTTATTTATTCGATCCTGCGATTTTACTGCGCGCTCAATCCGAATTATAAGGATAAGCTCCGTGATACATTCATCGTTTGATAAATAATTAATATATACTTTTATTGTATAAATTAATATTCCACATCAGATAGAAAGTTCTCTTCTGTTTTGCAATCTTCGCGGTTTATTAAATCTCTACCTACATAAGAAATGTGCAACGATTATTACCGAACACTATATTCTTCTGAAAAATTTCAACTTTAAACATTTAATGTAAAATTTCAAGCGCAGCATGTTTTAAAAACAGATTATTATATAGGTGAAACGCAGATAAACGAGAACTTTATATACAGGATGGCCCTTATAACACAGTCACCACGATTTTTAAAAATATAGAATAATTTAAAATTCAAGTAAAAAAATCAAGGATCATCTTTTGACTTTTTTAAATGGAACCGTGTTTTTTTTAATAATAATTAATAGTAATTAAAAAAATCACTGTGCTTCTATTTAAAAAAGTGAGGGTAACCTTGCTCTTTTCAAACAAAAAGTGTTGTACCAATTTTTATTGCAATTTATTACCGATTAGAAACTATAAAATTTCTATTTGATTTTTTTTGTCAGATTATAAGTATCTTAAAAATCGTAGCCTTTACGAGGACCATATCTCGTATAAATATTTCTCGCGTCTCTTTGGTTAATCGAAAAAATATGGTCGATAGCTTTAATATACTTTTATTGTGTTATATCGGCAAGAGCCGAGGATGTACGCAACCCGTTAAGCGAATAGAAAAGTTGCCTGTGTGTTTTAGTTACCATCGGATATCTCTCCGAGAGAAAAAAAGAGCCTCACTCACCTTTTTTTGGAATTATCTTTTTTTATTTTAACGTCCTTAATATCTCAACGCTCGAAGCATCTTATAACTTTTTTTCCAAATTTTCAAGTCGACGACTTTTTATCTATTTCCGCAATTCTCGCCACCATCCGCGTACACTCCTGTATATGTATGTATACCAGAATGCGAGATCTCGTCTCTCAATTTCACAGTCACTCACCGACTCGACTCGACGGAGACGACGCGACGACGATTTCGTGCTCCTCGTGGTCGGCAGTTGATATCGCTCAGCTTTTCATGAACCGCGCCTGTAAAAAGAGACGTACGCCGCCGGGCACGAAACGGCTCCCTCTCGTTCAATCCACTTTTGGGGGGGAAAAAGTCATATTTCTTGCGCGAACGTGCCGAATGTGACGACGCTCCCGCGCGTCATCAAGTGACGTTGTGTACCTGCTTCTCTCTCTGCTGCCCGTTTTCATACGAGCGTGCCGGGAAAATTGGTAGACATCGGAAACACTCGTAAAGACGCGCTTGCGCGCTCCGAAAAAAAAAAATTAGTTTACCGTTGCTTCACTCCGACACGGGATTATACCGTTCTCGCTTCATTTGATATGAATCTTTAATCCTTCAGCGAACGTACAGATACGTTTTATGCAATTTCGTCGATCGATCATGAGTATTATACGTATAATATATACGCACATATATATATAGAGTGTGTGAGACCAATCATTTTTTATTTCTTTCCTTATAATTGTAAAATATTTTTTCCACACATGTGGTATTATTTCCAATGAAAATATATTAAAACGCGCGCCTGAGTTTTTTATTGGAGAATTTTAGAGTCTTCCCGCTCGTTTTTATATAATTCACATTTTCCAGCTTACGTTTCTCCCGACGAGAGAAAAAAATCCCGGAGCACAAATCGCATTAATGCGAGACCTCTCCGATACGAAGCGCATTTCGCGCGGCGCGTGATTAATTCACCGTGGCGCGCATTAATGTAAATTCATTATGCGCGAGGCACAGCTAATTGGCGGCGTAAATCTCGCGCATTTAATAAAAAAAAAAAAAAAAAGGGCCGAGCAGCGAGAATCCGGCACACTATCAAAAGCCACCAGCGTTTTTACGGCGGGAGGACTTTCGCGAAATTCCGTGGACCCCCGCTGCGAGATCCGCAAGAGATACTCCCCCCTTCTCCCCCGTATGTTTATTTCCATTGCTTAATGCGCGCGGGACATTTATTTATAATTTACGCGGGACCAATTAAAGGCCAATTAGATGGCGGCCGATTAATTTGCAAAGTGCGTATCGTAAAATTCAGGCTACCGCGCTCGGCGTCGGCGCTTTAATGCGTTAACGATTGCATCAATTTCTCTCGTACATTACTCCCCTTGTCTCTGCGTGAGTGTCCCCGCGTGAGAGCAAGTTATCTTAAAGAAATTAAAAATGGAATAATTAATCCGCCCTCCCACGGATTCCCCGGCGATCACCGGCGAACTTAATTGAAATTAGTTGCTGAATTCAATTAATTTATTATATATATATATTTAATATGTATAATACATATTATATTGTATAATTTATATAATATATATATATATATATATATATAATTTATATAATATATATTTATACATATAATTTATATAATATTTATATAATATATGAATTATATATAATATATATTATATATAATTTATATAATATTTATATTATATATATAATAATTTACATATTTAACATAAATATATCTTGGTCCGATCGAACGTCTTCTACTGTCCTTCCTTCGTTTTCTTCACTTACAATTAGTTAGACCTTTAGATTTGTTTTTTGTTTTCTTTGAACATTGCAAAATTTCTGCGCGAAAAAAGAATTTGATTTGTTTTCGTCGGACCCGCGAGTCATATGACAGAACGGCCCTGGCCGCAGACGAGACGCGCGGATTACAAATCGTCGCAAAGTATCCAGTTCCAACCTGTTAGGAGCGCTGAAAAATCTCGCAGGTACTCGCGCGCAGGAATTTCCTATCAATTAGGGACAGGTTTCCACGCGGCGGCGGCGGCCAACGTTGATGGTTAGTAGGTTTTTTTCCCTCTCCTTCTTCTCTCCTTCTTCCTTATCCCGCAGAAAATCCTGTTTCTCTCATTTATACAGTTAGCCGCTTAAACGGCCACTCGCGAATAAAGCCGAGCGAGCCGATGAGGCCGAGGTTCCTCGGGACACGTGGTAGGCTATTAAATCGAGGGCCCCGATAGAGCCGATTCTCCTGTATCCTCCGCGAATTCAATCTCGACGAGATGTGTGATAACGACAATGTGATGGCAAAGTGTTCATTTTGTAGTAGTTCATTGTTCAAGTTGCAACGCCGATCGCAAATATATAATGTCGCGTATATGAAATATACTGGGATAATTAATAGAATTGATCTTAAGTTTGTGTAAGAAAGGGTATTTATTCTAACATTATTCTAAGTATCTTTTCCGAGGGAAAAACGGTTTTTGTTCTCTCTTTTGAAGAGAATACGCTGCTAGATTTCCCTTTCCCGGCAGTGATCATTGTTTAAGATTCATAAAAGCATTCAAGCTCTCTTAAAAGCCTTTAAAGACTAATTAATGTAGGTACTCTTAGGGACCAAGAAAATACGTATGTATAACTTTATATGATTTTGTAAGATTATTATTATTTTTTTTTAATGTGAGAAACATTTCGTGAAAATTTTGATGACCCCTTTTCAACTAGATCCATTAATACCTAGGATTAAATATAACTAACACAAGTATAAACCCGTGAAAAGTTTTCTCGAGGAGAAGAAGGACGCAGAGAAAGAGAGATTCGACAATATATGTCCATCGTACTTTCATATTTACTCACGGACATATGCATCCATGTAATTCGAACGTCGAAGGGTTTAAAGGGAATGGAGCGAGATTGGGCAAGAAATATAAAACGGGACAGCCGCGCGTATTCACGTTGGCCGATCGAGGACAGTGAACGCGCGAGCGAGCCAAGGGGAACGAAAGGAGCGAAAAATAAGCAAATAAATAAAATAGATGTCTCCGAGGCGAGTCGTGAGTGTCGCTAATGAACTGGTCTCTATCGTCTCGCTTCGTAGCCTCTCTCTATCTCTCTTCTCTCGCCGGCAAACGTTGGCCGGACTACGCTCCACCGGTCTTCATTATACTCGGCTCACTGTCGTTAATTGCGCACGCACCTACGTAAGCATGGCGCCCCGATAATCCGCTTGGGAAACTGTCCGATACCACCAACTCAATGAATTTATGATAGTCGTCGGAATCAGGCGCGAAGATCCGGTTTGATTTCCGGATACTGTACTCGTCGGAAAAATTCGAACGTGTAACTTGTATCAGTAATTTACCTTCTTACGCGTCTCTCCGAATGATCAGATTGTTTCTTTAATAGAAAGTCGTGCAAATTATTTTATTATAGCTCTTTTTTTTATCTAGAATATATATTTTGTTATACGTATATATAGATACACACAAAGGAGAAAAATATTTATGTTATTAAATTAACCCTCTATCAGCAATCTGGATCTTTTAAGGCACAAGCAAATTTCCATTTTTTTCCAAATTAATATCCAAATTTCGCTTTGTATAAACAATTGATTTAGTAGTTGGCTTTAAAATCTATTGGATATTGTAATAGAGATATTAACAAATAATCCAGAATTTTTTAAAAATTTTTTGAAAGTCTAGAATATAAAAATAATATAGGGTGAACTTAAAAGATCCAGTTTACTTACAGCGTTAGTAAAAAAAAATGATTGCTGACGGAGGGTTAATTTAGCAGAAGATAAATTTTCCTCCCTTCCCTCTCTTCTTTATTTCACGCGAAGCCTTGGTTAAATTTGTAACTTTCGTTATGACTCGTTGTCAGCTTTAGGACTTAATTTCCCAGAATAATGTCTCTTACAATTAGCGATCTGTGAAACCGCCAATCTTCCAAATCGCGTCTCGTGTATACAATTTGAAGAAATGACGCGATAATCCGTATACGTTGTACATACAAGAGAGAAAGAAACAAACATGAGAGAGAGAGAGAGAGATAAAGAAGAGAAAAGGACGGGACTCGCGCGGCTGACCTGCGACAACAGGTTGAATTAATTGACAAAGATAGCATTTTCCGCGTCGACGTGCCCACCTAAACGCAAATATTCGATTGCGCTCGTCAGGTTCTACGTCCACTAGTAGACAGCCGAGGGTATATATACGAGTGAGGGTAGTGGGACGCTGTGGGTGGTTTCGCTCTGGCGAGAGGAGAAGGATGACGAGGTGGAAGAGGAGGTGGAGGGCGGGCAAGCCGCGGTTCGGTTGATCGAACACATTTTAATCAATTCCATTAGTCCGCCCTGTAACCGTCCACACGGATATTTGTTGGCTCGCGCTCCCGAGAAACACGCTATGAGCGCAATACCGAGAGAGACGGAGACACCTACGTACTTAGGGAACGCGAGAGAGAGCGAGACGGATAGAGGAACGCGCAGCTGTGCCTGTGTATGTGTGTGTGTGTGTGTGTGCGTATTCAGCGTGGTGTATGTACGCACGTGCAAGAAAGAGGGGACCGAACGTTGGTATGCGTTGGAGCCCGAGGACCGGGCCGGTTCACGAACGGCGCGGGGGCGTCGGTTCGCCAGCGACGTCATCGTTTCGGTTTACACGCGCCAATCATCGGCCGACTAATTGGTCGGTACTCCGCGACCGATTCCGCGCTCCATCGATTCCGAGTCGCCCGCCCGCTCGAAATCACACGCGTTTTCGCGAGAATGCAGCGCGATTAGTGGCGTCACCGCACGCACCCTCCGACTGTCCAAGGTTGAGGAAATTCGTATCGTGTCCAAGTAGAAGCTGCTCTTTAGTTTCCTCTCTGAAGAAACAAATCGCGAGCGGTGTACATGAATATTAGAATTGGTTCTCGGGTTTGAACCGTGTAGATTTTTTGTTTGACTTCAACATTCCGTGAACGTTTCAGCTCATTCAATCAGGGAGGATACTAGTATCAGACTGTTCCTTCCTGATGAAATGAGTTGAAATGTTCACGAAACGGTTCGAATGGAACAAAAAATCTACGCGATTTTCAAACCCGCAAACCAATTCTAATAATTCTCACGATTCTAATTCGACCGCGAAAATTTCCGCTTCAGAATCCGGCAGGTTTTCCTCGCTGATAAGCGAAATCAGTCTGTCGCGAAACGAGGTTCCGGGTTAATTACCCATCGGGCCGGCGGACAGAAACGAGAGAGGCCTCTCCTCCTCTTTCCGGCAACAATTTCAACTCATAAGGCTACAATGTATTCGTCGTTCCGAAGGTGCCAGCCGCGTCCGTGCGAGGGTTTGCCATAATTACTCGAACGGTAATACAGGACGGCCCTTGAGTGGCAGCTCATATTACTCGCCTAACCCGCGTGAAAACTAACCCCTTGGGGAATGGGATGTGGAATGGGAATTACCGCGTCGGGGCGGGGGGAAGGGGGTGGGGGGTTAGGGGAGAAAAGAGGCGAAACAAGAGCGAGCGAGAGAAGAGAAGGGAGATGATATAGAGTGAGAAAGAGAGAGAGAAGGATCTGAGACCGTGCGCGCGTTTCAACGATCTCCTCCTCGCCTTCGGTAACATCTCGCTACATTTTTATGGACTGCGAGTGGGCATGCCGAGATAAATTACTTTCCTTCTCTCGGACCTCGAAGCGCGCGTAATTCGCAATTATCGCGATACGCCGGACTCCTTCTGGCCGAAGACAGTTGAGTTGGCAGTTCTGATTCTGTTAATCCTTAACTGATGCGGCGAAAAGAGAGATCCCGACGCGACGTTTGAAAAGGAAAAAAAAGCTACGAAATATATATTTCTGACCAACAGACTAATCGGCGATATTATAAATAAGTTCGACGTCGCGAATGCGGAAAAATTAAACGTAGAGAGAGAGAGAGAGAGAGAGAGAGAGAGAGAGTTCTTAAAAATTTTGACATTAATCCGTCGAGCGATTTTGTAGCCGACATATTTACGCAACATCTGTTAACATTATTTTCACCACACTGTTTGCGGTTCTGCTTCTCTCATTTTACATCTCATCGCGTTTTTAAATGTCGAGTATTTAAATATTTTTAGACATAAACTTGCTCTTGCTAAAGAATAAAAAGTTTTCGAAAAAACTTGTGTGCCCTGCAAAATTGAAAAAAATCTTAATGCATCGCTTAATGTTATCGTTGTGTACCGGAAACGCGGAAGAGAAAGAGAGAGAGAGAGAGAGAATTAATTCGTCGCATTTATAAATATTTGCGATGAACGCGATCGCGTCGATCCTTCCGATAAATTTGCGCGAATACAGGGTAAAGGGGGTGAAAGGAGGGGCCGGCCGTCGAGCGTAAAGTCGCGCGCGAGCGAATCGCGCTCGCTCGCTCGCGCGATGTAAATTTATAGAGTATTACGTTTAAATTTGATCAGCGTGGACATTTATTTCGAAACGCGGAGATACGCAGCGGCCGGCCGCGGCCTCCCCTCATGCGGCGTTCATGCGAATTTTCATAATATGCAGATTTCAGTGCGCGCCGCGGCGACTGACTACACTCGGTATGGATTTTTCGTTGCGTATCGCGCGTTTACATGGCTGGACGAGCCTCGCGTCAACGTCGAAAGCGCAATCGGGCACCGTTGACCCCTATGAGCTGAACGCGAAACACCACATGCTCTTTCTCTGCCGAATAAAAATTATTTTCTCCCGCAACGCGGAAAATATCCTCTTATATCCAGCCTCATACGCTCTTTAGGGGCCCTTAGAGATCCTAAATTACGTAAGGTTTTTTTTGTACGATTTTTGACCTCCCCCTTCTATCTTGCGTAATATTTTACAATTTTATTAATAAGGAGGTTTTTAAATATTTTAATCCTGTTTTGAAAATAAAAAATTAGTTAAACGTGAGTGACATGAAGTTTGAATATACTTATATTGTACCAAAGTAAGTCTATTTCCAAAATATATCGAGTTACATTTTCATTATTTATATAAAATAGTTGAAATCAGTTGATAAAGACTAATCAGTGAATGAAAATGAGAAAACTTTCATGATTTTTTTGGCGAAACAAATGTCTATTACATCTTATCTTATCAGAGAAACATTTAAAACAAATCTTACGTAAGAACTACTTCAATTTCTTCCCCTCCTTCCCACGTAAGAAAGCGTAAGAAAATTTGGACTCCTCTCCTCCCAAAAAGCTTTACGCAATTTAGGGATGGCCCCTTATAATACCGATCGCGTCTCTGAAATATACAAAGTGGTTCCCAAGAAGGTGCATCGAGAAGGTGCGCGGAAAGAGGAAATAGAGAGAAAGAGAGAGAGAGAGAGAGAGAGAGAGAGAGAGAGAGAGAGAGAGAGAGAGAGAGAGAAAGAAAAGAAACGTCGAGTGACAGAAGGGAAGCGAATAGTGGCGAAGTGCAGCAGAGGTGAGGAAGTAATCCCGAAGTAACAGAAACGAGGGGAGTAAATCCGAGGTAATCAAAGAACGTACAAAGTATCGGTGTGTTCAGTCCGCCGCCTTGGTTTTATCCGGAGCGAAGAGGGAAGAAGGAAGGGAGAAGGCGAGAGAGAGGCCCTCGACACGATCGCGAGATTACCTACACCCACGCCGACAGATAATAGATAGTAATTGCAGGTCTGCCCGGCTTGGAATCGGCTCGACAGATCGATCGGCCCGCGGTGGGAAGAGGGAGATAATGATGCGCTTAGGAAGAAACCGTTCTCACATTATTTTCTCGCGAATACGACTCTCTCACATCCGTCTGATATATATATATGTATATATATATTATTGCACGCACGCGTGATGCTCGTGATGGGCCCGGCGATCGAAAATCGGCGCGATCTGGGCCGGTTTCTCGGGACGACCATATTGGGCATCGCCGGTAGAATTTGAACGATGACCCCCGACCCTTCCGCGGGCGATCGTCCGTCTTCTTTCAGTCCGACAGTGCGTGTGATTGGCACGCTCGTTAGAATGCGCGTGTATTGCGAGGGCAATTTCATCGAAATCGGTTCGGTAAAATTTTGTCTGTATAATATTTTTTATAAATTCTCTCTATTTGCAAATTTTTTTGCATAGATCTTTTTAAATTAAAGCGTCGCGTATTATTGAACGTAAATATATCTTTGGTGGAGATGAATGATTAAAGTATAAAGATATTTTAATATTCCGACGATTAAATTGAAAGAAAGTTAAATTAAACCAGCGCTTTATTAAAACGTCGTGCATGAGTATAATATTTTTTATAAACTATATTTGCAATTTTTTTTTATAGATTTTTGTAAATTTACGCATGTGTATTGTTGAACCGAGTGTTGAACATAAATGTTTCTTTGATGGAGATGAATGATTAAAGTACAAAGATATTAAATATTTCGAGTTAAATTGGAAGAAAGTTAAATTTAATTAACGCTTTATTAATATATCGCGTACGAGTATAATACTTTTTATAAACTATTTGAAACTTTTTTTTTCTATAGATCTTTGTAAATTAACGCATCGCGTATTATTGAACGTAAATGTGTCTTTGATGGAGATGAATGATTAGAGATATTTAAATATTCCGATTCGGCGTCGCGCACCGACTGTTAAATTGGAAGGAAGTTAAATTAAACCAGCGCTTCATTAATGTCGTGCATGAGTTCCAACAAGGACCTACTAAATATTTGCAAACGGACTTCTTCTTTACATTAAACGAAGAGGAGGACGAAGAAAACGGGGGGAGACGGAATATATTCTCAACGAAACGCGCAACAGGGAGAGGGGACAAAAGGCGATTAAGATCATTGCGGTGGCAATTTAGCGCGGTAACACGAATCAAAGCCCCCAAAAAAGCGGCCGATCTCTCTCTATGGACCTTCGGATTTGAATTTAACGAAGGAGGTTCGAGGAAACGAACCTCTCCGGCAGAGACAAAGCATATGGTCTCGCGAAAGAAAGTGAGAGAGAAAAGAAGAGAGAAAGAGAAAGACAGAAAAGGGACAAAGAGAGAGAGAGAGAGAGCGAAGAAGAAGGCGTCCGTCCAGTCAAGAGAAGAAGAACACGAAGAGACGCGGGAGAAGCGAGAAGGGAAAACGACGAACGGAAGGTGAAAGAGAAGGCTGGAAAGGCGAAGGAGGTAGGTTGTGGAAGGGCTTTCGAGGCGAGTCGCCGAGCCTAACTGTGCAGCACTCGAACTCGAACTCAAACAACTTTGAGCTGTGTGTACCCGCGCAAACAAAACAGCGCACTAATTGCTTACGTCACTCGGCAAGTCAATGGACTTCTTGACTGAGTACTCTGAGTCATGCAACCGAGCCTCGGCGAGGCGATGTGCGGCCGCTTAGCTCTCCGCTCCGCTTCGCTCCGCTCCGCGCTGCGCCGCGCCGCGCCGCCAAACCACCTCGGGTTTCAATTAAATCACGTCCACGCACTGTTTACCTCGCATAAACGCACTGGCTCCCTCGTACGCGACACATCGACGTTGTTAATGACGATGACGACGTCCTGCTCGTTTTGCCCGCTATACAATCTTACATACTCTCTCTCTCTCTCTCTCCCTCCCTATTCGAACGATGATACGTCTCAATAGATTCGAAATCGTTAGTTTGCTCATTAGAGCACCGAGAACTCTCTCCTTCTCTCCTCCTCCTCCTCCTCTTGCAAACATATAATCGAAATAAATTTAGAGAATCATCGATGGAATAAGCCACGTGAGCAATAGGTACGTAAGACGCGAGCGAGTGTCGCAAGTGTGTATTCGAGTGTATGGAGAACGTATCCCCTCGTGGTATGCACGAGAAGGGGCTGTAGGAGCTATCTTAGATCGAACGGAGTCCAATTACCGACGTTATTAATTAATCCCCCACCTCGCCGCTCGACCACCCGGTCCATCGTCTCTCGCTTCCATTCTCAACCCCATCGTCGTCCGTCTGTCCGCCAGAGATACCTGCGAGGGATATCCCCTCCAGCGTACTACATCCTCCATTACCGTCCCCGGTCTTCCGAATCTCGGTCGGTTTATACGCGCGGAAATCATTCCGCGTCGCTCGACTCGATATTGCACGACTTTGCGCAAACCATTTTGTAACGTAGAATCATCATTTTTTTTTCTTCCGAGTCGAACCTTAAAACGGTCGCGAAAATGAGTGACATCTGTCATTTTTAAAAGACAAATTATAAGAAATATAGAGACACATATTAGGAGCGTCTTATTTATTTAAATTGTATTAGCCATTAAATTTTAAAGAAATTGGTGTCAGATGAGAGAAACACGTGGGTGACTAATGTCATCCGCGCGATATTACTTTGGAATTAAACGCCGAATCTTTCATCGATCGTCGAATAAAAAGATGGCCTTGCAAACGTCTTGCCAGAAGCCCACTGCTTAGAATTTTGCCCTCCGCGCTCTCATTATGCAAAACTAATTCCCGAGATTCACGTGCAAGCTCCGCGTACTATTCTCACGGCAAACACACATACAATATATATACGCATATGCAATTTCGCACGTAATTGAATGTATTATAATTGAAACGTAACATCATTGTTAAGGCATAATTGTGTGACCGACACACAATTATGTGCAACGTCGCGGTGAGTCAATCGAATCGAACTGACGTAAAAACGCCAATCAGAAAGACTCTCGGCGCAAAAAAGCGCTGGCCGGTAAAGGGGCCAGCGCTGCTTCTTCTTCTTCTTCTTATATACCGTCTCTACTTGAGATGGCCTCTTCTGGAAAGAGGAAAATGACAACACTCGCGCAACGACAAAACCGCTCCTCCGGCCTCTTGTTCCGGCCACTCGGGAGAGAAGATCTCTCCTTCTCTCTCTCTCTCTCTCTTTCTTCCATTCTCTCTCCTGTTCTCTGTCGCCTCGCCAGAGAGTAGACACGCGGAAATGTTCTTCTCGATTTGTCAACCCGACCTCCCGAAATATCTTTGACGCTTCTCGCTGGATGAAAAACGTAAGAAAGCCTCACCTCCTTCTCTCCTTCCCTCTACGTATAAAAAGCGGAACAGTTACGGCAGCTTCGAGACTAAATTTAATGACGTTTGACAATATATAATCAAAGCAGAGACCATCTTTCGAATAGGTATATTACGATAAAATACTTTTTTTAATTCATTAACGTTATTAACTCTGAAAGCGCGTATGATTCGTTCAAAAACTCGATCATCGCGAAATCATCTTACCGCGTTACGGGAAAAATGGCGCTGCAGCATGAGTCCGAGATAAGATTCTATGCTGTAAGTGCAGAGCATAAGGCCCAAAGTCGACGAACCGGCAACGCCGGACCGCTGTGATCCCGCAGTCTCTCAGGTAAGGAGAAAAAAAGAGAAAAAAGAAGAGAGGGGGGAATCGCTCCCCTAGAATGTCCTTTGTCGCAGTATTCCCATCTCCCTCCTCCTCCTGCTCCTTCCCTTCCATCCACCCTCTCCTCACCCGCATTCGGACTAAGCGGATCCTAAGGCCCGTTCAGGCCCTTCGCATACGTGGAATGCGTGTCTCTACTACACGAAGACTCTCTCACCGTCGTCTCGGAGCAACTTTGTCGCTCGATCCTTCGCGCTCTAATAATTTCAGAGGATTGATAAATAGATTGTACTTGTCTCGAGATCGATCAGATAAAATCCGCTGCAATTTATCACGTATTGCGTGGGATGAAAATTTTTTAATTAATCTAAGGCGCGACAGATGATTTTGCATTTTATATTTCTCTACATTTCCGAAAAATCGTAGATGTATAGATTTAATCGTAGAATTTACGCGGAATCGCACAGTAATTTAAATAATTTTTTATTACAATTCCGCTTTAATCTATGGAAAGAGAAGGAGAGGGGGATAGAGAGACAGACGAGAGGGGAACCACAGGTATTCACGATGGTACTCGGCCGGTGACATGGGTTTCGCCGACCAATGAATTTTAATTCCTCAGGGCCCAGGCAGCCCCGCTGCGACACCAAGACGATGATTTAATATTTTAAGAAAATGAGGGGTCCGTCCTTAATTTAAGCGCGCTCGTCCTATAGGACGGGGCCTGTATTGCTGGCAGCGGGAGACCTAGAAAGCCATTACCCAGATATTCGATTCGACAGTTTGAGAATGCCTTGCTGCTCCTTCCCCCTATTTTGTCCATAACTCGATAATCCCTCTTTACGATGCACACGACTTGAATTCCGACATTTTGAATAATAATAAGAACTAGATTTTTTATACATATTTTGTACACGAAAAAAATTTTATAGTACAAATTATACATGAAAAATATATTTCCTTTTACAGTATTTATTGTATATATGTAATGACACGAAGATACTTATTATTATAAAAATTGTAAATTTTGCATTTGTTGTCTATCGTTTATTAACGATTATACATTTCTTTGTGCATCAAAATATTTGAATAATTAAAATATTCCTTTGTAAAATATAATACGAATATAATATTGAAAATATCGTGATTTCTTTTATATGTTTGTGCGTTTCACAATTAAAAATTTATCGTAATTTTTTTTTTATAATATTTTTTTCGTGTACAAGTGTACAATAAAGTGATCCGCATTTTCACAGAGTAAAATACAACTTGTTAATTCTTTTATGTCATTGCCAATTAACGAGAAATTGCGAGAGATTAAATATAAATTTGTAATTTTGTTACTTGAACGAGTAAAATTTTGGCTTATTAAAATCCATGCTTTCTTTCGAATCATGCTTTCTTTCATGCTCTGTTGCATCGATACTGCAATAAAAAAAAATCATAAATTCCAAGAATGAGGAAAAAGTTTTATAATTTTTGATTTTAGCAGCTCTTACAAACAATTATTTTCATCAATACTATTTATTAAAAGTTTTATTTTGAAAAATTTATTACAAGACTATTTTCAATCATTGCAATTATTTTCTTAGCATCAGTTACTGTATATGAATACTTAATTTCGAAACGGGAAAATTTAAAGATACGAGTAAAAAATGATACTATTTTTATTATTGCGCGCGCACGCGCGCGCGTAAAAGTTTTCCATTTTGAAATTACTTAATTAAGAATGAGCAGTGATAATGAGGTAAATTACGTTAATTATCTTTAAGATTTTGAAAGAAGGCATCTCGCACGTAAGCCAAGGACGAAGGTGCGGATACCTGTTGACAAGCATTTGCATGTGAATGCGGTATGCTGTCGTGCTAAGCGACTCTTCTAATCTCCACGAGATTATTTTCCGAGGACATGAGTTTCCTGGCCATTACTACCTTTAGGACGATGTTATTATAATTTTTTTTTCCTCCTCTCTTTAGAATAATCCTTCGAAATCCAAACCGCCGTCAAACTATAGGCTATTTCATGAAACTTGACACGTTCACGATAAGAATAGAAAGCTTTCGATAACGAACGTCTATATTTGTGAAAGCAACTTGTTCTTTCTCTCTCTCTCTCTCTGTTTTATATTAGAAACATATATCCTAACAAAATTACAAATGTCAGTTTAATCGCTTCCAACACGGGGATATTTAATAATCAACTTGTCTGTCGTGTTATAACATGGACAGAGAAGAGGAATGGTCGTTAATTGCGTATATGATATCACGACTTGGTGAGAGAAATAAATGTCGACGTTATGCATCCGGCCGACCAGCTTGTGCACAATGCGTGCGGCGAGCAAATTTATTTATTTATTTATTTATTTCTGCGTCTCTCTCTTTCTGGCGAGACAGAGAGAAAGAGAGAGAAGGACGAAAATGATAATTAAGCGTCATGGTGTGTTTGATGCAACATTATCCGTCGGCCTACACAAATGTTCCAATTATATGGCTCGCGTGATACTTTGATCGCAGTCATCGCTTGTGTTTATCGTGAAGGGATACCTGAACAGCCGCGGGCGAGAGAGTCCCGAGGGAGGAAGAAAAAAGCGATTGCCCCTTCGAGAGAGAAGAAAAACAAAGCCGGAGTGCGACGGCGTGTTTCACCTAACTTTCATCTAAGCGACGGTGAATTTTCTGAAATTGCCGTTAGCGTTGAGACAATTTTTTTCGCAAAAAAATGTATAGGCTATGTGTGGCTTGCGCATTAAAATAAATTTTTGACGAGCATTATCAATCATCAGTTTGCACACATTTTAAGTATGAATAAAAATGATCATACCTCAAATAATTATGGAAAAATTTCTCAAAATAATATAATATAAGGGTTAATACATTTGCCAGGAAGCGAAGATATGTGTTTAGAGATTTCAAACTCTCCATGTCTATTCCAACAAAGAATCCGAAGCTCCGAGTCAATGGCGGGTAGACGAAGATCCAACAATAGCTCGTTCTTTTTAACGAGCGTCGCTTATTATGTCGCGTTTGTAGGAGCGTTTCTTGAGCACGAAGGCAGGTAGGAGGAGGTGGAAAGGAATAATTAAAGCGCATTTATGTGTAGGCCAATTCGTGATCACCGTCCCCGTCGGCCTCGGGATCTGAATGGGTCCTGGGATGACGTATTAGCTCATATTTGTCTCCCGACAATACCGGCTAAACTCTCTGCCCAGGTGTCCGTCGTTTTACACTCTTCCATCTCTCGGGAGGACGCGCGTGCATGGAATTATAATGGGATAGACCGTAACAGAACGGAAGATGGGCAGCGGCAAAAAGGGACGATCTGGAAAGCCGCAGAAGCGAGCGACGAGAGACAGAGAGAGAATGTGAGAAAAGCGAAAAGAATGCGATCTCGGGATAATCGATGGAATCTACCCAAGATCACAGAGTTTTATGGAATTTTTTCTTCTTCTTTTCACAAATTTTTAATTGAAAATAGAAAATATATTTACCTACTCTCGCGTATAAACCTTGCACATTTTAATTCTTAAATATTATACTATAGACCTTTCGAGATACCCTTTCTAATTAGATTCCGGTGTATATTGATACAAGTACAAATTAGACGGAGGGGGGCGAAACGATAAATACGGTCGGTCCTGCTACAATACAGTTCCACATTCCTTGCTCCCTACGGGCGGCCCCGCTCCTTCGTTCTTGTTCAGTCTTTGTCCGGCGCATTAAAGCCGTGATAGTTTCACAGTGTGTTTTTGTGATTGATCGTGTGATCTCGTCATTCGATATAATAAGATTGCTTTTGATCCGCTCGCGCGCGCGCGCGCGTTTCATAATTACAGGCGGTCCAATTTAATCCTTCACCCTCGATGAAACGGATAACCGATTATTATTATTACTAAGGACGTTTAGAAAAAGAAGAAGACAAATTAACAAATATACAGTTATCAACAATAATTAATATAGTATATAATTTATTGTATTCTGATAATTTGGCTTTTAGATAGCTCAATGATACGTCTGTCGAACGGAAACCTGAGGTAGAAATTTTTGAGAAACGTCACATCGTCGCGGATATTATATATTTTTTGCGGCGGGAAAGTCCCGACGGTGGGAAAAAAGATAGCGGTCGTCAAATTGATACATATTAATAAGAGAGCAGAGATTCGCGTCGTCAGATTTTTGCATAAATTTGAATCGCGGCGCGCGCGCACTCAGCATAGCACCAAGGATCTTCTCAAATTTGAATAATCGAGAATAATTCTCCGAAGTTTTCTCCGTGTAAACGCGCTGTAATCAACGCGGAAAGCGGGCCGCTACTACTCGCCTGCCGCGAAACATTCATTTTCACCATATAACACCTCGCGATGGATAATTAACCGCGCGCGAGCGCGCGGAATCGGGAAACGTGCGAATTTCGCTTTCGCGAGCAAACGCTCGGCCGGGTGTTTGCGCTTTTAATGAATCTTGACCGAGTAATGGCGCGTCTTTGTTTACTTGTCCCGATGCGAAATACCGCTATTAATTAGAATAATCATCAGCTTTATTAATCAGTTAGGTAAACAAAGTTTAGCTCAATTAATTATAATTCATTAGATCGATCAGACTGGGAAACAGCTTCATGCGAGGAGGCATCATCTCCCATACGCATCGTAGAATATATTTTACATTTTCTCTTTACTCGCATTTTTTATCTTTCGTACAATCTTTTCTTTTATTTCTTTTTCTTTCTTTTTATCGCGTGTTTCTTCTTGTGAAATAAATCATCAGCGAGAAACATTATTAACAAAACGGTATATTTTATGGCAAATTACGGCCGCCGAGAGAGATTAACTTATAGATGAATCTCTAACTATAGTTCGGAGAATATCTAAGCGGAACTGCCGTGAAATTTGCCGATTGGTAAGCTCTAACAATACCAGCCAAGTGACGATGTAACGTATGTCTCTACACGTAGCAGGTCTACACCTAACTGTGTCGCTCGAAATGCCCGCCTGACCCTGTTGTAGCGATGTCTATGAGCGAGAGCAAATATTTTCTACTAGAATAACGTATGCAAGTCGAGAGAGAGAGAGAGAGAGAGAAACGCTCTCTGTGATATCCGCAGACGCAATTCACATGTAACATGTATACATATATATTTTCGTTTGAAAATTGAATGATCTCTGCGACAAATTTACAAAGAACATACATCCTTAAAGTAATGGGTATGAAATATAAAATATTAGATTATATATACAATATATATAATATATTATTATATATATTATGTATATATTATAAATTAATATATTAATATATTTTTATATGTATATTATTATATATTATATTATATATTATAAAATATATATATAATACAATATATTATATATATTAATATTATATATATTATATATTATATATTACAAATTAATATATTTTATAAATTTTTGGTGTATATTATATCCATATACAATATTTCATATCTATGTAATCAGATATTTACTCTTGACAAACAATTTTTGCAAAAAGAAAAAATGATACATATGCGCGTAGGATTTGGGTGTAGGGTTTTCGAAAATGTTTTTCGCGTTCGCATCTCGTTCAAACACCTCGCCGCGTTGCCGCCACGTTGCAGAGAGTTTGCTGCACGCAAATGAAGAATTGTCAGCCAAATACGGTTCGAGAGTGGTAAGGGGCGCTAGTAGGGGATGAATGGGACGTAATGCCGGGTCTACCCTGATTGTTGCACTCCTCTCCCTTCCTCGACCTCTCTCTCTCTCGAACCCATCGGAATTTCCAGTACGAATTTCCGGCTGCGACGTCACTTCCGCCGACCGGGAACAAGTGAATCCAGCTGCCCAGAATCGTCTCTATACCGCCCCTATTTAAGCCTTTCCGCTCTCGCCGGGGTGCCATCTTCGCATCGACGCATAACGATCGGAAACGCGCGCGATTTAAACTTGTTAACGCATACTATTCCATGTGTGTGTCCGACTGATATATGTAAAGAATAATTCAATTTAAATTTTCTCGCTACTTTCAGATCTCGCTAAGCATATTCATTTTTTAACCATCCATTTTACGCTTTACAATAGACTTTCCGTTTTGTAATTTTTCTCCTTTTAACAAAAATAGCCTGTCAAGGGTAAATTTTTAATTAAATTACGTAAGGGATAGTTAAAAGACGAAGAGCGTAGAACACCGGGGTCGGCTATAAATAATAAAACTAGGAAGGTAAATATAATTACCTAACCGTATGTACAACGTGTGTTTGTCCTACGGTCCTGCGACGACGACGCAACAATCGTGAAAACGAGAGTGGGGGGGCTCTTTTCAAAGCATGCCGACGCGAGGAATTAAGATTTTAGCGACTCCCGCGAGATCGACCCGCTGGCCAATTTAATCTTCGCGAGTGAAACTCTTTTCTCCTGCCCCTCCCTCGACAATCACAATGCGATCCCGCGGATGTTCGAATTATACCCGCCATTATGTCGAAGGATGACGCACCTAAAACGATTTCTTTCATCCAATATATAGTAGATAGGTATAACACACACGATACAGTGGAGAGTTCGTAAAGGAAAAAAAAATCCTTCTATATATCCTGACAAATTTGGAGAAACGAGAACGGAGATAGGAGTGCACAAGGAATATATATATATAAGATTTAACTAGGAAAAAAAAAGAAGGAAGGGTAGAGAATTACTATAATTATTCTTTTATCGGTATTGTTACTACGGTTGTTACCGTGTTTCGTCGCGGGATATCCTAAAAAAAAAAAAAAAAAAAAAATAATGTCGTTTATCCGGCAGCCAACAATAGCGCGAGAATAATGATACGCACGACCATTCACTGCATTGTATTACCTACATCGTGTCACGGCATTGTTTCCCGCGTGTTCGGGTGTCATCCCTCGGCGCGAAATGGCTCGACACGTTTTCTCGTTCCCCGCCTCCTCCTCCTGTCACCCTTGTGTCCTCGCTATCCTCGCGAGGGGTTGTACCTGTCTTCCGAGTTAGCCGCCTCTTTATTATCATTATCGCCATATCGCGGACCTAATGTCGAAGCCGAACGCGCGACCGCGTCGGCGGTATTTTTCTATTATCGCCCGACTCGTTCGCGCGATGTTCTCTTCGGGGTGGGAGATGGGGGTTGGTTCACGTACCCTGTCGTACGCGAACAACGCATTTTTATTAGTCGCGAGATTCAGAATTTTTAACGAACATATATATACGCTGGCCGCGTCGCGTTATTTCGCGTTATACGAAATAAATCACATCGATAATTGATCGGGCGTAAATTAAAATACCGGCGCGCGCGTTTTATTGAATTGCTTGCTTTTGTAACATTTATTAAATTGTCCTGTTAACCTCTGTTAATTAATGCAATGCAATATACATAATTTTAAATTGAAAAGGAAGGAATATAAAAATAACTGGTCGGAAAATGGGGAAAATAATTGAAAACAATGCGCGCTCGCGAATTTTCATATACGAATGGCCGTCCCGTCGAAATCCGCGGGGAAGAGCGATCCGTCGATATAATATTTGATCGCCAAACGAGGAGGACCAAGGTACGAAAACCGAAAAATGGCGATGCGGACGGTCAAGGAAGATCGACGAAGGGCGCGGAAGGACGAACGAAGGAGGAGGAGGAGGAGGAGGGGGGGGGAGGACATTGAAAAGCGGTCCTGCGATCAAGAGAGCCAATTACCCACCCTTGCACAAGTACGCCCCGTCGAACATATTTTTCCTACGTAGCTTACGCGAACACTCGAAGTGCACTCGAGCGCTCGCATATGCGAGCTGCATTTCGAGGAGGCGGGCGCGCATAATGCCTTCGCAAATCTCCGCGCATGTACATTATATACGGATCGGGATCATGCGTCGAGTCGGCTCGAGGGGGGTGTCGAGGGGGAAATGCGGAATGTAAGGGAGGGGAGGGGGATGAGGGAGGAAAAGGAGGATAAGGGGTGGCTAATAAAGCTAAGGGTGCCCCGCGACGTCGCATTTACTCGGCCAAATTTACCGCAAAAACATATTTGCTCCGCGAAAGTCCCGACCGATCCTTATATAAGCTTCGCGTAGCTACGCTCGCGCGCCCCTTTGTTGTCGCTCGCATTTTTCTAAAAGACGGACGGATTTCTGCCAAAATCGATACGCGCCCGTTAACTTGAAGAAACTTGCCAAAAATTCCGTGGATCTCGGTCGGATCAAATAGAATAAATTTCCGAATAAATATCGATGTTTCTCGGAAGGGTGGGACGAAATTAATTAAATTAAAAATATGTTGATTAAAAACTCGTTCGACAATCGATTTTAGATTGAGAAAAAATGTATAATAATAGGAATAAACATTTGAAAATCTCATTCGCTTCTGCTCTGCAGATACTCTTCTCTCGATCGACCGAAACCTACCTACGATCCTTACGTTTTGCTTTTAATGAGCAGCACACATTGTGTGTCGCTTTTACAGCGAGAAATATTCAACACCTTCGACGGACAGGCACACACGAGATGCCATCCGAAGACGACCGTTATAAATTTACCGCGGAAACCTCCGATTCTTTTTTTTTTTTTTTTTTTCTTTTTCTTTTAGTGGCAATGATTTTGCGGCGATATGACACCCGCCTACACGGGGCTACCATGTAAGGTGCGTGTATTTTGGCGATTTTTACGACGGGGCTTTACGAGTCCCGAGCGTTCTCGGGAACCTCGTAATGACCTTCGGAAGTTTGCGGGAAAAAGGTCGAACAAGAATCGTCCGCGAGAATCGATGAGGCCTCTGAGAAGCTTCAAAGCCCTTCTCGCCCACAAGGGTACGCGATAATGCGAGATGGCGAGCATATCGATTTTAATCACCTCATACGAGAGAAGCCTTAAAAACTTAGATAAAATACGATACTAGATTTTTTATCAACTTATTTCTCATACCTCTAATTTATGAAGAAAAATGTTTAAATTGACATTCCTTTTTTTTAATAATATTGTGAATGTCGTAACGCAACAATTATTCCACGCGTTATGATCAATCAGTATAATAATTTTCTTCAAAGCTCCGTCTGATATGTCGGCTGGAAGCAAGTCTGTATCTCGGATGTAGCTGTTTGTTTGGCCTCTCGACTTGGTATCAAATTAGAACTGCTTTCCATCTGACGTCCGCCCCGCCCCAATGCAGCTTCCGAATCCCGAACTGACCTGTCCAAAAGGGCCGACCACCCTAGAGCAGAAACGAGCTAAGGTCACCACCACGTGACCGCAAGACATATACCTGCGGGCATCACGTGACTCGCGAATATGTTATCTATCTCGTTTCTAGAGATATGAGGTTTCGAAAATTTAATTTTTTTTTGCACGAAATTTTACGAGACATGGAGAAAAATTTAAGTAATTTAATCTGGATAATTGGACTGGGGGAAAATTGATTATATCTAAAGTTGAAGCAACTCTCTCTTTCTCTCTCTCTCTCCCTCTCTGTCCGTTGTTATTAAGTCGATCGGCGGATCGTTCATGCGGACTGCGGACTAGAAAAATAGTCACGGCATGGAATCCCATCCTTATTGGATTACGAAGGAACAATCCTAAGATCCGTTAACGAGTTCTGCGGACGGCAGGATCTACGATAGAAGAAACCCTAATGTCTTCTGACAGGCGTGCCGTGGAAGGCCTGGCGGCACCTTTTCCGAACTATCCGCCACAATTATCCGAAACCTCTGTCGGCTTATTTTTTTTTCTCGCTCGCACCCCTCCTACTAGGCAGGACCATCCGCAGAAGCAGGCATTGTCCTCACCTCCGCCTCGTGTTTTTCTCCCGCTGGTAGATGCGAGCTGAGATAAAAGTTTTGACAAGTGCACTCTGGTCCGGCAACCGTGAACATTACGAGAGAGGACGAGTGACTGTTCGGCTAAAACTCGCAAAGGGGAGGAAGCGAGAAGGGGGGGACATTATTTATCTATTTTTCTCCTTGGAATTCTAGATCCGCGCGATATATATTTTACAAATGCGTAAATGCGTCATGTTGAATTTACGTCTGAAATAATAGTTATTCCAATGATCGATCTGCATACGTTGACGTGTATTCGATGAATTAGCATATCTACTTGCAACAAGACAGAAACAATATTCGTATCGCTCCAAGATTGCACGATTGTATCGATATAGCGATGTGTTTGCGTTACCGCGTTGTGTATAATATTTATTGAACTGTTTTTAGCACCTTCAAGGCTATAGGTATCGTTAAATAGAACTGATTGGAAGAAAAAGATACAAACAACGCGCCTGAAGTGCATCTCGCGTATGTTAAAGTATGCAAATTGATTTTATAAGCCGGTTCGGTAAAAAAGCACGATGAAAAAGAAAAAAGAACTGGCAGACCGATGATGATGGTTCAACGTGTTAGGTACTACCAAGGGTACTACGTAATCGCTCGAAAAACTGACCGTCCATCCGAAACGATTTTACCCAGTTCCTTACCGGTTCATTCACCCATCGGATGGCCACAAGTATCCAGTTAGCCCGATTAGAAAACACCATGGAGAGAAATAAAGATTTATAATTTTAGAGCGAAAAAAGTCAATCTTTTTTTTGTAGAAAAGGTATATCGTTGAAAACAATCGACTTTGCCGTTCCGGATCTTTTTTTTTTTTTTTTCATCGCTTATGAGGAAAGTGTTTGGAATTGTATTACTGCGTTGCTATAAGAGTGCTCGAACAAAATTACCAACAACGGCATTGTTACTAATTTTATTCTACTGCCTCTTATTTTTTTTTTTTTTTTTTACCGCTTCCCTCTTTCTCTCTCGCACTTAATTTAACGCTAAGACGCTTAGTTTAGGGAGGGGGAGGACTCGAAGCGAGTTTCCGGTACGTAACCCATCGTCTCGCAATACCGCGAGAAACGCGAGAAAAGATTTCTAACATATCCCTGCGAGGAGACGCTCGCTGGTGCGAGACACGACGAGGCGGAGCGTAATAAAAATAAGTAATTACTGCAAGTAATCCTCCTCTCTACTTCCCCCCGCGACGCACTCCTCCGCCCCGCGCGAGTCGTTCAATTAACGGGAATACTGTTGTCTTCCCACCCAACCCTCTCGTCCAACTCGCTCCTCTCTCTCTCTCTCTCTCTCTCTCTCTCTCTCTCTCTATCTCTCTATTCCTCTTCGCCTTCTCTCTTCTCGCCCCCTTGCAGCCTCCACGCATCCCTCTTGCATTCCCTCCCTCCGCCAGCGTCCCTCTCACTCGTCCACAAAACCCGCGAAATGTTTCACTCGCAAAGTCGCGTGGAGCGCGCGCAGAGAGGCACCTCTTCTGGGGTCCGGGGGGGAAAGGGGCCCCGCGGCGCGGAGGGACCCGGTATCGATGCCCCTCCTTCACTCACGCCCCTGACGTCCATCTATCCGCTGCTCCCTCCGACGCTGCGGTTCCGAAGACCGCGCACCATCCTCTCCCCGCGCTCGCCGCGCTCTAACCTTCTCTCTTTCTCTCTCTCGTGTGCGCTCCCTTCCCCCTTTGCCGCTCCTCCGACGCGCGCCGCATAGTGGGGGGAAGCCGACGACGCGGCGGCTCCTCCGGCCGCCACTCGTTCGTCCGACGTCGTGCAGCGCGGATCGGTCCGTCGTCGCTCCGTTTTGTGCGTGTCGCGCGGTGTGCTCTCTTCTCCGCGACATGCTCCATTCGAGTTCGGGTTCGCCTTGACTCGAGAGCGAGCGCCCGTCGAGAGACGAAGGTCTCGCCCCGCTTGCGAGAGGATCTTTCCCGAGTCGAGGTCACCAGAGTCTCTCTCAGGTCTCTCCCAGTGTTGAGTTCGCGGAATGTGTCGCATTAAGAGCCATGCGGAGAGACCTCGCTAGGCTCCCCTTTCTCGCGTTCTCCGAAGCGAGCACGCGGCGGTGGTCGTTCCGTCAATGTCTCGAGTCGTCGTGTTGTTCACGTTGTTAACGCGCAATTATACGGTACATTCGGCGCGAGTTTTGATCCCGAAGAGAAAGTGCGTTTGAAATGTATTTGCGATCGACGAGGGATTCGATGATCGCCGTCGATCCGACGTCAACTTCCAAAGTAGCGAGATTCGTGGTAGATCCGAGGCAAGCTTGAAAAAATTTGTCGCCTCAATTTTCGCGGGGATACCTCGATCTCGGGGAAACTGCGAGGAATTCTATTACGATATGCTGCACCGAGTGTATCCGTGACATTGTGATCTCTTGAATGGATGGTGCGTACGAACCCGCGCTGTCCCATTGATCGAGAGTGGGCCTCCTCGAGGAGAAGAGGAAGAGCGTTTCCGAGAAAAGCGGAACATTTGCGGGCGGGTGGTCGAAGCACCAGCACCAGCACCAGTACAGCGTGCGTGCGTTCCCGAGATCGATAGCCCGCGGAGGAGAAGAGAACAGGACGTAGGATCCTCGCACGAGGATACTCTGCCCCGTGGACACCTGCTCGCGATGCCGTCGCGCGTCGCTGCCTCGCTGAAGGAGAACCTAGTGTATTATCCCCGTGTGTGAGAGAGAGAGAGAGAGAGAGAGAGAGAGAGGAGGGGGACCGATCTAACCAAGATTGTCTTCTAGTGAAAGATTAAAGGAAAAATATAATTTTAAAGTGCCGTTTCTCTCCTCGCGTCCAAGGATCTTTTTTAGCGGCTGATCGAATTCAACACAAACAGCCTACGCATGCCGGCGATAGTGGTGAGTGTGACGCTCCGATAATTCCTCTCTTGCTTTTTTATCTCCTCGCATACGAGATCGACATCGGCGATAAGCGCGGGACTCTCTCGCTCCGACCCGGTGATCCAATTCGTGTTCAAGCCTTTGCGATTCGCCTCGCGGAGAAACCGATCCCGCGCGATCGGCCTAGAAGCATGAATTATACTTAAAGTTAAGAGGAGAAAAGGTTCTTGTTTTTTTGAGGGATTTTTCAAGGATCTCTATTTTTTTCTATTTCGAGCGGTGTAGATTTATTGACGAAATTTCTACGGAATTACATCATGCATATTTATGCTTGAAAGTTAATTAATCGTAAACACAAAAGAATATTACACTCACACTCGTTTACACGCGGAGAGATGAAAAAACAAGGCTTTTCTCATAATTATCTACCAATCTTTATTTATACATCCGCATATATATTAAAATTTGATTCGCGCATTGCATATAAATTTAACTGGTATTTATAAATTTCTAACGTATTTAAAAATTAAAATATCCATTGCAAAATGTAAGCACCCATCTCTATTTACCGGAAAATATATAAATGAAAAATTAATAGCCCGGTCGCACACACATGAATTCATATTTTGCTTACTTATGCGTTTATTAATTAAATATTAAAAGCTTTACAGATAATATAAATTAAAAAATTACTCGCTTCTGCGCGAATATAAATTCACATTTTATTAAATTTGTGCGTACAATATTTATAAACTAAAAATCGAAAGGTGCTCTCTTATACAACTCAATCCCGAATCTCATTTATTTACATATCATAGTTAAACATTTCATGTTTCGTGGCAAATATGTATATAAAAATTTAAACTATTCGCAAATATAAATTTTTATATATCGAAAAGTTATCCATTTATGGGGTAGCTTGTATTTTTGGTTAAAGATTGTTTTTTCCACTCGTCCCCGATACATATCGATGTTCTGCGATCAGTGTCTACAGATTCCTTTTTTGGGATATACATATATATATATACGTGTCGTCTCTACCTGCAAATGGGAAAACATTGTAGTTCCCTGTGTAGTCTATCTTTGTCGGCGAGAAGGGTTAGAGTGTCCACGTGTGAAGTCCTCTCGTTTACACAGCAGCAATCAAAATATTTCTCGTTCTTCGACCAAAGTTTCCCGCGTTTGTACTCACAAGAGTATAGTATTAACCCTCGGGGGCTTAATGTCCAGCGTAGAGCTCCTGGCACGCGTTTGTCGCAGTTCTAATTCGTGGCAGCTGGTACGAGAAGCCGGTAGTTTCCCAAGTTCCTCTCAAATCTTAAAACCTCCTTTTCATTTTTACAAAATTATATTTTTCTCCCTTATATTATTAATTTTTAACGTTTTACATCTCGGTCTGTCATACCAGCGTGCGCGCAGTTTTTATACATATATATATTTCTATTCTTAGATATACCTACATTCTTGAATCTCCGTAGATTTGTGCGACATACTTTGCATTCTTGAACGTGTTTGATTTCTTGTAACCGAAGACCGCTGGCTCTCCCTTGTCCCTTGCAATCTTCTAATCGTAAGAATTATTTTCCGCGACGGAAACATCGCGTCGACCGGTAGCTAGGAAAAGACTGAAAAGAAATTTCCGAGAAGGCTGCGAGAGAGAAAGAGAGAGATCGGGACACGCAGGCGCGGCCGCTGCCACGTGGTCGTCGCGGTCGGATCTGAACGACTAGGTGTTAACCTTTTTCGAAAATCGACTAGCTACGCCGCCGTCGTGGCGAGGAAGAGGCGAGGAAGAGGCGGCGGGCGTCGCGTCGCTTTGGCAAAACAAGTAGTTACGTGAAGTCCTGGCCCGCGGCCAAGCGGTTTTCAACTTTCCCGAGTCGAACTCTAATATTCTTTGCGGAGACACTGCTCTTCCGTCCCCTTATGCACTCTTGGGAAAATGAATAAACCGCGCCGTTAATTACCGGCGATTTAAGTCGCTGGATTTAGCTCTAATCGCCAAGAGTGTGTGTTTGCCAAAATTATTTCAATTAAATTCTCGGTGCAACGGGATCGAGTTTTCGTAAGGTGTGGATTGGTCTTGAAAAATGAAGATTAGCGTGAAATTATCATCAGGTTTAATAAGTTGTACCGAACTGCTTTTATGAATTTTTTAAATCTTTTGTAAGAGATATCTTGATCCGGATCTAGGGACACTTCTATGTCGCGTTAAATAAGGATTGGCGAATTTTCCTATTCGAATTCGCGAAATAAGATCGCAGGCTTCATCCGACAAGACTCGACGACGATTACGTTATTATCCGTATAAAATCGTGAAAGCGATAGAAGATTATTTTTCTACAACAACTAACTTTTGAACGGTACTGTACATCTCGCATGATGCTATCTCATGACAGATATGCGCGAACGGCTGATCGAACCAATTAAAATCTCGTGGCCGACGTAATTAGAAATGAGGGGAATATGTGTGTGCGTGTGTATTAGTCCGCATTAATTCTCTATAATTCTGTAATTCTGCGAATCACTTGGATTTAGATGATATCACAGGAATTGCTGCAAGTCCATCGGCGGCAAATCGCGAAAATTGTCGTGATCAAATCGGACAACAAGGTCCATGCGAAATACCGAGTTTGAAATTGCGATTATGTGGCGCATCGGTGACCACGTGGGGCCTTCTTCCCCCGCATTATTGCGATACTATGTCGTATGTCGTATAAGAAGGGAATCACGGTTAGCGAAATTATTTTTGAAGGCGGATATAAGGCGCGCGCGCGCGCTATAACTCGTAAGGAAAGTTGCTCGAATATAAGTGCGCCGTATAACGTGGGTATAAAATATTTCCAACGTCGCAATATTAGTTCGCCGACTATTTTCAGTTTGGCAGAGAACTCTTGCGGCGCGCGTTTAACACGTGCTATCATCGTATCAAGGTTGCGTCCGTCACGAGAGAGAGAGAGAGAGAGAAAGAGAGATCGCGGCCAGGTGATTTGTCTTTTGTTGCTAGTATCCGAATGATACCGATCGCTCGTCTAAAGATAGCGCGCAACAAATGAGAATTAATGTCACGCCAGCTGCGCGACCATTTTTTGTTCCTCCTCGTATCCCCATCAACGACGGTAAATATATATTGCTATACGTACCAATTTTCACTTACTTATGAAAACAGGAGCGGTACGAAGTTAATGAAAGCTTATGCATTTTTATGAACTGAATATTCAAATTAATAAAACGTATATTTAATTTAAAAGCCAAACTCGATCGATTAGAATACGCGGAAAATTAATTTAATAATTAGATGTGTAATTTTTCAAAGTGCGGTCTTTGCGGAAAAAAAATCTAGGAAGCTAATTAGTCGGAATGACACATTGCGCGTTCTTTTTCCTTTCTATTTTTTTTTTTTCCTTTCTTTTTTTAAGTACAATATCCACTCGGGGACTAAAGGATTGCTTACGGCCGTTTTGGGGATGACAGCCAGGAGCAGTGGGTTAGGTACGCGTAGTACGTCCGTGCACGAAGATATACTTAACTTTTAATTACTATCATATAACTAATTAGCCCCGGGTGTGGGCGGGGGTTTTGTATATTAATTTAATTTTCAATCTCACAGGGTAATTCTTGGCGCAACGTTAGTTTTAATCAACCCTCCGACGCGCTCCACACGCCAGCACGGCTCCGCAGGCGGTGGGTCGCGAGAAGTGACGGGCAGAGAGGGGCTGGGTGGGAGGGGGAGGGAGGGAGGGAGGGAGGGATGGGGAGGGATGGGGAGGAAAGGGGAGAGACGGTTGGTAGTTGAGGGTGGCTCTCGGAGTGCTTCAAGGTGGAGTTGAGGGGCAACGGTGGAACGGAGTACACCTACTCAGCTAATAAAAAGCGGCAATAAAAAGCACCCCTTAGGACCACTATGGATATCTCGCTTTCCTTCCCTCCCCTCCCCCTCCCCCTCCGTTTCGCGGAATCGCGCGCGTCCGTATTTCTTTCCTCGTGCGTAGCCCAGGTTTATTCACCTGCCCGGGATTAACTTTAATCAAGTATTTACATTTTAATTCGCTGCCATGTACACACGCTTAACCGAGCCCAGGCAGAGCTGGCCCGCTGCCCTTTACGATAACATCGTCGTTTAATTGCAAACTGCCACTTTCCGGGGACGAGAGACGTCTGCTAGCGCGATGTCAATTTCGTCCATCCTATATCTTTCGACTACTGTGACTATCGCAATAATAGAGGACAAGGCGGATGTGAAGAGAAAGAAATAAGAGAGACTTAGGTTTATCAATATTTTCAGAAGTTAAAATATAAAGATTAGAATAATTGCCAAGATTGCGCGGGAAAAGACGATAAATAGATCGATACGTTTCAGTACGCGAAATTATCATGCGGTTGCATCATGTTTATTATGATAGATATACACGAGCAATCGCGTTAGATAGAGTGTCAATAAACATGTTTGACGCTGTATACATATTTTCCGAATATGCCATCCATTGATCATTTTTCAGGCTCTATCGTAGATAACAATTTCCGAGCAAATATATATAAAATAAAGTAATAAGAGATATATTAATTAAAAGTATCGTATATTATAACCTACAGCTATACAGCCATGTACTACAATTATATCGAAACATTTTACGATTTAATTACGCTGATATTTCATAACACAATTTTTATGAGTTACGAGCTACGTTAAAAAAATTAATTTTATGTAGACATGCATAATTAATGACTGAGCGCGTATTAATGAAAAATGTAAATCCGGAGCTTACAAAAACGTCGAACAGAGCGCGCGTGCACGCTCTTTTTTTTCTGAAATAATCCTCGATACATTAATCATAAAGAGGATTTATTACTTAGAGCGGTCGGATAAATATTATGCTCGAGGTTAATACCTAAATGGACCACATCAGCACGCATTATTATCGATATGCTTTCGCGGTTTCGTCGATGTTTGTGCCAAACGTTGCGCGTTCAATATATGAATTTCACACTTCTAATTAGCCTCGTCAGACAATTTCTGAAAATGGTATATATATGAAAATACATGTATGTATATAAATTAATTTTATTGCTGCGTAATCAGTACTCGTTTCAGATAAGATTGAAATTGTGTATGAAGTACAACGGCAACGAGATATATATATATATATATATACAGGATGTAACTGAAGAAAGATATATAGATGAAGCACACCATCAAATTCTCTGACGATTTTTCCTCAATGAAAATGTAGAGGCACCAATAATTTTCAAGTTATAAATGATTGAAAAAGAAGGGCTTCTCGTAAACTAAACTTTGTGGAATTAAAATATTAACAACACTACATTCTTTAATTAATTTCAAGTAGAGTTTACTCTGTAATTAATTACAAAGATACAGATGGCAAAAAATGATGACCTCCCTCGATTTTCGCTGAGGAAAAAATCTCCAAATTGGCCAGATAATCTATATATATATATATTTTTTTAATTATACCCTGTATATAGAGTTGCGATATATAATTAACAAGAATTAATGTACTTTCTTAAAATTTATCGTATTCGCTTTTGCAAATTTAATCAAACTCTTTTCTAAGAACTTAATTTGCAATACAAACCTATCAAATCTGTCACAATATACACACGGTACATTCACGTTGCTCGATCGCGCTCGCGCGCTAGTGTTGCTAGCCATTCGTATTGACTTGTATTTGTACTCTTCACGAGGCGCACGTGTATGTGCGTGCGTTTTGCGTGCGCACGTATACGTGTGTGCGTGCGGAGGCAAACTGGAGTGCGGAGAACGAAGGAGAGGTAGGAAGAGTAAACAAGAGAGCGAGAGAGACAGCGCGGATTTCTACGAGATGGGGGAGGGACAAGGATGGGGTTAGAGCTCGAAAAGAGACGGACGAATTTACGAGGGAGGGAGACGGAGAGAATACGCCGAGAGGTAGAGAGATAACCCGACTGTGTATAGGTAGAGGAAACAAGAATGAGAGAGAGAGAGAGAGAGAACGAAAGATGGGTAGATAAAGTATATCCGAAACGGAGATGGAAATACGGGAAGATACGTACATTGGAAATCGCCGTTGCAAAACGGAGAGTGATAGAGTAACGGGTGTCTGAAAAGGATAGATAGGAATGAATGCGTGCGTATGAGAGAGAACGAGTGAAAAATAGGAATATATGCAAGACAGCGAGAGAGAGAGATAGTACGTATGTATGAGAGAGAGGGAGAGAGAGTGATCGAGGGGCAAAGGAGAGAAGGAGAGGAATAGTAGAGTATATACACACTCGCGATAGAGAGAGCGTGGAAGAGGAAGATAGTGGGTGAACGCAGATAGAATGTGTACAGAGGGTGGCTAGGAGGGGGGGGGGTGAAGGGAAAGAGGTACGCAGGCGCACATGAGTATGTTACGGGGATGGCCAGAGGGCAGCTAACGTTTATAATATTAACGCTAATGGACTACCTTATACCTTATATACCGACCCTCGCTAGACCTCCTCTTCCTCTCCGCTACGTCTCCAGACACCCTCCTCAGTCCTCGGCGAAGTACAGGATAATATTCATGGATGTATTCAAGCTAATGCACCAAGGCGTCCATTGCAATAATAACAAAGTAAATAACATTGCTGATTTTTAATTATTTTATCATTAGAGTCGGGCGAGCGCACATACATACATATACATACACACTTGGGTTTTTATTAAACATTTAATATATCCCGATAGAGAGAGAGGAGAGAGCGAAATAATCTTGGATGCAGCCAGTAAATCTGTTTTATATTTTATTCTATAGATACTTGCAATTTTTGTTTCGTACGCCGACTACGCCGGATGTTTTTACAGAAAAGTCCTTAAAAATTTTACATGAAAATCTTGAACGCGTGAAACACGCGAAATATTCGATTCTCACGTCCATTATTCTCTTAATTTTTTATATTATACGCGTGATACATTGGAATTCTGCAATTCTGCATTGCAGTAACCCGCGTAAAAACTTGTCAATTCCATATGGCGCGGCCCACCTGTCGCGAATCTCCATCCAGTCACCCCGTAGAGCACTCTGGGATAATGTATGGTAACGGAACGCCTAAGTAAAAGCCGTTTCACGTATGTGAGTTTATATCGGCTGGTGTGCGTGTGCGTGAACACGCATGTGTGAGTTTACGTAGATACTAGACAAGAGAGTCGTTGTGGTATTTATTCCGCATTTCTAGCATTATTTTTTTAATGTTAATCGCGCGGGGGGACACTCTACTCTATTTTTTCAAGATTTTTTATTTTATTCTCATGTATATCGGTTTAATGAAGAGTAAAAAAAAAAGATGGACGGGGAGGGGACGCCTCTTCTCTGTCTCTATTTACTCATGCAATAATACTGATAAACTTCCTGACATTGTTTATGTTTTCTTAAAAGCAATGTTATTTTATCAGTTAACAAAACACGCGCGACTCTTAAAAATATTTAGTGTTTAAACTCTCTCGAATGTGAATTTCCAGTATTTATCATTCGAATGAATCTTACCTTTCTTTTTTTTCTTCCTTTTTAATGAGAATAAGATAATAGCGCGCATATAAACTGCGGTGACAATTTTGTCGGGGAGGGAACTTTGCTGCAAATGAAATAAATACATTTGCTGTGTGCATATAATCTCATCTCGTATCTTTAATAGGCTTAATTGGATTACGGTGTTTCCCTTCTTATTTAAAATATAATGCGAGATGGATATTAGACAATTTAGATAGCTGTAAAACGGTTGTGAATTTCTAACTGCGAGATAAATATATCAGAGAGTTTCTAAGTATATTAGGAATACATTGCCTTTGCTGAATTATTCGAGTGCTTTCAAGAAATTGCAGGATGCATTAGCTTACATTACGGCAGTTCCATTACATTATGAATATTACTCCGTATATTGATGAGAAGAGGGGCGGAGATGTAGGGCTCTCGATATATATATGACTGTGGTGCATTTTATTATTTCTAACATTCCCCTGATGCGTCAATATTGGCTCCGGTTGATTAATGGGACGTATCTTTCAATGATTAATAATATTATGTTAATGATAATAATTGCATATATAACAATTTATTAAATAAATATATTAAAAATAATTTGAGAAAAGGAGAATATCACTCGTTTTTTTTTTTAATTTTTAACTTTAAAAACACTAGAGAGGATATTGTAAATGATATATGAATTTTTCACGTCAATAGCGAATAGAAAATGATACATATTAATTAAAATTTTTTAAGAATTTCAAGTATATCGCAAACTGTAAAGAATATCCATAATTCTCGGGACATGTACGAATGGATAATGATTCAATAGCGTTCAATGGAGTTCGATAGAAGTAACTTGCCCTTATGGCCGATTTCACGGATCTTTCTCAAATTCTCGTTAACGAGTGTTAAATTGACGATCGATTTTTCACGGCTCGTTAAAAGTAGAAGTAATTTAATTGCCGTCAGCGCGCTAATCCGCTGATGCCAAAAAGTAGACGAAATGTATTTATATAGTACACATTATGTGATTGTCAGTGATTTTAATGTAATGAAACGCTATCAAGCGTCGTGCAGCCGCTGCAGGGAGCTATATAGGAAGCAGAGAATTTTTACACTCGTGTCCGAACCATAAAAACCATCGTAGCGACCATCATCAGAAGTTAGTTTATCGAGAAATACGTGTGTCACGCGCTTATGCGCACATGCGTCGCGAAGAATAGCGACCATCTGACGCATCCTGAAGGCTAAAGGTGTGGAGACACACGTTTTACGTTCCGGTCGGTTCGAAATGGCGACGTATGCGTGCATATAATTGTAGGAGAGACCCCCGGCTAATGTAACTCACGATTTTCCACGACCAGAACCGAGAGGGAACGACGTGAAAAGAGGGGCGGTAGGGAGGAGGATGTGGAAGGAGGAGGAAGAGGGGGAGGGGAAGGGGGGATCAGGAGAGCGCGCAGGCGGCAGCCCCGGCTAATTAAAACCGCGGATGGTAATTAATTAAGCAGACGTCAGAGGAGATCTTAGAATTCTACGCAGCCAGAGATTCCCGTGTGTCCTGGAATGTGACGATTACGTAGAATCGAACGGTATCGCATTTTTGTATGACTATCTCTCTCTTTCTCTCGTTGATAAACGAGCAAAATTAAATGTATACAGATTTGATATATTATTAGATATATTTTGAGAAGGAAGCATGAAAGTTTCGCGGGAGATATTACATATAGTATATTAGAAAGTTGTTGTATTAATTAGGTCCTCTGTTCTCGTATCTTCGTGATAAATCAAAGATGCCTATGAGGAGCGCTGGACATTAGCCGAATCCAATTAGTCGTTTAGACATACTCGTTATTAAGCGGTCGGACAGGGTTTCACGGCCTTTCACTTTGATTTGAGAAGCAATAATCGCGATCAAAATCTAACATTATATTCTCCCGATGGATTATTCATAAATTAGTTCAATTTAATGGAAGCCTTTCACTCTTTCGATCTTTGACCTTTACTTTACCTGGCGCGCGAACAATAACTCTCTTTATCGAGACTGGAAAAGTGTTGATACTACGATTATTGTTTCCCGTTAGGAGAATATATGTATATATCTGTGCCTTGTTGAGAATTCGCAATTTTGAAAGATCGTATTTCAAAATAAAAGGTTCTCATATCGATGTATTATAGAGAATAAGAAGAAAAGTTTATACACACACACATATTGATTTAATCGAATTTTACGTAATTAAAGTCTCCCCTGCTCTCTCTCCCTCTCTCCACCATCGCCATTCTCTCCCTACCTCCTTCTCTTTTCCCCCGAAATAATTACGGACTCAGGTGTTCCATTGCGTTCGTGTCTGCGTTACACCTGTATCCGCTCGTATTTACTTGTACAAATATACTCGTTCGTATATATCGAAGAGGAGGAAGAGACCGTCGAGCGAAAGCACGAGAGCTGGAAGAGAGGAGAAAGAGAGAGGAGGGGAGAGGGTGGAGTAGGAGGTAAAGTAGGTTTACTCGCGGAGGAAGCAGAAACGGCGGCAGTAAGATAATACGAAAGCCCTTAAAGGAGGCAAAAAGCGAATTGCCGTAAATCTCGACGCAGGTTGGCGGACGGGGGATGAGGGAGGGGGGAGAGGGGGCGACCAGAGGGTTGGAAGGGTCATTTAGGCCACGCGGGCCCCGATTCTTTCCGGCTGTAAACGACTACGCTTCGTCGGGCCCGGGCCCGTCCCAAACTCTCGTAAAAGCCTCACCTCGTCCACCCGCTAATCGACAACAAACACATTGTCTTTGTATCGTTGCGTGTCCGCCTACTCTCTCTCTCTCTCCTCCTCATCCTCTCCTTTCTTCTTCCTCTCCTACACTACATCGTGGTCTCTCGAACTTTCCCCCTCCAGCGAGCCTTTGTGGACCCCGCGACGGACCCTTTCACGTTTGCACGTGAGAACTTTCGCTCTATGTCAGATACCGAATACTCTATTATTTACAGAGTGTAGAAATCTCTCGTTAACATGGAAATAGAAATTTTTCGCTCTATTCTTCTTCAACAGAAAAATGTCGCAATTTTTCCCTTTGATGAATGATCCAGCTGACATATGGCAACGTTTAAATTTTAATGCCAAAAATTATAGTTATAAACTCGTCCTATTCATTCTTATTCACTTTCGTTCTTGACATGTCATCGGGAAAATTCGTGAAATAGTTTTTGGGAAAATATATTAGAAGCTATATATGTATATGTACATGTGCATAAAAAATTCGCTACTTTATTAACGAAAACTATCAGTTTTGAGCACTTCTTAACGAGACGTTACTGTATTATCGTACTTCTCCGTAAACATAGGCTTCTATAACTGATGTAAATGTAGTTCTAATTGATTGTAAGACGCGATTGCACAAGTAGCACAAAATGTTAAAAGTTTTATTCCATAAAAAAGTTGAAAAACCATTTTCTCGATGTACGCAAAATATTTTGACGTTAAAGTTAAGCGATTACATTCAGCTTTGAAAGACCATACAGCGCTATACATTGTTTATAAACGTATTACGGTCAATATATTGACTGTACGAGGAGGAAGGAGGGAGAGCGGGGCAGAAGAAGAGAAGGTAGGAAGGGACGGCTTACATTGTCGTAATTCACTTACTACTACGCGAATCATTCAGCCAATCTCTTTTTGTCTTTTCTCGTCGTAACAACTCTCCCTTTCTCTCTCCCTCCCTCCCCCCTTCGTCTCTGCTCCGATCGACCTCTCTCTCTCTCTCTCTCTCTCTGTTTCTCTTTTTCTCTCTTTCTCTCTTTCTCGGTTCCGTCTCCATCGCTTTTAACCTTGAACTCCCTCGTTACCGTATCACGCTCTGTAGCACACGATTCCTAGAAGTTTTAGAGATCCTGGGGGAATCCTATTATGAATTCTACGGATCTACTGGCACTTGTACGAACACAAGATGGTGATGTAATTGCCCGGCCGAATCATTTGGACGCCCTTCTTTCAGAGAGAGATTTACGGTTTCTCTCCTTCCTGTGTTTATCGGTTACAACTCGTCGTACAAATATCACAATAGACGTATAATTAATTAGACGCAAAGTTATTTAATAAGAGTCCCGCAATCTCGACAAATTTTATTATTATCTGAATTAAATACGGAAAAGTATCCGTATCGTTTTTTCCCTGGTCCCTGGAAGAAGGGCGCAAATCTCGGGAAAATTGCCCTCTAATTTCTTCGTCGAACAATCAAACGGAGCTAAAAGGAGCGGGGGAGGAAAACTGTCAATAACGTTGGCGAGCATAATAGACGCGGGCTCGACGGCACGCGCGACAGGCAAAAATTTAATTAGCAAAAGCCCGAAAATTAATTGCGCGCGCCGTCTTATTGTACTCTGCCCTCGTACCTCGGAACGTTACCCTGGCGCGCGCACCGTCTATATACACAGGGAATGTAATATTCACAACAGCCTATATCCGAGCTAGCAGTCAGAGTGTCCATCCCCCACCCACCCTCTCTATCCTCTTCTTGCACAGAGTAGATAGATGCCAGGGCCGAAGGATACGTCGCGCCGTTTAAAAACTCGTGTCTTTTATTTATACATTTTAACAAGTTAGATGGTAGTCAGTTTCAAGGAAGAATTAATTTTAAGTTGTGCATAAATTTTCTTTGGCACGATATTAGGAAATTAAATAAATTTCAATTCGAGATTTTTATTTTTTAATTTTATTTTTATTTTACCAACCCTTAAGGAAATGTAGACGAAAAAGATATCGCCTTTTAAACGTTTGACGCTTGATCCGTGAAACTTTCTTTACGAATCGAGAATACCTTCTACCCTCGAATCTTTCATTTTGCAATTTTATTTTCCCTTGGATTTCTTTTTTATTTTTTCGTCAGTTCTGAAATATACGGGTCTTTGTCTTCTTCCTTGATTCTTAAGTTCCCGAATTTGCGGAAACTATATTCTTGTAAATTGCCGGCATCTCGGAAATTTCAATCCTTCCTGTGCTTCACTGAAATTCATATCTCTCTCACGCATCTTCTCCTTTTCGAATTTACGCTTTTCGTTAATAAAGATATAAAACCTGACAAAATAAGGCGCAATGCGGACACTTTAGAAGCCTGTTAATTTCAATGGGATTTGTTCCGGGATCGCGGGGACGTATCGTCGGCCCTGGCAGGTGCCTACACAGCCCTCGATGCTAAGGGCGATGTACCGTGCGTACAGGGGGTTGGTGGTAGTGTCGATGGTGGTGGTACAGCGATGGTACCGTGAGCGTTTAGTCGGAGACGCCACCACCACGACGAGGAGAGAGAGATAGAGAGAAATAGAGAGGACGGGAAGGGAAGGGGGGGGTTAGGGGTGGCGGCAAGGGGGTGCAATATGACATTATTAATTGCTCCACAATGCCACCGGCGTGCAGGCACGGGGGACACGAGGGTACTGGGGCTTTCCCCTGGAGCCGACCAATTGCGCGGTCGTCGTACGGGGGAAATTTCATTAAGTGGATTCTTATAGACGCGGTTTTGAAATTAACAATATGATATGTGCGCACAACCTCCTAGACGTGAGATATTAGATCGCGCGGCCGCTATATTACCGGATGGTTGAATGGCAAGGGAAGGTTCTTTACGTCCAGAGGGTGCGATTGCAATTGGATCGACACCAATTTGCGCTTTTGTGCCTCTTCCCAATTTATTTCTCTCCGCTTGCGCGTATTCTCTTGAAGATGATCGTCAGTTTTATTTGAGGAAGAGTTTACGAATTAAAAAAAAAATTTTTTTGCCGATTCTGCCACCCGAGGATTTTTTTTCCAAACATTCCTTTGAGTGTCATAATAAATTTGCGCCATATAGGACACGTCTATCGGTATCTTCCGGAACGAAATGCATCGCGTTGGACGCGCATCTATTAATTATATTAAACTTAGTCGAGCGCGCGTTCGCGTAATACCTGACTGATATTCCCAGAATCATCACCCGGAGATACATCTAGTTATTCGATCGTATGATCGTAAGATAAATCGGGGCGCGATCTCAGTTCACGTGAGAGGATGAGATGATCAATCCATTCCGCGCGTAAAACAAAGTTCAACGCTCGCGTTGCGAGGAACGGAAGTGCCGGATTATCTTTACGTTATGTATATACTCGGTTGTTTTTCGCGATCTGGGGAAGAGCCGCCCGTGGATTAATTTCCGTCTTCGGGGATAGCTAGAGCGTTCGCTAGAGAGTATCCGCTAAGGAATACGAGCGCGCTAAATAATATTAACTATGCGGCCACATCGAATATTGGGCAAATTTGTCGAATACGCCGAATACCAAATAGTTGCCGAATACTCGCTGTACATCCTAATCATCCCTAATAGCAATTAAACGCGCGGCAGATTGAGCGTGAATACGGTGTAGCTCGCTCGCATTCAAAATTCATCCACATTTAATGTTCGATTATTCTATCTCGTACATTTATGTCACTTATTGTCACTCACGACTGTAACATTTTTTTTTTTTTACATCGGCGATGACGAAGGAGACGCAAAGGACGTTACGTGTACTTGCTAACGCTCTTCATCTCGTATACTTTAACGTGCCACAAAGGATGATGCTCGGTGTTCGAAGGGGTGAATTTTTGTCGTCCGCTCTTTGTCGATACATTTCTACCTCTCCTTTTACCGGTGATCTCCTTGTATCAGCTTGGTTTATATTTTTCTTCATTAACGTATTCGCCCGGTCGACGAGTTGGTTAACGAACGAAGGGGGTGAAATAGGAGGAGGAGGAGGAGGAGGAGGAGGAGGGTTAGCGGCCTCTGAGGCAAAGAGATAGAGAGAAGGGGAAAATGGGGGGCGGGAGGGTGGGGGACGGGTAGAAAGTTGAAGGTAACCGACACCCTTTCGCAAAAAGTAATTGGTTAATGCCTCGGAAATGAGTTTAGTTCCTTTTTGTTCCACCAACGCGCCGCTCCTTTTTCGACTGTTTTTCTTTCTCCGCTTCTCCGTTTTTCCATACGCACCCATACACCCGTAGTTACTCTCTCTCTCCCCTCCCTCCCTCCCTCCCCCCCAACCCTCCACCCTCCTCTTCCCCCTCGCCTGCTCGTCCGCGCGCGCACTCCACGTTTTTGCGCCTGCTGCGGTTACACTGTGAGTACCCTCGCAGCGACATTATCCGAAGTGTAAAAGTGTCATTACGACATGATGGAAGATGACAATGTCGGCGAAGACGAAGTTTAACCCTTTTGTCGCTACACAAACACGTAGGAAACATTGTAAATGCCAATTTCGCCGTGATTTGCTTTAATTACATGTCGAGTTTAAAATAATAAATTTTTTTTCAGATGTAAGCTTCGATAAAAAATTGATATAATAATGAATTTCAATTATTCGAGATTCGTGTTGTTAAATTGCCCTTTCATTGTATCATAATAGATATAATAATAATATCAAGTATAATAGATTACATAATATATATCATATAATTATATAATATAATAGATATATTTAAAAAATTATAATAAATAAAATATTATAATATATAATTATTGTATTATATGTTATATAATATATAATTATAATAAAATATTATATTATAATAAATAAAATATATCGAGAAGATATGTATAAGAGATAAAAGAGAGTATCTCTTTTTTTTTCGCGTTTTTCGAAATATTGCAATTTCCGGCATCGCGGATACTTGAGGGTCAAATTGTCGTGGCGTTATCGCAAAATCGAGCGTACAAAATCTGTACGCGGCTCAACAATCATAACGGATGATGCGTCCCGTTTCGGGAGCGTGCCAGTCAGATGTCAGCGGAGATTTAGCGACAACTTCCTGTGGCCCGCGCCGGTCCGCCAACACTCACCCCTCCGTAACCGTCGTCGTCCCGCCGTCTGTAGGACAAGCGAGACAAGAGAGGCGTATCTCGCGCGACTCGTAAAGATAACCGGGAGAGAGAGCTAAATCCCCGTGAGCTTCCCTCCCGGACGACACGCGGGGTAGAAGGGAAAGGGGCGAATTCATTAAGTCGCTGATTTACCGACGCCTTCCGGTGGTAGCGAAATTGTGCGGGAAATAATGCGATTCGTCTACCTCTCTGTATATACTTCTGTACGGTAGTGCGTTCCATCCTATTAGCAACGTAGGATAAAAGGATTCATTGATTAAAATGGCCGATTGGAGCCGGAAATGACAGTTGAAATGAGTAAAACGGGGGAAAGGAGAGCGGCAAATCAGTGAAATGTAATAGCAATTACTTGGAAGTAGGGAGAGAAGAGACGAAATTAGAGAATTATCACACAGAGAGAAAATTATTTCATTTTCTATTAATAATAAAAATGATCTATCCCAAGTAGGATTAAATCGAAATAATCGAGAGATAATCGTTAATAAAAATCACACATAGGTGTAGCAGCACAGAGGGTTCAAAGGTTGCGTTAGAGAGATACGATGGAGGATCCTCTCCGTTGCTTTTAATAAAATGTCTCGAGGAACCGGCTCAGGATCCGACGCGCGTTTTAATAAAGGCGGCAGGCTCGAGGACGAATTCATTAGAGATCGCCATTATATTATATTTCGGAAAGCCGTTCTATATATATTCCTCCGCGCGCGGTGACTCGCGAAACTTTCCGCGACTAATTATTGTATTATTAATTGTTAATCATAATTAATTGCGCGCCAGCCCGTGACCCGGTTAATTGACATTGATTTATGGCTTTAATTAAAGGTGCCGACGGTGAAATGTCTTACACGGCGCAGGGTGGTTTTAACAACACCTTTTAAGAGTATCCCGCGCTCGCGCGTCCTGTCTCTCTTTCCTTCCTTTTGTGTAACGGCCTTTAGACGTGGCTTCCTGCGAGATCGCCCATTGTCGGATCGAAATTAACAATAAGCCGACCTGCCATTTTTCACGCGTGACTTATTTGGACGTTAAATTAAATCCAACCTCGGAGAAAGAGAATATATACTGTGTGGTTCGCGAAAATTACTGCAGAAAAAAAATTATTCCTGCGATATTGTTTTTCCTCAGAAATGCGTATCAATTATTATATATATATATATTTATACATAATATTATATGTTATATATAATTGTTATATATTTCTTAGAAAAAAAAATATATAAAATATATTTTTGAATATTATACGCATATAATGGATATATAAAAAATATTGAACTACATTATTATATACATTTATATATATATATATATATATCTGAAAATAATTGGATACTTGGATACTACACAATAATTGGATATATTTAAAAGTTTGTCTAGAATAAATACACGATAATTTTCCACGGGAAAATACTCAATCTATTCGAGTGTTGTCTTCGTGCATATGCGTATATAACGAGGTAGGTGCTTAGGTTCAAGAATTCTATAAAGATCACACGCTAAGATCACCGTCCATTTCTTTTAAATCTTTGCGTTTTACCCTTTTGCTGCCTCCATCCTCTCCGTACGTGCACACACACACACACACATTGTATACACGAGAGTCCCCCTCCGGCCCCACCGACACTTGGCGTTCCCCTTGGAAGGGGGGTAAAAGGCGTCCTCGGATCTCCAGCCATGTAAACCGGTCGATCTGGTCGTTCCTCCCCCACCACGTCGACCACCTGCTCGTTCTAGCCGAGGGCCTTCGGACCTTTCCAGCGCGACGCGCGGAGCCCTGCCATTAAATTTATTCGAGTCCCATTGAGGCCCTGCCGAATTTACGCCACTTAACCTTCGCCGGTGATAGGGACTTGCCATTTCCCGCATTCGGGCGAGATAATTTCATTCGGGATATAAATTGAGAATTTACATACTCGGTTCCTTTCTTCTTCGTGTACCTTTGAACAGCAATTTAGAATCTCGCCAAAGTTTTCGATACAAAGTTGAAAAGTTTTAACCGTTCGCTCTCCCACGAATACATATATATTTAGAGCAATGCGTATATATATGTAGAAGACGTCTGAATCGATAATTGAAGAAAATCATAAAAATGATAAGTCTCTCGCAGGCGAGTGTAGCCGCTCTCACCGTGAGAGTGAAATCTCAGCAAAGTTCCACATATAAGAGAAAGAGCGCGCGCTCGTAGACGACGGTGTATTCGCTAAAGTAGTACTGGAAATGGAGCTTTTATACGAAAGTACTCCATATCACTTTATTTAAGATTTACCCTCTCGCTCGCCCCCTTTCAACCCCCAACAAGACTCGTCCATTTCGCTGGCTCTTCCCTTACCCTCCCCTCTCCACCCCATCTCATCCCACCTCCCCCTGCCTCTACGATTCGTCCTCCTTTTCCTCCGCTTAGTTGTTCTACCATTCTTAAGCTCGATCCTCTGCCACTGCTCGAGCCCTGTTCTTCTGTATTGACGTCTTCCCTTCGGACCCCCTTCGGACCCCCTTCGCCCACCCTACATCCTCCTCCCCTTTCCCCTGTACGTTTTGTTTGTTTATCCCACTCTCAACCTCTTTAACATAATCCATCTGCTTAGTGTTTCGTCCCGGGGAATTGGACGAAGCTTCCCGGCAATTTATCGCGTTCTTCCGCGCCGCGCTGTTGCATCCGGGCCACCTACTTCGCAGAGCTACAATTGTTTGCCGAGCTGTTAAACTCGCATTTGTAATAATCATTGTTGCGACGTTAGAGACGCTAAAGTTATCATTTCCGAGGATTTCGAGAATCTCGTGCTCTTCGATGGCGAATATCGAAATTTTCCAAGCGACGATGTTGACGATGATGATGATGATGATACGGAACCTTCTCGCTGTTCGTGCATTCTCACCAAAACCGCTCGTTAAGCCTAACGATCTCCTTTCTTATTATATCTACGCGCCTCTCTCTCGCTCTCTCTCTCTCTCTCTCTTTCCGCCCTTTTTAGTCCCTTCTTCCTTCTCCTCTTCTCCATCCTTCTCTCTCTCGTCCGTTCTTTTAATCAGCCTCGGTGTGTCATTCGCTGGGTAATTGATATTGATACGCAGTATGCACGCTCGCTGCAACGCGGTGCAGTTTAATTGGGCAGAAGCGAGGAGTGAGGAAAAGAGGAGAGGAAGGTCAGGATTGCTCTTATTGGAAGCTCCGGGATTACATTATAAATATAGAGACGGGTAGAGAGGAGAGAGAAGGAGAGGAATATAGGCGAGTATTATTCGGAACCCCTGCCGCTAATTGGAGTAACTTCGCTTCTCAAACGATTGTTTATCGTCCGAAGGGAGAGAAGGACGGACTCGCGCATTCCTCACCCTTCGCGAGGAAAAAGTAGGGTGTAACTCGCGATTTTGTGAGGGATCAAGCTAATTACGTCGCTCAAGCGGGTTTTGCTTTGTGTCGCTAAGAAAAATCCCGCACAATTCCTCCTCTCTCGCGCGAGTCTCGATACTCGAGTGTTTCGGCTTGGAGAGATTTTTCTTTTCCTTTATTATAAATTCACAATCTACCGCAGTAATTAAGCGGAGCCCTTTTATTGTTGATTACGTTCGATAATGTCTCTCTCTTTCTCTATCTTTCTTTCGTATATATTCACTCATTTATTCGTTAAGAATATATACCTTCAGTTAATAAAGGAATTATATCCGCACAATTTGGATCTGTAATTTCGTCTTGAAATCGATGTCATTTCCGTCGAATTAACCCGTCCCACGTTGTATATAATTGCCTCTTTCGCTTTACCCCCGTACATACATATATATATATATACATATCTGTATCGTTCGCGGGCAATGTCGTTCAACCCCGAAGGTTAAAACATATACATCCGTTATCCACCTACTTCTCCCTCTGAGGTCGTCGCGTATTTATATCAGCGCCATTATCCGACGCACGTCACCCCCTCGTCCCCTCCCTTCCCCCCGCGTCTACAATGCCGTAGGTCGCGGAATGCACGAATCCGCGTGGAATCGGTTCTCGGCGGGTATGAACGGGGGCTTCGTTTTAATTAGCAGTAAACAGCCTCCATTAAGCCCGAAGCGGTAAATCACCTACACTTATACCCGGTGTGCTACCTACCTTCCCCGCCACCTAACCCCGCCGCACCCTCGCGGCGGCCTCGTGAGGAGCCATCTTCGATCGAGGGGGAGTCGCGCGGCCCGACGGTGGAGGAGAAGAGGGCTTTGAGGGCGGCGGACGAGAGAGGACGCGGGGGGAGCAGGAGGGGGCGGGCTGGCTGGGGAGGGGTATACATTACATTTCAATTTGGATCTGTCCGTCCTTCTTGCGGGAGCGAGAGACGAGTACTCCGCCATGGACCAATGCCCTCCGTCGAAATAGGGAGTGCTTGCGAATTTTCCTGGCCAGTCCTTGTACCTGCACGGGGGAGAGCGTGTATCGCGCGCCGGGGACAATAGGAGAATCCGAAACTTATCGACACGGTTCGGAGAGTTTCCGCGGGAATCCGGGGCGAAAGGGGGATATTTGCATCTATGTACTATCTACTCTAGGTCTAAAGATCGAACCAAATCGTCCCGCAAAGTATAAAATTGATAATTTTCTGTAAATTTACAATCTTGTATTGATCGGAGTTTATAATGAAAAGAGAAACAATTGAAGGGGAAAATAATAAACTCCTGGCAGCGGGAAATGAAGGAAGTAATGTGACTCGGAGGGCGAGAGGATCAAAAGTATGCTCTCACGTAAATGCGAGTCATATTCAATTTCGACTGCATGAAAGAACGTGGATTGCCTTATGCGAAGAAAGTCGGTATATATATCTCGCACGCACGCTCGCGAAAGCGGAACAAATGTCTTGTTTATGAGGGTAGTATTGATTGATACGGATGTAATGTAAACAATTTTCCAAGCGTTACGTCCCGCGTTATTTCTATATTCCAAGTATCTCTTTTTTCTACTCCCAAAGACCAATATTTTTTTTTATTTCAACGTTATTAACAATTGATATTATTTTATTACCGGTTTCATTTCTAAAAATAAAATCAATAAGAGCCGGATCGCGACCAGATTTATATCATACAAAAATCGCGAGAATCGCCATATATGATACTTTGAACGTAAATTCCATCGAGAGGATCGATATACACGCTTGTAAGTTGGCGTAGCGAGCGAGAGCGTGTGGCAGAGTCTTATACCGACCCGCTCTCCGCGAGGAGGAGGAGGTCAGAGGTCGAGGGCTTCGTCAAGTCAGGAACCCGTCGATCCAGTTTCTGCCGGGAATCACAGTCCCGTTTTCACCTCGAAACCCTTGAACTCGACCCGCCGCGCCGGCTCGAGCCGCCGCGAGCGACGTGTATTCGCTCACGTGTAAATGAAGAAAAGCGATCTTTATGATCGCTTTAACATTTTAACCGAGCCGACCGCTTTCTACTTATGTCGGGAAAGTCGTCGGAATCCTCGCGCAATTTGCGCGGATTAACAGTATAAATATATCAGTGGTGCTCACTCGCGACCGATCATAATTTTGAAATTACATCCCACAATATAACTTCAAGGGTGTAACTAAACTTCTGCATTTTCTTTTCAATAACAGAGACTCTGGATAATTTGGAGACGACTCTTCCTTAATGAAAGTATTGAGGCATCAATAATTTTCGAATTATAAGTGATTGAAAAAGAAGGGCTTTTCGCATACTAAACTTTGTTGAGTTAAAACGTTAACAAAATTACATTCTTCATTTAAATTTAAATAGAGTTTACTTTAATAGAATTTTAATTTAAGGCTTAATTAGGGAAGATACACGATACGATGGTAAAAATTGGAAACTTGTAAAAAATTATGAAATCTTCCTCGACATTTTTACTGCACTGAAAAAAATGGTTTTGCAATTGTAGCAAAAATTTTTTAGGTGCAAAAAATTAACTGAGGTAGACAAATGATTAGCACATATTGCAATATCGTATATATTTTGCACGTAAATCTAAATGACAGAGACAGAACTAAAAAATTCTATCTGTGACAAACGATAATTCTATATCAGATACAAAAAATAGCGATAATTTTTGTTGCGACATCTAGAAATTTTTTTGCGTGTGAGGAAAATCGTCTCCAGATTAGTCAGAGAATCTGTTATTGAAAAAGAAATACGGAAATTTAATTACACCCTGTATAGACATTATATTTTTCGTCAAGTATATGTATACGAGAATGGATTTGAAAATGTGTGTTAAATAATTTCTAAGAACTTTGCGAAGGCGCGAATTGTATAGACTTTTTTTAAAAATTATTTTTAAAATCAAAATATCCGGCGATATTATTACATTCAACAAACGAAGGAATGCCATACGTAAACGCTTCGCGAGGCTTCGGAGAAAGAGAAGTCTTCGCGGCCGTTGTCGTGCTGGAGTGCACGGGACCAATGGGGCCCTTTGTAAGGTTGGACCCAACAAACGACCCTTTGTCCTCCGTTAAAAGGAGACCTCCGAAGTGGAGGAATCGAAAACGCTCTCGCTCCGCTCGTTGAAATTTATTGTTTGTTTAGTCCGCCAGCTTTGTGCTAGCTCTCGTTCAAAAGTTTTTCGATTTTCTGAGTCGCATTTAAGGAAGCAATCTCGACCCATGATTTTTTATGAACGCATGTTTCAAGATTATATAGCACCGAGTACTTTTAGACGATACATCGCAGAGTAGCAATATTTATTTAAAAAAAAAAAATAATATATCTTTATTATTGTTTATATTATAATGATTATCGCACGTGTTCCGACATTGCATCGTCACTTACTCGGTCTAGTAAATCCTCGTGCAATATATCTCTCTTCTCTCGAGCGACAAGGATACGCGCGTGCGCCTTAAGCGTAATTAATTCCGCCGTGTTCTAAACACAGGGTGGGTTGAATTCATCCTCGCGTGGAAAAAAAAAAACGCGTTCTCGTCCCGCGGCGACTAGTTGTACGAGAAGATGAAAAAAAAAAAAGAAGGGAGAAATTGAGAGAGAAAGAGCTCGCGCGAACCGTAGAGCAGCACGAAAGGGGCGAGGGGGTAACTGAAGAAGAACGTCTGCGAGGAGCAACACGGAGGGCTAAGACGTTGTCCCGCCAACAGGTGGCAGCGACCTCACACCCCTCCGGCACCATTCCTCTCCCTCCCCCTTCCCCTATCTCATCCTTCCTGGCAGCAACCACGACGATAACCCGCGGCGACACCCGATAAAACGGGTAAGAGAGGGTCGGGGGGAGGTCTTACGATGCCGGAGTAAGTGGGTCGGGGACGAAGGAGGAAAAGAAAAACACCGGAGGGATTATCGGCCTTGGATACACCACCGAGCCCTTCTTGCCGCCCCTCACGCACATCCTTTTCTTAACGAAAGCAACTCTCCGGTTGCTGGAGCATTCAGGATCTCGGACGATCCTCGCGCGGGACGACACGAGAAGGATCGTGTGACAGAGAGACAGTTTTCTTTCGTGTCGAAAAGTTTCTTTCCGCCCTCGATCGTGCGTTATCCCTCCAACGGACTCTCCCGTTCGATCTTCTCTAATTATTATTACCCGTCTCTGTTAATTATCACGCGTGACAGGTGTTGCGACGCGCGGTTTCGTCACGCGAAGCGAGCGTACGCAACATTTATCAGATGACAGGCTGGCTGGCCGCTTTCTCGTCAAGATCCATTTGCCTGCGAGGATGCACAGTTGCATTATCGTGTCGTAATGTCAAATACTAACGGCGGTCCGGCAAATGGTATCGTTACAGCATCTCATAGCAAACCACTCTCCGCGTCCTCCGCCCCCTCGTAACCGTATTTCTCCGCTGCAGGACATCGAATATTGTGGCAAACAGGGCTAATGCGTCTTAATAAAAGGCCCACCAACGATGCATATATGTATCTCTGATCTCGTAATTATTTCTCTTATCGTTGCATTTCAATTTAATAGATGAGAATTAATCAGTCGGGTGATCGGAATGAATGGTGATTGGAGCGATCTCTCTTTCGGAATTATTTCACTCATAAATAATTTTGTCCCTCCCCTTTTTTCCTCTCCATCTTTCTGCTCACATTCACAATATTCAGAACGTATATCGTCGATCGTTATACACGTTATTCTCGATGGCGCAATATTTTTTCGTATATCGATATTTCATACGTTTAGGTATACCATCACCGGCGGTGTATAAAGCGCGTTTTTATCACAGCGTGTTTTAAAGCAAATCCCGATGGGAAAAAACTTGGTCCGCGAAACCAGAATTTACTATTACATTCGTGATAACTCTCGCTCCATTACGACGACAATATTAGCAACGATAATAACTGGCATATCTAGAAATATTCATATTTGTATTTCCATTTGTATTTCCATTTGTATTTCCACGTCTCTGCATGTCACGTGTCATCGTGATTCACGAGAACTTTACATAATCGGGCTGATTCGGGCGAATCAATGATGCATTCGTTAATCCTGCCTCGCATTCTCCGCCAGACGATTGTCGTTAAACAATCGCTGTCAAATAAACCAGCGTTTACACGCGTACGTTCGCGCGATTTAGTTTCCGTCCGAGGAAACGGGCCGTTTTCGGACGAGCAGGATCTTCATGAGATATCTTAAGAGCACGGAATCAATTATCGCGACTTTCACCGCGTGGGCGCGCCGCATCTGGCGTGTCCGGCTCTCCCACGTACGACCACGTGTGTTCCTCTCGACATTGTGTGTGTGTGTGTGTGTGTGTGCGTGCGTGTGAGAGAGGGAGAAAGAGTACACACACAAAGTGCCGACAATCGCTGGTACATACCGTAACGCGGAATTAACGACGACGACGACGACGACGACCGTTAACGCGCCTGAAAGGAATCCCAATGGAGACCCATAGATTTCATCCGGGTCGCCCACAGATAATCCTTGTATTCGCGCGGCGCACCTGAGTTTCCGGAGAAACGTTCGAGATCCGGAGGAGGAAACTCTGAGAAAATTCGTCGCGGAGGGAGAGAGAGAGAGAGAGATCTACGAGCGTTTCGCGCCCCTTCCATCATGATTTCGTGTAGGGATGGGATCAAGTTCAAATATGTACTTCAAAATCCGAGTCGAATCCAATAATCAAGTTTCCTTTTCTAGGACTCGAATAATACTCGTAGAAAATATTATTTTGTATATCTACTTGCGAAGTAATCGAATCTATAGAATATGAGTACTCATAGTATCTTATATCGTAAAGAATCGAATCTTTTAAATAGTACTCGAATTTTAAGATGAAAAATCTATTTATGATATTTGCAATTTCTTATAACTACTCATAAAAGATTCGAATATACTTGATCCAAGTTTGAATGTACTTGAAAGTACTGCTCTTGTTTTTCAGACTACTAGAGGGTTTGAATCTATCTCGTTCAGGTACCATTTGAAGATATTTTTCTTTCGAAATAACTATGCAAATAAATTTGAAACTTGTAAGATACTTAATCTGATCGCTAATTTCGTGTGAAACGTATCGAAATAAACTTACGATCGGGGGTTAATTGTAAATGTTCGACAAAAGTCTCTGCATAAACATGCAGCTTTGAAAGAAAGCCTGAATATTGAATTATAAATTGAATACATGTACTGTTCTGTTAAAGTTGAGTAGTGGACGGAGACGGTTTCGAGAGTCCCGAAATAGGTTTGTCGTGTCTTGGTTACAGCTTCTGATGAGATAACCCACCGGGATAATCTCATTGTCAGTGTGTACGCGTAGGTGTTGTAGCTGACGGTAGTTTACGTAATCTCCCACGATATATGTGTATCTTGGTCAAGTAGCGTATTAGTGTCGGGAAATAAAAGGATAGATATATATATTCCGCTTCCGAATCGATCCGATCGTGATTCGTATCGAATTGTAGCGAGAGCACAACTTACTCACCTCTTGGCTCGTTTTTATACTAATTGAAATTAGTGATAGATGACGAGTGAAAGGACGGAGGAAGAATGGAAAGGCAAACTTACTGCGGAAATAGGCAAACAAGAAGCTCCGCTGCGTTTTCGGCTCGTTGTCGATGATGACTGGCGAATATTTGTGTCGAGAGCAACGTATATATATGTATAACGTGTGCGTGTGTGTGTGTGAAGGCACGCCCGTGTAAACGAAAGAGCGTCTATAAGCAGTGATAGTTATTACGGTGTCGAGGATGATGATGAGGAATCCTTGTGCGGTCAACTTCGGGATTCACTCTCGTCGGCCAAAAGCGGGGATCAACGTTAAACCTCTAATAGCGATATCACATTACCGAGCGCTTAACCACATGCAACCCAATTTTTTCTCGTGTTTGTAAATGCTTACAGGCGTTTATACATCTCCGAAAGAGATTCCGGACACGCGGGTGAAATAACGCGCAATATTTTTAATAAATCCTTAGGCATTTATATTTTTAAAAACGCCATTAGTAATGTATAGATAGCTGAAAAATACAATATTGTACTGGTCTTTTTTGGTCGATCCACGAAGGATTTAAATAAAGGAATTGTCCATCGGACATTTAACGTCTATCTATTTTTTTACTTTTACATATATTTTGTTCTATATTATGTTAAATTAAATGTATATCGATTATTAAAATGAACGTTAACGGAGAACCTAAAAATGTTATAATCTCTGAAAAATGTTGGCGCGTGGATACTGCGTACCAAGGAAGTTTTCTTCGAGGATGCTAACTACGAAGTTGGAGGAGAACTTGCGGACGAATCGTCGTGACGACGCTGGAATCTCGTTCGAAACGTTAACAAAGTTAGCGCGAGGTGGGCCCGCGCAAAACGCATGCGTCATCGAGCGTAATGACCTATTACGCAGGACGAGTGTCATCGTCATATATACCGAACGTTCAGGCCGACCCGGACGGCTAGCCATGACGATGACGTCGCGGTGTTACGCGCACGGATCGTTATTGAATTATACGCGATGCCCATAATCGAATGATCATTATGTCGAGTTAACGAGCTGCGTTAAAGGTATATACGGCCGCGCGGTTGCGAAAGGGGGAACGAGGGGGTTGTCGGACATCGATCCTCCTCTTCTTCCCGATCGATCTCAGACGGACAGACCGTCTCGATATTAAATCACGAAAAGAAAAGAAAAGAAAAAGATTTCGGGAGCGGCGAATGAATTCTTATCGAGTATATTTCATTTGATAAGGAGAACTCGCGTGACTAACTGTACGCGTCGCGCGTCTCGAATGTCTAATTTGTTACAGACGGGACGCGCGAAGATGGCCGCCGGAGCCGGGGTCCAATTATAGCCGGTGCGCAAAGAGTTAATTAATTGGCGTTATTTACCAGAGACGGCGTACGATCCTTCTCCGCGCCGTCACGTTGCTTTCTTTCTGCCGCATCTTCCGTCGCGGCCTCCCCCTTCTCTCCGCCACCCACACGAACGACTCGCGCGCGACTCGTCGCCGTCCCGTGTCTGTGTGTACCTCACCCCCGGCCCCGTCACCCTTCAACCCTCCCCACCCTCTTGTCCATTAGAATATTAATGCGAATTGATGCACACGTGTCATTACCGTAATGAGTTGGTTGCTGCTGTCCATGAGTGTACAAAGTGTCGTCTGAAAAGCAATCACGAAATTGCGGGTGTCTCCCCGGCGCCTCTCTTGCGCTCTCCTTTCCCTTCTCCCTCGCCTCCACCTTCGTCTTCTCTATCCCCTTGGAGACCGCGAGGCCACGAGAAGCTGTCGTTGCTCGGGATCACCTCGCGATCGGACGTTACTTGATTGAATTCTCAAAAGACGATTTGGGTACACGTGTTCGCGAAATTTTAGCATTTTAGAAATTGAAAAGCAATAATTATATATATATATATTTTTTTTTTTTTTGATAGATATTCAGTAATTAAACCTGAAGAGAGAATTGTCATTAAAAAGACTAGACTTTCCACAAATAGATTTTATTAGGAATTAACTTGTTCACGTTGTGAAACGTTTCGTCGACGGTCTATTGTCCTTTTCCAATTATTGTCAATTACATCAGTAATCTTGTCTGGATTAATTACACGCACACATCTCTCTCACTCTCTTTCACAAACAAACACACATTTATTTTTTATATAGTTAAATTATTCTAATTATTCCTACATCTTCTTTTATTTAACAATAAATTTTATTTGTACCTTTAAACGTGATTTCTCTTATACCGCGAAACGTATAAAAGTGTATGAATCGTTAATGAATAAATAAATTATTATACACGAGGCAATCGCATTTTGTCTCGTGTTTCGTTTAAATAGTCGGAAATCCGCTCGGAAAAGTTCTGCGTTAATAAGTAAAGCTCATTTATCCAATCGTATATAGCAATAGCAGTCGGATCGATAAATCGGCGAATCGACTAATTAACAAATGTTATCTATTAATGCGCCAGAATATCTTGTAGGGATGCGAAAAAAAACTTGTGAAAATTGTTGAAAATTTCAATTAAAGATTAGAGAGATTGTAGTTTAATTACCGATATTAATCTCAATGTTCACCGAGTGCGTATCATACTTGAAGAGGCAAAGAACGAGAGAGCGAGTGAATGAAAAAAAAAATAGAAACGGCATAGACTGAGAAAAATCGGGAGAGAGAAAGGGATGAGAGACTGAGGGAAACGGAGGCGAGAGGATGGTGGAAGGGACGGTTTTCGATGAACATGGGAGCTATCGACGAAACGAGCTGTAAAGCGATCGTTAGAGAGCACAGGGACGGTATACGTATATACGATCGTATCGGCAGCTAATGGACCTACAATTAACGTGGCGCGCATCTGCGATTGGATCTCCGTCAAACGGCGATAAATTAAGTTAATTAGCTCGTTACACGTATCACCCAGCAGCTCTTGACGCTAGTCACGGTTTGACGAATGTGACGCTCGTTAATCGTCTGCCGGTCTTCCCAGCGGATTGCGATCTCCTCTCTCACTCGCTGTTGTCGCACCATCGAAGGGGTGGGGGAGGGGGAGGAAAACCCTCGAGTATCGATGAACCAAAATATTCAGGTTTCGCGCAAGCATTAGACACCTTTCCCATCGGATTGCGACTCGAACTTTAGCGAACTGGTCGATTCTTCGTGATCGAGAGTCTACGCACCCTTTAAGAAAAAAAAAAATCTCGCTCCTAATCCCGTTTTGTGCTAGATATAGGTATATTCGATAACTCTCTTCTATTCGTTAACCGTAACAATACCCGGCTCAACTTTGAGACGAGAATGACATAAATAGTGGAAGGATTTCACCCCCCTTGGAAATATATATGTGTATGTGTATCGTCGAAGCAGCGACGCACTTGCGAAACGGAAAATAGCGTATTAACAGTGGCAGCTGCGTTGCCGCTTCGAATTGAATTGTTATTCGAGAAACGAGAGAGATAGAGAGAGAGGGGGGAAGAAACCCTCGCGCGTGAAAATATCGCGTTGTTGCGAGAATAGAGAGTTAATCGTAGGAATTATCGTATTGTCCGTATTATATACATTTTCGGAATAAAAACACGCGATGTCGAATGTCTTCGAAGCTGACTCGAAAAGAGGGAGACAGACAGCGCATCAGTGTGTGTTGCTACTATCAGTTTATCAGATGCTGACGGCGGCTGCGACAGCTGTTACCTCGAGGTATGGTAATTTTGCATGAAGATTGAAGGAGAGAGAGAGAGAGAGAGATAGGAGGGGATAATAAAATAGAAATAAAGGGATAAGAAATATATAAGAAAAAAAAATGAATATAACAAAAATATTTATTTCATTCTATTCTTCAACATGTGTAGAGGGGCATTAGATTAGGCATATTTCTGCAGTTAGAAAAACACATGCTCGATAGAAACAAAGGACTTCCTTTCTAAGAGATACAAAAGAGAAAAATGGCCATTGACAAGAATAAAGACAAAGAATAAAAGATAGGCAAAAGATGATAAAGAAAGAAGAGAAGAATTTTATCATACGGTAACCATATGGTAATCATATATGAAATACTCAGTGAGAGCATTAAGTATAAAAGATACAATGTGTGTATCGTAATAGAGAAGGAAACTTGTATGTGTGTCGCACGATGTAAAATAATAAATTAAGCTAACTGCAAAAAGGAAGGGAGGTACACATGGAAACTACAAATGGAGATGAGGGTTTCCGCAGGGGTAGAGTTTTCATCGAAAGAAATAGAAAACGGGGACGAGGGGGAGGACGGTGTGTACAGGCTGTCGTTATTGGAAAGTAGAGAAACGGGCGCTGAGACGGGCAATATCTGTCAAGCACATATTTTTTCAGATTTATCACGCCCTCGTTTTCCCAAAAGCCAATTTAATTTTTCTACTGTGGCGACTATCGGCCCGATTTTCCCGGGGAAAACCTGCCGTGTTTGCAACATCTTGCGGACTCGTCCGTGTAAAGAGCATATTTCAATTCTTAAATAAAAAGAATAATCCGCGAAATATTTGCCAATTTAGATTCTCAAGGCGATAATTAATTCAGAGGTCGGCAATCGCCGACGAAAAATAAATTTCTCCTTATATATCAAATTTATTCTTATTTATAATATTAATTATATTAGTTATATTTATAATATATATTATTTTTTCTTATATATTCAAATTTATTCTTAAATATAATTCTATTAAAATTAATATTTTTTAAATAAAATTATATATAATAATTAGATATAAAAATTATATATAAAATTAATATTAATTTAATTTTAATATAATTTCCTCTCTTATATGTATTTTTTATATACATCTAACTCTTTAATATTTATTCATTTTCTGCCGTCTATCTAGTTAAAATGAGATGTGTAGACGCTCAAAAAGCAACTTTATAAATTCTCAGACTCTTGTCTATGTATCAGCCGTTCTCAGAAAAGTTTCAAGAGAGTGGTTGCGTCGTGATTTCCGTATAATAGATTTTTTAATTCAAACTTGTAAACATAAAGCGAACGCGCGCGGCTGACAACGAAGCGTCGGTCATGCTTTAGATTGTTTTGTCGGAGACGGCTAAAAAGAGGGGGCTCTCGAAGGAGGGAGAGATAGGATGTGTGGTATCTTCGGCCACCACGATCGGTGCAAGAGTAGGGTTTTAATCGTCGCAATTTCATACGCGGCTACATTTACGCATCGTGTGTGTGTTTGCGGGGGGGTGTCCCGTCATAAATTTGCTCGGTGGATTCTACAGGGTTTGAAGATCATGTCTTGGGACGCAGGAGGGTCGTCCGTCCCGGGACGCTTCGATCGATTAAGTTACTTGTGCGACTCGATTTCGTTGGTATATATACCCCACAGGAGCCCCAGTCCTCTGTCCAGTCATTGATAATAATAACTTTGTGCCTTAATGACGATTTAATAGAGATTGTAAAGAAAGAGAGAATAATAATTATTAATAATTAATTATTAATTTTAATTTTTAATTATATAATTTTGTATATAATATAATTTTTACGTACATATAATATTCAATCACACATTTATTTATTTATTCTCTCTACCTCTGTGATTAATAAATTCCAGCCTACAATAGCGAAACTATATATCGGAATGAACATGGTCGAGGCTAAGAAACAAGCCTGCTTCTCGCAACTCGCAATATGGTGCTCGTATTTCATATCATTAGGGAAGGGAGGCAGGATCGAAAAGAAGGGTAAGGATGGGGGGTGAGTTAGCGAGGCGACATCGTAGCGGTGCTGCAAATTTCATCCAATTACGCACTAAAATGCGCCGGGAGCCAATAACCGAATCATAATCCCTTAGTTTTACACGAAAGCGCGGGTGGGGGTGGCGTCGGGCCGCGGGAGGGAGAGACACAAGGGTACGTGGAACAGAGGCGGCAGGAGAAGGAGGGAGGAAGGGATGGTTTGCTCGCCGAGGCGGCGCAACTTTACTACGCAAATTAAGGCGAAGTGGCAGTCAGTAATTTTATGTGCCCATCTCAGCTACTGATATTGAATTTCCTTAGTCCGCTTAATCCGAATCTTTGAGCGTGAGTAGAGGAAGGGGAAATGGCGAGGGGGGAGGGTGGGAGGAGGGTGGCCGTGGCACCCTTGGTAGCTGCTGGCGGCGATCTCGCGAAATTGAAATCATTACTTTACGGGCGAATCGGGAGAAGTGGATATACCGGGTGGATCCCCTGACCCTGGCGGGGGATTTCCCAAAACACTCGCGTTCGCGCAAATTGTTTCGCGTCCTATTTTTTCTTCTTTTTTGCGGACGGACAAGTGCGAGCCTTCGAAGCTCGGATAGACGTAGATCCGAGATTGGATCGGACGGATTTTTGAGATTCTCGACCACGCACAGAGCCATTATAAAATTTCCCGAAATGGAAAACACGCGCAGGTGTAATCCGAAAGTTCAAAAAATAAATGTACAAAAATTGCGCGCGGTAATAATAAATGAAAATTAGCGAAGATACTATCTGCCGCGGTATCCCGATGACGAAACATTCCGATGTACACTCGTTTCAGAGGCAATTATAATGATAAACCATCGGTGTTCTCCGCGACGACGACGTCGCGGATCGATCGATCGCTGCGGTGCGATACACGCGCGTAATGAAAAAAGAGCATCCGGACGAATTGATCTAGGGGGTGAAGGGGGAGGGGAGGGAGAAGGGGGTTCGATTCGGGCGCACAATACCGCAACTCGCATTCAATTGCGCCAAACAGCTTTCTTCGGTCCCGGCAATCTCCTCTTCGACACAATAAATTTATGGTTCCATTCAGGGCTCGTACACACATACATACGTACACATACACACATACACGTATATATATGCGCGCGCAAACGCGCACGCATTACAATAAGACCGCGGCCTGTTTAATAGAATAATTAAGGACCCTCGTACGGCAGCTGATGCCCAACGGGCTCGCGCGAGCGCGCACACGCGTGTAGATGCGTGAGAATATAGCGTATGCCGGCTCGCCCGGCTGGCATTGTTGATTCGTAGGGTGCGCATTTTGTACAACGAGGTCAGAAGGGAATTAATGCATTCATCCGAATTCCAAACGGAATTAATGCGCTCATCAAAAACACCGTATCGGCCTTCTTAATTTAGAGAAACGTAATCTTTATTTATTTATTTATTTTATTGTTCACGATAGATCTATGCAAATTTTTGACGAATTTGTTAAAGAGAAAATTTATATATACGGGATGATTCTAAATAAGTGCGAAAAATTTTAGATGATTCTTTGTCAAAAATTAAGGGGAGTCTTTAATATATATATTCCAATACATATATATATATATATATATATATATATATATCTCTCTGAGAAATTACACTTTTCCAAAGAAAAAGAGAAACTTAGATTTTTATTTTTTTTTAAATTTTGGACAAGTTAAAGAAATGAAATTTGGTGGACATTTTCTTCTAGTAAAAAGGACTAATTAATATTTTTTTAATTCTCCCGTATTGTTATATGGACGTGGAACTAGCAATTCCTATTGAAAAACTTTTTTGTTTTATTTTTTCGTAAAATCAATAATTTGCAAGAAAAAAATTAAAATACACATTATCATGCACAACACGGTGCTAAATGGTATAGGTTTCGAGTTATGAGACATTAAATTTTAGAATAAAATAGCAAACAAAACAAAATTATAATAAATTGGAAAAAATGGAACAAAAACAAAATTTGAGAAGAAAAATTAAAATTTTATTTTTACCTCCTTCTTTGGAAGAGTGTAATTTCTCACAGGAGTACATTTATATGAAAAAAACCTTCCTTAATTTTCGATAAAGAATCATCTCCTAAAATTTTTTGCACTTATTTAAAATATATGTATATAGAGATTTTTAGACGATACGAGTTTGACTTTACGTTGTTGAAGTAACGATAAATAATTGCGGCCCGCGAGCCGCAATATTGTCGCGTCGATAGAAATAATTATCGCGGCGCAACACGTGGCCGCAGATTATCGAAAAATCGGACTGCTTAATTGAGCGGAGCGTGTGCGCGCGCGTTGTTCATTCGCCGATATAACGAATAAAACGATGTGCGACGATTAGCGGAGAGAGAATATCGTCGAACGATATACATATATATATATATATATTTTTCGGATAAATCCCGGAGTAAGATTTCGATGAGCTTTTGGACAATCTTCGCCATCCCTGCGATGTTTGAGACACGCTCGATCGTCGGAGACGCAACGTAGAGAAAATATGATTTAATGCGAATTCCCCTTCGTCATTCCAACTGACGGATTCATACTCGCGAAGGGGCAAAAGGGTGGAATGGCGGGAAGAAATGTGGATAAGGAGAGATACGGAGGGGGATGGGCGGGGGCAGAGATGTTTTACAGCGGCATTTCGAATCGCCGTGCAATTTTCTTTCCGCGGGAGAGAATCCACCCGCACGCGTATATAATACGACGTTCTCTCTTCTCCACGTGATTGGTCGTAAATGCCAAAAATATGCGCCGATTGGCCGGTCGTCCGGCTAACTTTATGGGCAGCGTCGGGTTTTTTATGGTTAATTTTTGCAATTTTGTAATTGCCTCGCAGCCCTGCGCGGAGACGAGCGCTTTTCCCTTCTCCTACCTCTCTCTCGACAGCCTCTTCTGCATAAGCGTTAACGCGTCTTCAGCAACAGCTGATGACGCGAAAATTCGCCCTTCTTCTCTAATCCAGAATATACATTTTTAGGTCGATGTTTTTCAAGTATTATTGTATTAATGAGTCGCGATGGAATTTTAAACTTTATTTTTTCTTTTTTTAAAATTAAGTTTGTTAAATGAATTTTTTAAAATCGAGTATGAAATATTATGTCACTAGATGACGACTATTCCTGGCTAGACTGAGCATAGCGCACCTGCGAGAAGAACCTTTATTAAGATGAATGGAAAATGGTTGGTTGCGATCGGGCAACGTTTCTCGAGAACTTTAAGCTATCGAAGCGAGGGATCCAAGATACTTGGAGATAAAGTATATACCGTAATATCGTTAGCAGAGTGTCCCGCACGAGTGTGTCGGGCGCGTGTGAGCCTCGTCGCGGAGCGCACCGAGACCGCAAATAACTGTTTCCGTTGGAATCCTGCGGCCTGCACCTTGCCATCGGCCCGCACCGCGATATCAACGCCTTGGCATGCCGTATTTAAAGCGGATTACACCCGGCCCGAGGCCGCCTCGAGTGGATCATCGATTCTCGGGCGGTGCAACTTTTCGCGATCGCGATAAGCTTCGCGCTGATAACTCGCGACCGCAATACGATACATCGTAATGCAGAGGTAGAGCTAGACTTGGATCGTGTGGAATCGAAATGCATCGTTCGATACTTATTTCCTAAAATTGTCTTTAATTGTTGAAAAAGAAAGAGGAAAGATCGTTAACCGTCTCGCTGATCAGCCATTGTTCGGAGTTGGAAGAGTCGTAACGAAACCCGTGAATCGCGCGCATCACTCTCTTGTCATCTATGTATATAGTCGCGTGTGTCGGTGGGCGACCGATGGCGACGGGCTGTACACACCTTCCTTCCGGCCTTCCTTTCCCAGGAAGTGGAGTCAAGTGAACCCGCCACCGCCACCGCCACCGCCACCGCCGCCGCCGCCGGAAACTCCGCTAATGACTAAACTTGCTAATTTCGGCCAATTAGGCTTCCAACGCTCTCACCACGCCCGCCCCGTTTCCGACGTTTCCTGATCTCCGCCTGCCTCTCGACCGCCTTGTCTAATGCGCCCCGCACTTACCTTGACCGATAGACGTTAATTTTATTGCGCACTGTGACTCGCATATCCCCCCGTAGCGGCCGCATCTCGGGAGATTCGATTACAAGCCCCCAAAACGGCAACATTATCTCACTGTGTATTTTAAGTATCTTTAAATAGACACATATACATATTTTATTTATTTATTAGGTATATACATATTCCATATATCATTATCATATCATATCATTATCACATCATTATTATTATCATATCATTACCATTACATATTAAGATATGCAAACACATTTGTCTGAAGACTATTCATCGGCCAAATGAGTATTTAATGACTATATCTTAAAATAAAATTAAGGGAGTTAATTTTAAAAGTTACTCCATATATTTCCAGAGGAACATAAGTATATCACTTTGCGCAGGGATTTAAATATAAACTATCATTCTTTCTTTTTCTCACGATGATATTGTATAGCGCTTCGATTCTTGACGATCCCTATAAATATCTAACTTTGGTAGTTATCCATAATATCCGACATTCCATGATAAGGCATGTTACCACCTAATCATCGTAGTTCTTTTTCTACTTAATTTTGAGGATTATATAATATAGATAGATTCATAAATTTTTTAAAAATTTATTTTTATTTTAAGATGATCATTTTTATATTGTTATTTTAAAATCGTAAAAATATGAAGGATTTATCAATTGATATAAGAGAGTCTTCACACACAAGAACGTAAAGAGTAATGAACCTGAAAATCCTCGTATAAAGTTAACAAACCAAATCCGACTAGTAAAGATCTTTAATAAGAAGGAGTAAAAGAACAAAATTTCTAAGGATTGCGTCAAACAAATTCAGGGAACATGGCGGGCCAATACATGGAAAAAAGCCGCTTTCTTCCTTCGTCTGGATTCCTCGGTAATTGCGTGCCGTGGTCCCTCGTTGTTGTTTCTCTCTCTTCGTCCGCCTGTGTGATGTGTTTCATTGGTCCGAGGAGAGCTTGCTCGCGCGCGCCTTTTCATTTGTGCTCCCTCCTAGAATACACTTATAATAGGTGAATCGTGCGTGGCAAACAGGGAAGAGGCCGCCGCGACGTGCCTAATCACTATAATCGTCCTCGCCAATAATTAGATTATTTTCAGTGTCTTCCAGCGGGCTGTCCTTCTCCCACCGGTGATTACCGGTCTGAACTTATCATTACATCCCCACATCGATCCCTGCTCGCCTCGGGCGTGTCCTGAGGGAATGACCATGTTTTTTCGTGCGGGACCAGGGCAATAATCTAAGACATTTGATATTCTCGAAAAGGGAGATTAGTACACTGTAAGTTACAAGCTCTAAATTTATTATTTTAGAAAATGAAAGCAGATAGAGAAGAAAGAAAGAAACTTTACTTTATCGGTATAAAATAAGATGTCTGAGAGAATTGTATTATAGATCCTTATTTGAAGAAAGTCACGGCTAGACTAATTAAATGAATTAGTAAAGTTGTAAATCCGTAATAAATTACCAAGAATTCTAGACACAAATTTCTCTCGACATTCTTGCCATGACGGAAGTGGTCGCGTAATTTTAGAATTCTTCCCAACGTCAATTGGTTATGACATTACGCACTTTCAGAATGCATTCCGGTACTTGTAAGCTCACGAAGTTGCTTATTTTATGTCATTAAAGTTTATTTTATTATATTAGAAAGATTCAAATATATTATTCTATTGTCGTTGTCCAGCTGCGACAAAATTTGATCGATGACTGATAGACTTAAGAGGCGCAATGACATTCCAGTTTGAGAGGGTGTCGTTTCTTAAGATTGACTTGCCAGGGATGTAGAAGCGTATTCCCTTTTCGATCGTAAAAAAGCACGCGGCGAATTAAACTGCCTGAAGAATGAAACTGTAGCGCCAATATTAATTTCGCGAGACCACTATCTCCTCGTCCATTTTATTGGTCCTTAAGAATAACGTCCAACGATTTCGTAATATCGCCGATTCCAGACGAAACAGCAGTTTTCCGAGGATGCGATTGCACGATATATAGAGAGACGAGTTGTGAACGAAGAGGACTCCTCTTTTACGACTTGGCAATTCGCGAAAGAGTTCGTCCGTGTCCAAGAAATATTTAAATTCAATTCGAATGCGGGTGGCGTAAACCGCCGACCGATCGAAAAAAAAAATCTCCAAGAGAGGATTCGAGGTGCAGTACAGTCCAACTCCTTCGGCGATTAAACTTTTCTTCGTATAATTAATTTGTCGTACCATTTTATATTTTATACCATTTCAAAATTAATTTTGACGCTCGATTCACGTGTGAAATAAAAAAAAAAAAAAATATATATATATACGTGTCCTTCGATTGAAGAGATCAAACCGTCATCAAGAGAGGTTCGCGTTCCATTCATCGAAATGTAACATTCCTCCCCCGTGAGCTGAGGGTCGCCATTAATCCTTAGGCCGACTTTCTTTCCGTTCGCTGTCGTACAGAACGGGGCGTCCTCGTTATCGGCGCTTATCGCTAATAAGATCGCTGGACCGCTCGTTATCGTCGTCGTCGCACTCGCCCTGTCCTCATTTTCGTACGATTGCGATCGTTAATTATCCCTATCACAGCCGATCGCCCTCCTCTTTTGCCTTTCTCCCTCCTCCCTCCTCCCTCCCTCTACTCTTCCACCCACGCGCTTTCGTCGTTCTCCTCGTCATTATCATTCCGGTAATTACCGGTGTATTCCCTCGTTATCATCTTGTTATCGTTCGGCTATCGCGCTTCCGCGAGGAGCAGCCAGTGTCTCCGGAGAGGTCAGGCCTCGTAAACGGCGTGGGAGCGCGCCGATAACGAACGAATTGAGAGAGGTCTGTGCTTGAAATTAAATCGATTACAATAGTACCGATCTTGTGCCAAATCGATCAAAGAAGAACTCTGCTCCTGATTTGTTTTCAATTTATTCCGGCAAGTATATACTGCTACTCTTAGAAAATGTGTAACTGTTATCTCGATTTTTGGACATTGCGACCGAGGAAATTAACTTGCCTGGCATAATTTTTCACCTTTCCATCAATGTGTTAGGTATAAGTGTGTAGGTGTATAAGTATCCAGGTACCAATTGCGACATTCTTTCCTGTAATATTTCAGGGGGTTTGCGAATACAAAGAAGGCCCTTTATATTTTGTTTCGACACTTTTAACATAAGTTACTTTGGATACCCGTTCATTGACAGAAGAGTTATCATTCGATAATCCACTCAAATCGCGCTGGTGGACAGACGAAGCGACGCGACACGCGCGAAACTTAAGTAACCATATTAAGAAGAAGCCGTACGTATACATGTAGAAACGCGGAGCGAGCGGAGTCAGTAAGGGCATTAATGCATCGGAGATTTATGTGGTAACGGCGAGGATGAAATTCCATCGCGGTAGGTGCCTCGTATAAGTGGCACGCTGCTCTCGCTGGCGGAGGCGCGAGAGTTATGGTTGCCCATACTGATATCCACTATAAACTCCCCCTCCCCCTCTACCCACCCCCGCCCTGTCTGCGCCCTTCTCTCTGCGCGTTCTCTCCTACGCTCTCTCCCCCCCCCCTCTCTCTCTCTCTCTCTCCGCCACGGCATACTTAATTAAATACGTATTAAGAGCCTGAGTGTGTTCCAATGTACCGATGTGCGCCTGCATCGTGGAATAATATATGCTCCAGCGCGCGCGCGCGCGCTAATTACTTTCTCCCACCGAGGGTCGCACACCGATATTTTTACTTTCCCCGCGTACAATGGGACTGTATTTATCGAAATAAAGCGCGTTCTCTCCCTTAGAACGAAAGAATTTTTCGTATATATTCGTATCACGTGTACGAACAAAAAAATATATATTGTATACGCGAATAATGCGAATTTATTGCTGTAAAAGGCTGATCGTTATTTTATTATTCGTTAATCGGTACGCGTACGTATGCACGATGAGTCGGTCGATTCTACTAAAGAAAAAAGCCGCCAAGGGCTGAAAATCTAAGGGAAGAAAGCCGCAAGATATACCTTTGGCCGCGTTCTTAAAGTCGACGGAATGAAGGGAGTTCGTTACTTTTGTCCCTTAGGGACAAAAAGATAGAAGTTTCGAATGGAAGGTTGATCGGCACCCCCGCTGAGTTACCAGGACAATTATTGTTAATTAAAATGGGCGTGACGCGCAGATCACACTTTTCAGTTTCATGCTTTTCGGTGACATTTCAGGTCCCATGAATTCTAATGTACCCTCTAAGTTAATACCTCGCCTTTGCATTTCGACCCGATGATTCTCGTATCGCGCTATAAACAGCCAAATAGAATTTTTTAAATATAGCGAATAATATAATATGGAAAAAAATATATATTATTATAGAGCAAATCCTTAATTATAAAATTATTTCATCGAGATAAATAATTGATGTCTATATAATTATATAATCTATCTATATAATTTTTATGTAAAACTGAAATCATGTAACAAATGTTTTTTTATTTTAATGTTACAGATTGCGCCAAAGTACCGGAAGAAGAACGCCGGTGCCAGGATTCAATAGAGCGCCCTGCAGTCGCTCTTTCCGCCTCTATTTCGCCGTTGGAAACCGTCGGTGGGCTCCCTGAGCCCACCCTCTCATCGGTCAAACTGGCGAGCGCGTTAACCGCTGGCATGAACCCCCACCATCCGGGCCATTCCGCAGCCTACCCTCACCACCCCTCGCTCTCGAGCAGTCCGCACCATCCGGGGCCCAGCGGGCCGCATCACGCGTACGGAACCGGGGGTAGAGGCGGCGGCGGCGGCGGGGGCACAACGACCACCCCCGACTTACCCAGTCCGCACTCACCCCCGCACGCCGGCGGCGCCGGCGATCCCGCCACCCCCTATGGCGCCCTGCAGCCCGGACAGGGCATGGGCAGCAATGGGCATCATCACGGTGGCGGCGGCATGATGCCGGATCATCCACATCATCCCGGACACCCACATCCGCACATGCCGGGACACCCCGCGTATCCACCAGTCAACCACAATAATAACTGCACACTCAAGGTAAGCGCCTATATTTTCTACTTTATGAGTCTCTGCGAAAAATTGTTGATCACTTTATTTGCGTGTCTGCGAAAAGCGTGGTTTTAAATATCGCGAAATATTTGGGATATTGTATATTTGAAAGTTCGGTTTCTCGAAACGATACAGGTAGTTTCAAAGACGCGGCGAGGTGCCCCGGGGCCCTTTGCAAAGGGCCCAGGAATGGCACAACGTAGGATCACAGGCTACAATTCAGCCAGATATTATCCGTCCGTTCGACCCTCACTTACCCCGCTATTGACAAACGTAACAATATAGGCATTTATGATGAAGAAATATAATTGAATAGGGGCGGAGGGGAGTCGGTTTCCTCGTGCAGCTTTCTGCTCGATGCTTTATATCTGCTCTTCCTCCTCTTTCTCTCTTGTTCTTTTTTTCTTTCTCTTTTTCTTTCTTTCTTTCCCCCACCTAAGATTCTACCTTTTCCTTTTGACTGTACGTTGCTTCTTCAACTTTTATTCTTTACTCGTCTCTCTGGGCTGACTGTACTCTCTCTTCCGGTTTCCACTTAAATATCCAAAAACGTATACATCTGTTACTCTAATTTGTGAATTATTTTTTAGTACTCGTTGCCTCTCTTTTTCAATTTTTACATGATTAGTGCTATCTAATCTGACCATTTCTTTTATTTACTAAATATTTTTGTCTGATTATATTATTCATTTTGTTCAATAATTTTTTTAATATAACATACAAAATTTGATTTATTAAAATTTAAGGCATCATGATTTATCTTTTATTTTGCAAAAAATAAAATAAAATAAAGTCATAGGATTTTACTTTGCCGACTATGATTGTTTAACAGAACGGTAACAAAAGCTCTAACAATAAGTTTTAGAAAATTTTTTTATATTATTATTTAAAATATAAAATGTGAAAAAATTATCAAAAAATAACATTACATCTATATTTATTTTGGGATTAAAAATTCTTCTTTTCTTGATTTCTATAAAATTCTTGATTTTTAAAACTTTACAACTACTTCAAGTTTTAAAATTTGTATTCAGACTAATTAGTTGCTCTGACTCATTATTATTATTGAATATTGTATTATTATTCCTTTTATGAATTTTGAATGATTATAGATATTTTGATTCTAATTCGTTTTAATTCAAAGAATATATTGAAGAATAATTGATTTTTGAATAATGTATCGTCGAACATCCTGGAATGTTCAAATTTTTTTCCATTTACTTATTATAGTTTTCCTATTTTTCCTATTTGTCTTAGATTCCATTTGTATTTTGTTTCAGTTTTTTTGCATCCTGTTTTTTTTTTTTTTTTTTTTTTACCGGATTTTTCTTATTTGTGACCATCATTTTTTTCCCATCGTCATTCTATTGTTCTGTATTCTTTTGTATTTCTATTTTTATTTTCTACAGACCCTTATATTCTGCCTTTCTTGTATTCTCTTTCTTTCCTTTCCTATTGTTTTTTATAATGCTTAATTTTTCATTTTATATTGCGTAATTTTTCATTTTTTAAATCATCGTAACACACAGATTGTATCCGAAAATCTGCCGCAACTTTCGCTTTATACAACTTTGTAAGACTCACGGCACTTAGGGAGCCTGTCCCAGAATATACCCCTCTTACACCTCCACCACCTCTCGCTCCTTGTCTCTTTTCCATTCTCTTTTTCTCTCAACCGCTGGCTATGGAAAAGACCCCCTTCCTCTTTCTCTCCCCTTCCCTGCCGCCGCAGTGTCTTTTTCTCTCTCTTTCGTACACACGAAGCGGGTCCTCCGTTCACCTCCCCTCCTGGTCCACTTGATTCCCCTCTCCCTCGCCTCGTCCGTTCCCTCTTACCATCTTTATCTGGCATTCCCTCTCCACGTTGGTTGGGTCCTTTCTAGGCTTGCCTTTTTATCCTCCCCACTCGAAGCCAAGGTACCTGAACCCGCAGACCCGCAAGGCATTCGGGGGCCCGCAGCACCAGCCAGTTGGGTCCTGTCTGCGCTCCGCTTCGTTTCGTTTCGCTCTCTCTCTCTCTCTGTCTGTCTCTCTCGTTTCCTTTTTGCGCGCGCGTCCATGACTGCATCGCGCAAGGGAACGCGTCGCCGAAAGCGGCGAGTTTCGTAAAGGATTTTTCACTCGCTGCTCGTGTGATCGAGCTCGTGGGTCGCTTCGTCATTGGGTTCCCGTAAAACCGACCGAAAATTGACCGGTGGATCCCGATCTTTTTGAAACCTCGTCGATTGCGGTGGGGGAAAGTGAGTGTGTGCACCGCAACGGGAACTTGTTGTTCGAGGCCGAGTGATATTCATTGGCCAAGTGAATCCGTGCGGCCAGGGATCGTGGAGATTTTTCATTCCTTTTTTTTCCTCTTTTTTTTTTCTCTCGTACTGTGGGGGACATAGAGTGAGTGTATCATGGAGGTCCAATATCCGTATCACTATAATACAATTACGCGAATGGATAAGTGGTTTCCCGCTAATATCAAGACGGAAATCAAAGTAAGCATAAACGAGAAGACGCATTTTTTTAAGTGTATGTACGCTCCTTAACGCTATAATTAACGCATCCGCTCTTATATCTGCGGTATAAGTAATGAATATGGCTGTGCGATTATCCGACTAATTGCATAACATGCAAACATTGCTAAAGCCATTTTATATTATGAGAGAATGTTAATATTAATATATCGATAAATATTAAATATATGCAATAATGTAATATCATTATAAATTTATATGTGATACAATATTTTTTTTGTTATATCTTAGTGCTATATATATAATTACTGTGGACTCTGATAATGTCTCTGATAAGAGTCTAGAAAAAGGCTATTAAGTTCTTGAACGATATATACAAGTCTATTCGCTCCAAGAAAGACGCATTTGGCTCGTATTTTTATTAAATCGACGTTTGTTCAATTTTTTTTATTACCCGACAGTTTCTTTTCCAACTCGTATATAAATAATACAAACGAAACAACCACTTTCACACACACATTGCTATAGATTTGTCTTATTAAATTCTCTCTCATTGTTTTCTTTTTATTTATAAATGTAAATGAGGAGAAATTGCTAAATATGTATGCCTGGCGCAGTTGTGTTTTGCCGATTTAATGATAAACTGTGGCAATAATAATACAATATTGAGCAACATTGTTCAAAGTGAAATTAGTGAGTAAGTTGTAAATCCCGCTAGTGAAGAGTTACGTTCGCCTACGTTCGTGTGTTTGCATAATCACGAGTAAGCATTCATAATAAGCGCGCACTTAAGACGTCGTAATGATTTAGTGCCCGTTAATGACTTTCTGTTTCGCATTAATTACCGCGATGCCTGAATTTCTACTTATAACGGGGTAGGAATGATTTCTAAGACGTGCGTGTGTTGCAATTCACTCTTCGTACGCATTTTCTTGAAAAAATACTTCTTATCAGATGCGTCTTGCGTCTTTATCGTAAACCAATGATGAATAAAAGATAAATCACGATGTTTGAATTTCATAATCGATTATTTTTTTCTCGCTGTCTCGAGAGGAAATATATGTATATTAGTATTTAATTTTAATTCAGGTATGTGAGAACCAGGCATTCAAAATATACTCGAAATAAGTATAGAGGAATTCAATAGGTAATAATTGTGTTGCATCTAATATCTGGGCTCTTACTAGACCTTTTCATACCTGAATTTGTATTTATTTGTCAGAGAGCTTTTTTGATTTATTATTTAAATTTTAATTGATATTAAATCAGTCTGGTCTAATCTAGTCTATTTATAAGTTTAGTGTTATACGGTATACATTTGCCTAACGAAACGAAAATGTTACATTGTAGCAAGAAGGTGGTCCAAGCGGAGGGTCAACAGGCATTCGGCATTGCGCCGGCTGCGGTGTACAAATAGTGGAAAGATGGCTGTTGCTAGCGATGGAGCAGTACTGGCACATTGGCTGCCTCAAGTGCACGTATTGCCAAGTGGTATTGGGGGAAATCGGCCAGTCCTGCTACACCAAAAGCGGCATGATTCTCTGCAAGACCGACTACAGACGGTAAGTAATCAGCTTGTGTGTTTGTGCCTGTGCGTTTGGGTTAAACGTATATCGTCGCGAAGAACGAATAGAAAGAAGAGAAATTGAAGAAATTTGTTTTAAATAATAAAATGGGAAAAAAATTCTCTTCCGAGACTATATACACATAAAAAGAAGCGATATTTAGGCGACGCTATAAGTAAACACCGGAACACGCAAGCCTTCTTCGGCGTATCGCCGCTTATCGGGTTTGAAGAGCTGATAACGAGCTGGTCACTCATGAATAAGCTAGAAATTATCGCTTCCATTAAATTAAGTGTTACGTCGCGCGTGCACGGGGAATCGAATATTCCACTCTATTCTACTTCAGCGCGGAATCGCGCTGTCTAATTTCTTGAAGCTAATAACGACGCGCGCGCCCCCAACATTTCGCGTTATTAATAATAAATACTGTTATTGTGCCGGGCCATTACAACTAATTTATCGTGGTACTTGCCGCGCGTTCGTTTATACCGCGCCGGGATTCCTGGGAGCCAATATCGTGCAATCAACATTCCTCTCGTGCAAAATAGCCGTGGACTAGGATGTTGCTGTTTTACGTCACATCTTGTAATCATATTTGCCTAGTTTTTTGATATCTCGACCGATTATTATTACTCACAAATATGTGGATAATCTGAAAAACTCCTACGAAAAATTCAAAGAGATTAAAATATATCTCGAGATCTTATATCATTTAGATAGCCGAAAACTCTAAAGTTCAGAGAAATAGAAATGTAGAAAAAATAAATATATTGGGAATACGATAAGATAGATGAAAAATTGTGCTGCAATAAAAAAAATAAATAAAATGAACGTCAGGAAAAAGAGCAAGATATATTTTGGATATTTTCGCGTTCGTCTTTTAGACACTCGCGCTTTGTCTGCCAATTATGATGGCTATTATACTCGACACAACGCCCATATATATCTCTCGCCGATCGTTTATCGATGAATTGGCTGAAAACTTTGGCATTGCGGCGCCGGCGATGAATATGCACCTAATCGGCGTGGCCGTTCCAAATTTAGAGGATTCGAGGTCAGAGCGCAATTTAATGAGAAACAGACGCTGAACTTAGTTAGTCCCCTCGAAATAGATCGGCACAACCTGGCCGGGCCGCACGTACCGGAGGTAATGGAACTGTCAGTCTTTTTTTTTTCTTTTTTTTTCGTCTTTGCTCATCAACCGGTTATATGCGCGACGAGGAGCGACATTTCTTGCGTTTTACAGTTGCAGTTAAACACGTTTCTCCAGCTGTGTCTCTATACGTTTCATTATAATAATAATAAAATAATAATATATCGCAACTAAAAAACATTATTATGTAATATGAATACACTAAGAGGGAGGGAAGGCGTTGATATAAAGAGATGTGAACAGGTAGTTTTGTGATCGATCACGTCGATCGTTACGCTAACATTAGTATTTTAATCTCACCAGTCCTTTCCTTATCGCGCGATTGCTATTACTCGACCATAGCACACGTACGTTCTAATCTGTTGGCATAGGCGAGCGATTTAGTCCGGCCTAGTATCAATATTTGACTACGAGACGCCTCCGTCTTCTCGGGATGGGTCTAACATCGTCCCTCCTGATGCCTACCTTGGTTTGCTTTCTTCCTTTCGTCAAAAAATCAGACGCAATAGACTTTTTTTCGACGAGTTTATTCCTTTGAAACTAATTAAACAAAAAAGAGATGGAGAAAGTATTATCAAATGAGAGAGATATAAACTAGGAGGATAAATTGAAGTAGTTCAAGGATAACGAAGATTACAAAAGTTTCTTTCTCTTTCTCTCCTTATTCTCTCTCACAGAAATACGACGCATTATATATCCTCGCTTTTATATTTCTGAAAAAATTACAATTAACAGGCAGTGTAAATTGACAAATCGGCATTTGAGAGGATATACGCATGCATCAGACTCGCTTATGATCCTCGCTTGAGGCAACAATGGCACGCTCTTGCGGAACATTCAGTACATCATATCACGCTAAGCGCTTTATACCCCCGCGCAGCTTTACAATCAAACTACTGTCGGAATTGAAACCAACCGGTTGTCTCGAAACACATCGGTGTCTCGCGCGCGAGGGACTGCGACCGTTGCACCGCGTCGAAAAGAGAACGACGGATATATCCACGCGAGAGCCGGAGTAGTGGATAGACAGATGGATGGAGAGGATAGCGCGCGCGGTGCGACTCGGAAAGATAGCGGGGAGGTTGAGGAGAGGCGAGATAGAAGGGATGGCGGTTCGTTTCTTTTGGATTCAAGGAATGTTTCAATCAGTTTGATTGAAGGGCTGAGCCACGGCAAGAGGGTAAACTCGATTTACAGCCGTGTAGGAGGGATGGCGCGGTGGACCAGGATGGAGCGGAAGGAGTGAGAGAGAGATAGAGAGTGAGAGAGTGAAAGAGAGAGAGAGGGAGAGAGAAGGGAGAGTGCAGAGGGGTGGATGGTGGGTGCCACAATCACCGAGATGCGTCCAATCACCCCCAACCCCCGATGCCATCGGGTTTCGGGCGTACGGACGAGGGGTTGAAGGGATCGAGGAAAAGGGGAATGACAGAGAGAGAAAGATAGAGAGAGAGAGAGGGAGAGAGAGAATGCGGCCAATCATCGCTCGGCTTTCCGCTGGAGCGACGTCGTCGTGATGCTGGTTTGTCCTAGATGTGCAATCAGACGGCTTCCAGCCCTCTAGCTTGCTCCGCTGGCTCCTTCTCCCTCCATCTTTCTGGCCGAATACCAAATTCCAGCAATTTGGTAGGTAGGTACTTTGTTGAATCAACATGATTGGGCTTGACGGAGCTCGGCGACGCGCCATGCCGTGCTGGTGCTGCGACGAGCGACGGCGACGAGCCGTTGAGCCGAGGACGAACCGTCGAACGGGAAGACGAATAGACTGCCTTCGCAATCCTCTTCTTTTTTCTCCCAGAACGGACAATGTTTTAATAATTTCGCGATCGGATCTCCTTTTACTTTTATTTTTTTTTTCTTTCAATCGGTCACCAATTTAATCCCAGCCCCAAGTCATGGCAACGCGATAGTAGGATGATTAATAATCGCCGATAATTATATCACATTGTAGAGATTAATATACGCACACGTGCATATATCTATAGTAATTCTTGTCTTAAAAAATTATATACAATCTTTATATAAAAGATTTTTCATTCATGAAGAGATCAAGAGAGAGAAAGAGAGCAGTTTAAGTAGAGGGTAGAAAATAGCAGATGATGATATAACGTTACAATGAAACATATATTTCATTCATGCAAATAACAATGGTACAACATTAGAGTGACGAAAGCAAGAGCGTAACAATAATAGCAGCAACGATGATAACAGAAAGACTGTGTGAGAGAGAGAGAGAGAGAGAGACTGTCAATCGGATTCGCGCAAAAGAGAACACGACGTATTTTCCGCGCTCGATTCAGCCCGCATCGCATTGAGGGCGGCACGTACGTAGACGGTAGGTCGCCGGAGGTGCTGAGGGAAACGAAGAAGAGGGCGAGAGTCGGAGAAGAGAAAGAGAGAGAGAGAGAGAGACAGAGTTGGGTTGAAGGGGGAGGACGGCGGCACCGGCGATAAGGGGTTCATTAGAGGCAGTTTATTACTGCCTTTGAAGTCTCTCGCGTGTTGCCGTTAAGTCGCTCGATATCTCGTAATATCTCGCTCTAATCTCGCGAGGAGAAGTTAATTGCTACCTTCACCCCCGGCCACCTTCTCACCTCTCTTCGGCCGACCTGGGCGCCCCTATCGCGCTCGTCGCGCCAACTTTTCGCCGCCACCCCCGGGGCTCTCCCTCTCCCTCTCTCGCACACACATGTCGCCTTTACAATTAGACGCTTAATTCGGGCCACCGGCAGGCTGAAATTTTCACCACCACCTCGCGTCTCTCCCGCCCGCTTCGACCGCGACTCGAGTCGGAAATTTCCTGCTCTTGGTCAGCAACCAGCCCGTGCGGCTCCTCGAACTTGGTAATTTCTCGAGTTCGACGAACGCGAACCCACGCGCGAAAATAGCCCCCCTCCCCCCCAAAAAATGCACGATTCCGAATAAGATGGATAGAATCGAGAACAAGATGTAATTAAGGATCGTGCAACTTTGAAAATGTAACTGCTATTATAAAACTTACGGTTCGGAAACCAAACCGATTACATCTTGCAATTGAAGCGTTAATGAAGAGGGAAAATTATGGATGTTTTTGCAGTGATCTAGAATTGCGCGAAAACACTCGGCATTTCATTATATTTGCTCAGATTCACGTTATAATTAGTGTACTATCGCGCAAGTGCTATGGATCCTATATATATTTTCTATTTATATAGAAAAGTTTCTATATACGCTATAGAAAAGTTTCTATACTGACCTCTTGTGTGCTAAAATATAAGTCTGGACTTTCGCTACCTATATTTTTTATAAACGTATACATTTACGAAACTTGGAAGTTAGATAATACCATAAGAATTTGGAATTGCATATAAAATATAAAAAGAGCAACGTGGCTAAATAAATAAAAATTGACAATAAAATGTAACAACTAAGAGTATAAAAATTAATTAATCGATTTATAATCATTACAATTTTCGCCAATAGAAAGATTTACTTCGATGACAGCAAGATCGCTGTGAAAAAAAAAAGTATCTCGATGACGCGATTTATCGAAGCAATAATACGCAGAGTGATTTGTCATTTTAAATTACGAACGCAGTAACATATGATGATTTAATTGAACACTGCCATTCTTTTACTTGAAATTTGCTTGAAAAACAGTTTGCCCTGCAATCTCCAGTATTTATTTGTTCAATTAATATTATTGTTATTTCGTATTGTTGGAAAAATAACGTTTATTAAAATATTGAGACGACTCGTACAAATTCTCTCTTTATTCGAGAATAAAAAATTAATACTTTAATAGTTAGAAAAAAAACTAGTTAATAAGCATAAACTGGTATTGATAATTATTTATTTATTTATTAATATTATTCTGGATATTCCCTATTGTTTGAAAAATAACGTTTATAAAATATTTAGACGACTCGTACAAACCCTCTCTTTATCCGAGAATAAAAAGCGAACGTTTTAATATAGTTAGAAAAAATATAAGCTAGTACAGGATATGAAGAAGAGAGAATACAAAAAAGATATTAGCAGAGATCCTCTTATGTCGAGATTGTATAGGTACACACAATCGAAGATATACATTCGTGCGACAGTTTAATCGAAGCATAATTCAACCATTAAATCAATACCGTTCGTTACAATCTCGACAAGATTACGCGAGAAGAGGAGCGGCGATGAAGGAAGGGAGGGAGGGAGGGACGAATAGCCGCGGCAAATAGAGAGGAATTAATCCGTTCAACTTGACAGCGATTTCACGGGGGAAATTAAGAGAATACCGCAGAAGGTGGTTATACCCTGCTCCGGCGCGTACGCGATGGATAGAGGCTGATTCACGAAATGTTTGCGCCATTTCGCGATATTCGCGTTTGACTCCGCAGCAAACCGAGTAATGATATTTGAACAGACCCTTGTGTGTGTGATCTGGAACGATGTTCCCGAGGATGGACGGGTGGATTGAAGGGAAAAGGACCTGCGGCCAGAACCGGAGGACCATCACCGCGATCGGGACTCGATCGGGAAATGCAACTAGTCGCTAATCCGCAGTGATAATTAATCAATTGATTAAATTCAGGGCTGTTTAATCGCGTATATCCTTCTCTAAGATAAATTATAAATTTAATCATATTGATTTCTAAGGAATTGTGTATTATATTCAAAATGTACTTGTATGCCAAGTTTAGTTTCTTTGAACCAGAACTCTCTTTATTTCAATCACAATAGCAAAAAAAAGTCATTGTGAGCGTAGAATATTTATGTAAATTTTTAAACATAGATCCGAAGAAATAAGAGGATATAAAAAATATTTTACATAAAAATGGAGGCTAATATATATAGATATATATCAAAAAATGAAGAGCGCAAATCTCTGCGTAAATTAAAAAAAAATCATATTCACTATCGTATAACATTAACGCATCGGTTGTATATGGAAATGAAGACATCTGCGGAAATTACGTCGTTGTTTGTAATTAAATACAACAACCTAAGTGTAGCGCGTGAATCTGATGGAAACTCTTTGGTCTTCTCTCTTTGAGAGAAACGTCTTACACGCGCCTCGGCGAAAAAGAGGAAGATGTCCGTCACATTTATCATTTAGCCGAGATATTAGGTGGCATTTATGCCGGCCGCGTGTTGACAAGCCGCCTTTGAGGTTAATAATAGCCATCGCGCGGTTAAACGCGTTTTTAATATTTCAACGATCGCATCTTAAGAAAAATGGAAAATTCTTCTTATACAGTCTAGGGAGAATGAGAGAGAGATCTGAAGTCCAAGGATGAAATTACTATGATCAACCGATAATACTTTCTTTATCGATAATTCCTTTATCAAAGGCTCGCTTATTAAGTAGATTACGGATTAAATTTTTTACGTCTTAAAAAAAAATGTGCGAAGGAAATTTTCTCTTTCTCTCTCTGCTCGATTGAAAAGACTTATTTTTCGAACGCAAATTATTTCTCTTGTTGGCTCGACTCTCGACAAATCGAGCGTGCGCATGAAAAAGGACCTAATCGCCAAAGTAAAAAAGCCCGCATTACGCTCGCCCGGTAGGTTTATCTGCGATCGAAATACACGCAGGAGAGAGGGCGAGCCTTTTCCACCCACTGAATAATAAATAGCGCGATCGTCGTGCTTCGAAACGTATTTGTCCCGACGTCGTCCTCCGCTACTCTTTGATAAAACCGCTCGATAATGTCGATACTCATATTCCATGCGTAACTAATCCAAAGTACACACGACGAATCAACGAAAAATGCAAGAAACGAAAAAAAAAAGCAGAGAAACGTACCATATAAAAAATACCGAAAAATATGTATCAAACGAAAGATTAAATTTTTTAATTTAATATATTAATTTTTAGAATTATTATACAAATCCAGAGAGAGAGAGAGAGAGAGAAAGATCGGGGGGAGAAAATTATAGCGCACTGCGTACCGAAACATTTCGGTAAATACCGTACATCGCGGTTTATCATATCTCGTACGAGAAGCGTGGCGTTAACGAAAAATGACGGGAGTGCATTCAGCGCAAGATATGACGCGAGCGAACGGACGGGATACGGGATGCACACGCACGCGTATCTACGGCGGTGCAATCATTTTTCATTTGTCGCACGCATACTAATTACGGGCACGGCGTGTAGGTTTTTTGAACGAGAATTTATTGAGCCCGGGCTGTATGTGTTCCTCTCGATGTTATCAGCGCGGAAAAAGCGGATCTAATTGATATACGCAAATAAACCAGGATAGACAGACCAATGAAGGACCGGTTAAGAAATATTGTCACGTATTTCAATTTTTTTTTCTTTTATTTTTTCTCTATACACAGAAAATTATCCCCTCTCTCTCTTTCTTCAAGTATATTTTTAGATATCAGTAAAGATCAATGAAGGACCGATTAAAAAATATTGTCACGTATTTCAATTTTTTTTCAATTTTTTCTATATAAAAGAAATTATTCTCTCTCTCTCTTCAAGTATATTTTTAGATATCGCTAAAGACCAATGAAGAATTAATTAAAATATTATGTGTGTGTCACGCATTTCGTTAAAAAAAAATTTTTTTTTTATACAAAGAAAATTATTCTTTTTCGCTCTTTCTCTCTTCAAGTATATTTTCAGATATTAGTAAAGACCAATAAAGGACCGATTAAAAAATATTGTCACGTATTTCAATTTTGTTTTCCATTTTTTTCTATATAAAGAACATTATTCTCTTTCTCTTCAAGTATATTTTTAGATATCAGTAAAGATCCATGAAGGGCCAATTAAAAAATATTGTCACGTATTTCAATTTTGTTTTCCATTGTTTTTTATATAAAGAACATTATTCTCTTTCTCTTCAAGTATATTTTTAGATATCAGTAAAGATCCATCCAAGGGCCGATTAAAAAATATTGTCACGTATTTCAATTTAAAAAAAATTTTTCTCTATACAAAAAGAATTATTCTCTTTCGCTCTCTCTCTTCAAGTATATTTTTAGACATCAGTAAAGACCTATAAAGGACGAGTTAAAAAATATTGTCACGTATTTAAAATTTTTTTCTATACAAAGAAGATTATTCTCTCTCTTTCTCTTCAAGTATATTTTTAGACATTAGTAAAGACCTATAAAGAACGAGTTAAAAATATTGTCACGTATTTAAAATTTTTTTTTATACAAAGAAGATTATTCTCTCTCTCTCTCTTTCTCTTCAAGTATTTAGACATCGGGCAAAAGGCTTAAATTTTCAGACGATAAAAATAAGCATTCTCCCAGTCACTTATCTATTTCGCACGATTGTTATCGATGATCGATCGAAGCACCGACCAGAACAGACGTTGTGTGTTCTGTCATTGTCAAAGGCTCGCGATAATATTCCGCGGAGAGAGGAGAGGGAGGAGGAGGAGGGGGCGCGATTCATTAGGCGCGTACGAAGGATCAGCATGAATTTGCACATTGTCGCGCATTAATGAAACTGTCCGGGATGGCAACGGGTGGAAAGAAAATAGCGTCGCGCGGATCGTCGCGCGGATTAAAAGGAACGCGCGCGGAAAGGGCGTTAATTCGCGCGGGCGTTTTTTTTGCAAATTGCAGTTAGGTGTCGTCCGCGCTACTTTTTACACACGGACGAACGTAGGGGTTAGCCGCGAGGGCGTCGGAAGGGACGGGGATCCCCAGTGTTACGTCGATGATAAGCCGTTTGTAGTTTAGCCCGGGCACCATCTATCGATAATGGAAGTCGGAAACGGTTTCGTCCTTTTTCCATCGCGGCGTCGAAACGAATTCCGCGTCTCTATTAATCGGCTCCGCCAATTTTTCTGCCGAATGTCCGGGGGGGAGCGGAAGGAAAAATGAAATAGATATTTCGAGGTCGCCGTCAACAATTTCCTAATATTCCGTGCTCCTTTAATCCTTCGAGCTGTTATATATGCAATGAAGATTTAATATATCGTTCGTCCGTTTCATCGTCGCCATTTCAGACATCTTGCGAAATTTTCGCCGCAACTATAAACGCGAAAGGACGCCCTTGTTCCTCTCCCTCTTTTCCCTCCCACCCCCCTGTACTTCGGGATGGCTCTGTCAAAGTTAGCGAGCGCGCACGGCTATAATAATAATCCTATTTCGCGACTGCGAGCGGCATAGCAAATAGCCGCGCGATCTGAATCGACGAGGCAGAGCAAAGTGGGAGGGTGAGGGCAGGAGAGACGGAGGAACAAGAGAGAGACGATGAGGGGTGGATAGTGAACAGGTCAGGGGTCGTTCCGATGGGAGTTCGGGGGTGGTTGTAGCGTGTACCCAACCTAATAACCGCGATCAGCCATCGCTTATGTGTACCTAATATATCAAATTATGGCGGCGTGCCTTGAATGACAAACCACCGTGCTAGACATAGGAAAGGGGGAGGTACCAACGGCCGGGATATATCTGGATGTCGAGCCCTTTGAAGAAGCCTCTCTCTCTCTCTCTCTCTCCGTCTCTCTCTCTTTGTAGATCGATCGCGTACCCTTTCTGCTCGGCGACCCCCGAAATTAATTGTCGTTAAGAATATTAATTTTCGCATATATTTTCGATCGGAGAATTAAAAGCGAGCCGTTCTCTAGCTTTCAGCTTACTGTCGTGTTTGCTCGTCGATCGCCTCGGTAATTCATTCCACGCTCTTTAATTACGTTCTCGCGGCCGTCACGACATTATATAAGCGAACGAATCATATCTCTCTCGCTGATGGTACACAAGGCCGTTATTAGGTATTAGGTAACGCACATACGTGTACACACATAATTACGCCGCAAGTACGTGCAAATACACCCAGCCAATTAACCACGAAAACGGACTCATCCCCGCATCCGCTATCGTTCCCTCTCTCTCTCCCTCTTTATCCCGCAGCGCATTCATATCGCGTTAATACTAAAGGGCCGGAGAGTCAGGATCCTCTCCGCAATAAGCTTACGTTGTTGTGTTGTTGCCGCAACCGATTTGCCCTAAAACATTAGTCTATCATCCGGTGTACAAGCCTAATTAACTCTTTAAAGAGAATTAATTTTTTTCAATATTAATATTCAGGCACATTTTTTTTGCTTCTCGAAATGATACGTATGATTGAAACGAAATTGGCTAGAATTTATCGAAAATATATATGGTGTGTCTATCTTTTATTTCAATCGAACTACAGTCTCTTCTTCTCCCGTCTTTTACCCACTTTGTTCATTTATTCTCTCTCACTGTCTTTCTTTTAATCCCCGCTTCTGTTACATTTTCTACAAAGCGTCCCTCTCTCTCTCTCTCTCTCTCTCTCTCTCTGTCTCTCTCGTTTTCCCCTTCTCTGTCTTTTTCTCTCTTGCACGTACACACATATATACACACACATCAGCAAACCGCCTCGTTATACAGATACACGGATGCGTCTCGTTTCATCCCTGGTAATTGCTTATTAAATTCCTGGGGGTTGAGGTAAACATCCCTCCCCTCCCTCCGTTCTCCTGCACTAACCCTCTTCCACTTGCTTCACTCTCTCTCTTGCAAAGCTATCGCTATTTCTCCGTCTACCTGCAGTGGAAGGGAAACGTCCGACAGAATTGTTTTCCCCTTACCGTGAAAATATGCCGCGGGGCGGATCTTGCTGCGTAATTGGATTATTAATTAGATTGTTAATGAGACAAATTTCACATCGAAGGGGGATCGTGAACGAACCGCATGACGAAGCGTCGCGTCGACTTCTCTCACAGTCGAAGGCTCTTTGTTGATGAATCTTAAATGGAAACCTTTGAGAACCAATCATATCTGCTTTATTAATATTGATCGAATATTAAACGCGAGCGTTTTTCAATTATAGATTTGCTCACATAATATCGTTTACGTTCCGGTAGTGGATTCTCATCACATCAGAGACTACAGCTGATTTTATATTTATGTATTATGCATGTTTGATTGCAAAAATAATATTACAAAACTTACATTGGAATAAAGGACGATGTCGACAATTTAATTTTTTTTTTTTTTTTTTTTTTTGTATCGATTTCTATTAAACGTTAAAGTGTGTGCGATTGATTTTTCAAATGATCGCTCGAGATAATATAATAACAGTGTACACTAATTTATCGCAGCCGCGCGGCCGCCAAAGTTATTAAGCCGTCAATGTAAAAAGGCTCGGCGCGCGCGCGAAAAGTAATTTCCGTTTCAATTTTGATCCGATCCCGCGAGTGATGTCGGAAATTCGATGACGCGTTTCGGCCGGCCCATAGTTGGCAAGATTAGAACTCGTTTCGAAATGCCGTGCCACAGGTGGTTGCCAAGTGTCTCATTCCGCGGGTCACCAAATTTTCGACGCGGCATATCGGTTTTATTGGTATATCGAGTATTTTCTTCGGCGGTCGCCCGCTTTAACGCGATCGAGTTTTCGCGCGTCCGCGTTTCGCGAAATCCCGCGTTTATAGGTATATGTTATATAGAGTCGATCGAATTTTTCTAAACGGATATAGCGTACAGCGATCGAAAGTTTAATATCTCTACTTAGAAATCCGAGTCGAATAATCAAGCTTCATTTTTCTAGGATTCGAATAGTACTCGTATATTGTACCTGCGAAGTAATTGAATTTAGAATAGTTATATTCGAATTTTTATTCAGATTAGGTTCGAGTCTACTTAAAAATTTTTTTTTTTCAAATTTACTTGTAAAATAGTTGATTGCTAATAGAGAAGCAACTAACATTTTGACATTTAATTTTTTTCGGATCCATGATGACGAGCAATTGAGAATTGTCAAAATTATTTCTCTCCAAGAGCGATTGAAACGGCAAGGGGGGCGGAAGAAGGGGGCGGGGGGGGGAGGATCGACACGAAGAAATCCTAAAAATTAAGGGGATTTACGTGCCGTCGAAAATCGATGCCTGTCCTGTGACATTTACGAGCTGGCCGGCAATGGCCGATACCCTCTTATCCCCCTTCTCGCCCCCTTCGTCCCCCCACTTTATCCTTCCTCTTTCGGTCTCTCGCCGCGCACGAGGCAATTATCCTTAATTCGGTCCCGTGGACTCTGCCACGGCATGGCGTGGCGCCCCTACCTGTCCAAAGGAAGAAAAAAAAAGAAAGGGAGACGCGAACCACGGTTAGAACGCGATGTCGACCAGAAGAAATGTCGTTCAATCTACATAATCATTAACAGAAAGGAAAATTTATTTAAACCTGCGGGCGAAAAGGAAGGACTTGTTATTTCCCTTGAACTAATTTGAATACATTTGCCCGGTGAACGCTAAATTAGAATCCAATTTCGGCGTAATTTTGTGCTATTAAATGCGATTGGACCTCTACCTCCCCTTCCCCCTCTCCCCCTCCTTCCCTCTCGGACCTTCTCCCATGATACGCACTATTGAGATTTACTCTCTCTCTCTCTCTCTTTTCTCTCGCCCACCTTTTCGTTACGCAAACTATTACCTTTGATAGGGATACTATCTGTTAATTTCATTTAATTAAGCGTATGTGTACATATACGTTATTATGTTACGGAGTAAAAGACACTTTTAGTTGAGAGATGAATATTATTAATTTTAAACCAGCCTTATAAAGTGGTATATTTGATCTTGCATAGAGATACGAAACGCAAGAGCGAACGAAATAATAATAAGAGGCCTCCTCTCGATGAGCCATTAAATAATCGTCCGATCAAAACGTTCGGGGAACCAGGGTCTTTAGGGAGTAATCTGCATGTTAAGAGGCAGTTGATACCTTTTTGCGCCTAGCTAAGTCCGGTTCACCAATTTCGTCATTCATATGTCTTCTTGATGAACACGGCCAAATGTGATTGGGCTCTCCCTTTAAACCCGCGTCGAATAAACCAAACCTTTGGATATCCCTTTGCGCGATATATCCCGCAAACTTGTCGTCAGACGAAGGTGCTAGATGCAAATTAAACGAAAGCCGAACTTCTTTGCAGACTCGCATTTGTTATTGCAATTTATTTGTAAATCCTGTACAGAGTACGACAAATTATTGTATACGAGATACATTAAAAGTAGAGGTATATAAAGTATTGGAGAAATTATTTTTATAAATATACTAGAATTTATTTTTATAATTTTTATAAATACTGGAATATATTTTTATAATTTTTATAAATAGTAGAATATGCTTTTATAATTTTTATAAATACTAGAATATATTTTTACATTTTTTATAAATACAGGAACATATTTTTATACTTTGTATAAATACTAGAATTTATTTTTATTTATTTACATTATTGTGAGATTACTAATCGACTATTTCCGCGCGCTCCCGAATTTTTCATTCCGAATTTCACGGAACGCTCGAATAGCGAGGGGCGAGGGAGGGTGGATTGTATCGCCGCGTGTCCAGAAATGGGCATTTTTCAAGCTCTATCTGTCGGACACACCGGCGTGCGTTATCTTCCTCGCATTCGTCCCTCTCGCACGATAGTAGGGTGAGAGGGTGAGAAGGGGAGCCGAGAGGGGGGAGAAAGCCGCGGTGCAGGAAGGGTGGAAAACCGAGTGCGGGAGTAAGTTGCGACGGGGGTAGATGAACGAGAGGAGGAGGGGGAGGATAGGGGAGGGATGGATGCGCCGAGGGAGACTCTGGTAATGAGGGAATGCGTGCCACGCTCCTGATAAGGGTGTATCTGCCGCTGCACTCGTGTTTATATCGTGAGACGTACGCAGTCGTAGTCGCTTGTTTTTATTAGACGACGGCCAATAAAATTCCCTCCCCCCCCTCCTGCCCCGCGTATTATTTTTCGCGTAATTTCAAGTAGCATGGCGGACCGGTATCGCCCTCGCGTGATAAGCAACGATTCGCCATTTAGAGAAAAATTAAAGTGGAATATTTTGGAAAATATTTCTCTCTCATTAAAAAAAAACACTGCCTCGGATGTGACGTGAGAGACCGCAGTTTTAATTTATATTAACAACTATTGTGTTGTTATATATTTAGTTTTTTCCGTGTGACCGCGTTTTATTTATTTATAGAGATGATGTTTAAATTTACTTTTTAATTGCGCGAAGATGATCCCTCCCAAAAATGGACCAAAACATAATCCTATTTAATCTAATTTATTGATGATTTTATATTTATATAAAATAGAAATCACGTCTTATTTACTACGCTTGGCTCTTGTTATCTCTATTTGATTTTATTAAATATAATTGATTAAAAAATATTGATTTAATAAATTAAATATTCTATAAGATTGAATGTCATCACGTTATCATCGATGATTTCCATCATTAACTATAGCGACATGTAAAATTCTCTCTCAAGATTGCATCTCTCTTCCTCTCTTTTGAACTATATTCGAAGACACGAGCAAGAAAATGTTAAGTCTAGATTGAGAAAATTTCCAAACTGTCTTGTTTCTGTTTTACGAATGGTTAAATTGATTCCAGGGGAAATTAGCCGTCATTATCCGGGCCCCCCCCCCCCCCGTTTCGCTCGCGCTGGGCATTTATTATTTAACACTACGAAACAATTTTACCCCGGAATATATATGGAATCGAAGCGGAGCGAGGCGAGGCATCGATTTTACGATTACACGCGCGTGCACGGGAGAGGGGTCTATGTGTTTAAACTGTTCCTAGATATGTATCAATACACGCCGAGGGTAACAACCCTGAGAGCGCTTATAAAGCACTCGTATGGACTTAATATTTCAAAGATTCATTAATAACGGTTGGAAAGAGTCCGTCACGAGAGGCCCGATCATTTCTCGCTCGCTCGCGAGTCAGAGTCGTAAAAAAAATTTGTCGGAGTAGCATTCAATTAATACATTAATTAATTAACATAAGTATAGAAACGACTAATAAAAAAAGGGCCAAAGGCGTTTGTCGAACAATTATAGGCACTGTTTATGGGTTTAAAAAATTAAACGTCATCTTCAGTAATTATAATTTTTACAACGAATATAAATGTCCTTATAAAAAGACTAGATCGATACATATATTAAAAGTAGACGAAATGAAATCATTATTAATTAATTGATTTCATTATAAATTGACAAGTAACTCAGAAACGCTCGTTCCAGATTTAAATAATAAATTGAAAAGGCTCTGATATATAAATAAATACAAATTCAGTAGAGAACCAGGCACAGAGAGATATCAGATGCGAGAGAATTAATTTTAAATTCCTCTACACTTATTTTGAAGTTTAGTCTTTCCTTTGGACTATTCTCCGCATATCAATTAATTTAAAAAAATTCAGCAGAATGTAGCATTAGTAGAATATTAATGAGCAGAATAATAGCTACAATATTAGCAAAACATGTTTTTATTAATTGATATGCTGAGGCTGGACCAGAGGAAGGATCGAAATAAGTATAGAGGAATTTGAAAATAATTTTCTTACACTCGATATCTCTCCGTGCCAGGCTCTAACCAGCCTTTTTCATACCTGATTTGTAGTTGCAGGCAATAGGCAATAGGAAGAGGAAATAGAAAATATCCATCAATAGGAAAGAGAATAGATATTATTTTCTGCTCCTGTTGTCTGTTGCATTGTGCAAGGGCCTTTAAGTTGTTTTGCCGTTAGATTTCTAAATAACACACATATACACACGCGTTGTGTGCCATATTCCCGGAGATGTCGTAAGATGTCGCAATGGAGAAACATTAGCGCGGGACTCTATCCTTTTATTGGCCGGCGATTGCGCATTTGACGGCGCCGATCGTAAATCTTGCGGCAAGTTTTGCATCGCGCATGTATATATACACACACATACATGTATATGTACACACCGGGCCCGGTATTTAACTAACATCGCCGCGGATCCTCTATATCTAATATCATATCCGAGTCGGAGAGAAACGACGGATAACTCGATGCGCGCCAAAGTGCATACAGGCCGCGTAATGTCCGTTGCGCTCGACAAAAGTTTCTAAACGGTACGGTAATAACAATAATAACTTTTGCAACTCCGTCGCGCGCAGAGGAGGACGACGAGGACGACGAGGTGGAGGAGGAGGAGGAGGAGGAGGAGAGGCCGCCCGCGCGACCACGCAGCCTCCGGCGCGTAAATTGAACGTCCAACTTGTATTTATATGATAATAAGCGCGTTTAAATATACCCGGTGTATCTAAACTCGCTACTTAAATATCGGACGATTACGTCGGCTTTCTTCCGGACGTCGCTTGCCTTACGTCGTGCGCGAATCTATATATGTATGTAGATATATATATGTGTACGCATAATAACATCCAGTAGCCTCGTATTTACATATTTAGAGAGCCCGCAACTTTCCACGAGTTTCAGTTAAACGCGCCTTTATCCCTCCGAGAGAGTATCTCTTCCTCCCGTACTAGCGTTTTTCTTATGGACCACCTATATACATATATACTTTTCCTCGTCACAACTTTCTTTCTCCTCTTTCCCCTTCAATCTCCTTCGCATCCTTTTCGTCTACCGTTTTCGAAGGAACAGTCGCGCCAGAGTCCTAGGATGATTTCGCGTGTTCCTCAGATGTGTCCATACATCTTGCATTCGAGGAGCGATTTTTTTCATATACATTCCGTTTTTTTTTTTTTTTTTTTTCTATGAACGAATAAGCGAAGATTTTTATCGGCGCGATTCGCGAATGTAAAACGTTTATTCCTCTCCCTCCTCCCTCCCTCTCTATCTATCTGTCTCTCTTTCTGTGTTTTTTCATTGTACTTCTCCCAGTCCTTCTCACTTTCTCTCTTTCGCCGTTGCACGGAAATGGCGTGAGGTGATACAGGAGGTTGGTTATAATTTTAATGACGGCGTGTCCGCGCGCGCAGACTATTAAGAATACGCGTCGCTAGAAACTTTTAACGAGACGCCGAGCCGCCTCTCCTCTCCTCTCCTCTCTCCTCTCTATCTCTCTTCGCATCTCGTTTCTCGGTTCCGCACAGGACCTCCGTCGACGACGGCGAAGGAGGAGAGTAGACCAAGGGGGGAAAAAGGGGAGGAAGGGGGCAGGAGGGTTATGCGGTAGTAGGCGACTCGGCATTATGTATTTTATAATGATCTCACAACAAAATTGCAATTTGCAGCGGGCGATGTCGTATCTTCTACGCGCGCTCGTTTTCTTTGCTCTTCTCTCTTCCTTCCTCCCTCTCCTTTTTCATTTTTCTCCTTGTCTCTCTCTTCTTTATCCACCGTGAGCTTTCTGTACCCCTCTGCTCACAGGGCTGGAGATGGACCATCAGATGCCCCCCGAGAAATTTGCGTTCGAAATGAAAGATTTAACATCGACGCGTTGCCCGGAAGTAATTCTGGAAAGAGGGGTCCTCCTTCTCTATTTTTTTGATCTTTTAAATGTTCACTATAATTCACGATTTTCCTTCCGCTAATGGAACTTTGCAACTGGAAAAAATGGGGGGTGGGAAATATACACTCGATCATATTCGAACGTGTGTATAAAATTCTTTAGTTAGGGATTTCGGAGTAGAGTCGAAATTCGCGCAGAACGTGTTACAAAGTCCTTTTGACTACGTGGACCTCGTTTCTCGGGATCTCGTCGGCCCTGTCGTCTCACACCTGCGAGAGAGCGGTCGCTTTACCTGCCCTGTGATTCAAAAGAAGTTCTTTCCCTCTCTCTCTCTTTCTGTGTGTGTCGTCATCTCTCCGTCTCGCCCTGGCCGGGCCGCACTTTTCCTCTCTTCGTCTCCTCTCCTCTCCGCGTCATCTCGTCGGTTTTTCTTTTCACCTCGCCACCCCTTTGCCGCCTGTCCCCCCTTCCCTTCTCCTGCCCTTTCTTTCCTTCTTTTCCACGGGCACGTCGTTATCTACTCGTTTAACTCCGCCGCCAGTGGTCTACCTCGAATCAAGTATCACATGTACCTAATGGCGCGGATTTAAAACGCGCCGCGCGTTTGAGAAAAGGGCGAGAGGGAGAACAGGGGGGCGAAGGGGGGACCGACCGACCGGTCATCGGCTTAATGCAGCTTTGAAATTTTTATCTACTTACGCATATCTTAGCATATATCTAATTTACATTTATATATAGTATATGGTAATGCCATTAATTAGGGAGAGCGCATTCTCGTTACCATATTAATTTTATTAAAAGAATTTAGTCATCATTTTCTCTACGCCTGGCCGCGGAGTCTCCGTAATCGAAATCGCCGTCGAAGGAGAGAGAAAGAAAAAATAAGCGAGAAGAGAACAAAAGCTTACCGTATGTATATCCGGAATAAAAATCGCAGATACGTAATGCGATTCGCGATACTATAGGTAGGTATTTATATAGGCGTTTATTGCATATACATATACTCGCGTGCATTCGCAGCTCTGTGTTAATCCACACGCACACGCATACGGTACCAGTCACGACTGATCGATGCCTCTGCCGCGCAACCCGCTTGTTACGGGGGTGGTTCGGTGTAGAGGAGGAGGAAAGGGGTACCTACACACCCGGGATGGACAAACGGGGGAGCTGGAGATTAGACCAGGAAACAAAGCATGCAATCGGAACGTTAATTACATTAAAATGAATTGGAGAGATCGGACTAATCGAAATTGTCTTGCGTCGGCGCCGAACAATCGCGCTGTAATGCGAAATCCAATTTTCCAAGTTAGATCACGATAAACCGCAATATCGTCGCTTGAGGAAAACAGCTCCCTCTTACGGCTCTTCTTTCGAATTGAATTAAAATCCGTCGCCCCCTCTTCTCCTTAGACTCGACGTAATATAACGTGAGATGAGAGAGATTTGACGAGAGTAATTTTTTATTTACTCATTTCCTTATTACTTGTACCCTTTCGTTACGCATATTATTATGGCCCCCGGAGTTGGTTCTTATATATTTTTCTCTATTTTTGTTCTCTCTCTCGTATTTTTCTCTCGCTCCTTTTCCTCGGTATGGACTGGTATTTTTCGTTCTCCTTTCGTCCTTGTTTGTTCGTCCTCGATGGCCGCTTATTTCCATCGCTGGCACCGCGTTCAATATCTCAGACAGCTTCTAATACGAGCGCACGTTGTTCGGCATATACTTCCAAATTGCGTTCAGCGGCTAATAGGAATTTTGATTGACTGAATTAAATAGTTATCGAGGATCCGCGGTTCCTTTCTCTCTCTTTTTTCTTTTTCTTTTCTCTTCCTCCCTTCTCGTTGGCATCGATTAACTTTATTAGGACCCCGCTCGTTTGTGGGACGTTAAAGGTGGGAAAAAGAGAGGACAAAGAGGTAGAGGGTGGACGATTCCTCGCGCGTCGTGCGAGCGGATTGCGGGAGAGGCGACAGGGGGATGAGAGGAAAAGGGGGGTAGAAGGGGGCCGGGAGGGGGCGGGAGAGGAGGATGGGGTGAAAGGAAGTTCACCGAGGCAATTTGTTGTTAAGTCGGAACTCATTTTCTAGAACCCACACCCGGCTAATGCCGCGACTGGGCCTGCAGGCCACCTCATTACCAGACCTAGTCAATTTCAATTTAATTTGCCAGTCGGCTGTTTCGCGGAAGGCGGTATGTATGTGTGTGTGTATATATATATGTCTGTACGTGTATATGTGTATAGGAGAGAGGGAGGTGGAGGAAGAAACGGAAAGAGTGGCGACCGCATAGCTTTTTAATTAAACTGGAAACCGAGGCCGCGATTAATCATTATTATCTAGAAAAATTAAAGCTAGCCCATGAGAATGTGTTTTTTTTTTCGCCTGTCGTGTGTGTATGCATATACGTATCCCTCTCTCGCGTGTATAACAAGAAAAAAACGGATTGATGTTTATTACGTCACACGAGAATTTCACGAAGTGACGTTACATTCTTCTTCCATTCGGCGGGAGATTTCGATACAGAACGAATCCCAATTGAATTCGATAATTGCACAAAATGCTTACGGGGAAAGGAGGGAAGGATGGCTTCTACATCCTTCATCGTCGATGATTATCAAAGAAGCTCGCGAGAATTACGGTTAAAGGTACGCGGAATCAAAACGAAGGCACAAAGGCACCCGGTGTTGGCCCCGAAATTTGGATTTTTAATCGCACAAAGCGCTAATGAATCCATTTAGCCCCGCGAAGAGGACTCGACCCGCGCTCGACCCCTCGCTCGATACAAGGATCTTGGATAAACGGACAAACGAACCAAATAATTACGCTAATTAAAGCCGCCCAATTTGTGCTTTAGACAATTAAAGTGCCGAGGGTAAGGTAGTCTAACTCATTAACAAGGCGGGAGTCGTTCACACAGTCGCGCGACCGCCTCGTGTGTGAATACGTCGTTTTCGACATACGTGCGCCCGCACACGTTCTTGTATGTTTCTCTCTTATTCTCTCTTGTTAGCGATAGAGCCCGCGCCGCTGTGTGCGGCAAAGGGGCACGCATAATGAGCGAGGGTGCGAGGATGAGAGAGGGCGATCTGAAGGGTGAGGGAGGGCGCACTTGCTCGTGAATCTTTCCAAATCGTGCACCGCTCCGTTTATTGCAATATAATCGAGAATTGCACGAAAAATCACACACATATATTTTAATAATTTTATCAAAATTTTATATATATATATATATATATATATATATATATAATATTGTATATATTTTATATATTATATATATTGTTCAAAACTTTTTTATTAATTTACAGATCCCAAAAAATATATATATGAATATTAAATTCAAAACTTTTATGGTGTATTAATTTGGCAGACCCCTCAGAAAAAAAAATATATATATATTAAATCTAAAACTTTTATTGTATATTAATTTGACAGCTCCGAATTCGTCTCATCCGAAATTAAATCCATATATACATATAAAATTCGCAACCGTTATCGCGTATTTATTTGACAGATCCAGTCGTCCGATCTAATTGCCGAGAGATTTCGGCCGGTTCGTCAAATTATTGTTTCGTTGGGAAACACACACGTATATGACACGCGCCTTTAGAGATGCTTGTTAGGGCAGGCAAGATTGACACGTCGGTCGCAATTAAAACGTGTAAGAGGAGGGAGGGGGAGGGGGGCACGCGGCAAATTACGTACCCAAGTTGGAGGAGTCGGGCAAGGAGAAGGGACGCGGGTATTATCATTGGTGAAATCAACTAATTAGAAATTGCGTAGACCGCTCGTTAAAGATCGCTCCGCCGAACGTAATCGCCAATTACTCTCTTAGTGCGCGGACTGAACTTTGCTCATTAAAATTATTAAACGCCGCCGGGCTCGTGTTTGACGTGTTTCTACATCATCACGGCCGGAACGCGTTGATTGTGGAGATCGCCGAATTTTTACAGTCCATCGGGGGCCGTAAAAAAATAGAAATTACACATATCTTTAATCGTGATTTTTTTTTTAACGCAATTGATTTTTTTTTCTCGCGATGTGTGTACTTGATAGAACGCGGTTAGGATACAAGTGCAGGAAGTAATCAACTCGTAGCTCGTAGTTAAAATACAAATCAAGCTGGCTAAAGCCCATATGGGCGAGATAAATCTTGACGCAATCACTGTTTTATCGAAGATATATCAAAATTATTATTAGTCAGCCGCGCGACTCGATAATATCGCGTCATATAATAGACGATCTTCATTGTCATTTATCATTGCCGATGAACCGTTACTTTCGATCAATTTACTCCACCACCGGCACATGTGCCATATTTAGCCTATTAGTACGGAACACACTCGATGCCTAATTTAATATACCCAGTCTCTCTCTTTGATACCATAAAGATCTCTATCCAGATGTTGAAATGATAAAAAATCTCGGGCATCGCATTCGTTTAATTATTTATTCTATTAACCAACTATTGTACGTTTTCTGTAATATATACATATATATATATTCTTTTTTGTCTGGTACACCTGAGTTATTAACGATTCCAAATATGGGATGCGCTTCTTTGAAGTATTAATTATGAAGTAAAATAACGAATAATTTGTGTCCGGCGTTTGACATTTTTTATAACTGTCATAAATAAGACTCCGCGGATAATCGAAAATTCTTGCTTGTCATCAGCTTTCCAGGATGGTCACGTAAAACACGCGTGAATAATGATACTGGTAATGACGTCGGACGATTAAGAGACCGGTGAGAAAGAGAGAGAGAAAGAAAGAGAGAGGGAGAGAAGCAGATTTTATGGCCGATCCTCGATCATCAACTGTATAATTCCTTCTATCCGTTCTAGCTGATTGACTTGGCCGTCGGCCTCTAATTAGCAATTATGGAGAAATCGAAAACGCGCGGAGCGATTCGGCTTCGATGAGCCGAAGGCACACGCATCTCCGCTCATTAACTCTGCGGAGGATGCGACCCGGAAGTAGGTACTCGGTCAAGTTGATAAAGACGCGGCCCCGCAATTAAAACTTGCCACGTCGATTTATTTACGCTAGAGACGCTCGAGAGACCCAAAACTCTCTCTCCTCTCCGCGCTTAGGAGATACTGCCTTTGATTAGGATCTCGTGCCACGTGCGCGATGAACGAAGCACAGCACGTGTATATATATATATATATATATATATATCTCTCTCTCTTCAGCATCTTCCTATACAAGTACACAAGACACAAGACCGATCAACTAACTTAACTGGTTCGCGAGGGAAATTGAATTAATAATGCGATAGAATTTCTGATAACGTCATAGAGAATTTCTAAACGATCCTTTCTTTTCTACTCTTTATCTACAACTACATATACATTGTCACGGTTGTATATTTGGGATTGCCATATTTAACTGATACGTAAGACACTGCATATACCGGGTGTCCCATTTTAAAGGACCCACTCAAATATCTCAGAAACACTGCGTTAAATCAAACAATGTTTCCTACAAAAGTTGTAGGGTTTCGAGGGGGACATAACATAGTAATATTCATATGACCTTGGGCGGCGTCTCCAAGGTCAAGTGAAGGTGAGAATAAATTTTTTAAATGGAAACCCATATTTTTTAATATAACATCTTTTTCTACTAATTAATTTGAATAACTTTTATCTGAAGCATTTTTTTATTTTCTTCAAAATTCATTCTCACCTTCACTTAAGGTTAACCTTCACTAACCTTGGAGACACCGCCCAAGGTTAGTGAATGAATATTACTGTTATGTCCCCCTCGAAACCTTACAACTTTTGTAGGAAACATTTTTCGATTTAACGCAGTGTTTCAGACAATGAGATATTTGAGTGGGTCTTTTAAAATGGGACACCTGGTATATATATATATATATATATATATATATATATTTTACTTTCTCGAATCGCGTCGACTTGCGAGAAAGTAAGCACGTTGATCTCTCCCAATTTCGAAATTCGCGCATCACCATCTTCTTCGTGTATTTGCGAGACCGTCAACTTGTTTGCATCCGCATTTTTCCAGAACACGCGTTTAAAATCGAACGATCGAAGACGGATCGCGAAAAAAGAAGAGAGGAAAAGAGAACGGAAAAAAGGAAGAAAGAGAGAGAATAAAAAGAAAAGGATTGAAACGTCATTCGGCGAGCGAATCATCGAGATACTGAGCCGCGCTAGCGCGATCAGCTGTATCTCCGACAGATAAATTAGCAATTTAATTATAGAACTGTCAGCCGGTAATTAAATTAATAACGAGAAACCTCAAATCTCCCCCCCCCCCTTCTCTCTCTCTCTCTCTCTCTCTCTCTCTCTCTCTCTCTCCAATCCAATCCGTCGTCGTAACAACCTTATGCGCGCTCTCGAGTAAAGTCGGACGAAAATATCGATATGCCGACTCCCTATCGCGTGTTTCAAAAGCCGATTTAATTAAATATTTCATTAAATTTAAATGGAATTCGATTTTAACTTGCAACGCGTCCCCTATATACGTCGCCGGAAAACATCGCAAATTGATCGTTAGATCGCGGCGGGTCTCTCTTTCTAATTTTGGTCTTCGAGAGAGGAGAATCAGGTTCAATTCCCGAACCCTGATGATGATGATGATCGAGCGCGTGTATTCATACCCGGTACATCGCGGAAGAGGTCCTCCTTACGAGGTCTTCTCGGCCTCTCGGAGAGACGTGAAATCGTGGCGCTCGCATCTCGAATCCCCATTCGACATACCTGCGTATCGTTACATAGCTAATTGCTGCATAAACAGCCGGTTTTACGAGCCAACGGGTATACGGCTTGACAACCGCTTCGCAAACATTAACTGCCATTAACGTGCGCGTTACATCGCGTCGGTATTGGAACTGCAAATGTGTATGTGTGTGTATGTGTGTGTCACGAATCGAGATGCGCGAAAACGAAATTGTTGAAAATAATCGAGGACTCTATAATCGTCGCCATAATCGGACGTTCTTCTCGCGTCAGATTGCGACTCGTGTAATGCGAATATCAAACTATTCTTCCCAAGCCAAGATCTCCAAAACATTCCCAATTACATTGTATACCGAATCGAATCTAATCACGTGTCTATCACGTGCTTACCTTGTTGCAGGATGTTCGGTAGCGGCGGCGTCTGCTCGAGTTGTGGCAACGCAATACCAGCGAATGAACTGGTCATGAGGGCCGGCGAATCGGTGTTTCACCTGAAATGTTTCAATTGCAATAAATGCGGCGGTCAGCTCGTCTCTGGCGACAGGTAAGAGACCTATCCTTTATTATAATAAATCGAAAAAAAAAAGAAGCCTTGGTGTACAAATACAAATTCAGGATAGAAACTGTGCTCAACTATATCACTGAGGACACCCAAATCTTTCTTAGTCAACCTGCTGAAGGTGAAGGATCCTGGAGAAAGGATCCAATTTAAATAGAGAAGGATTGTCAGCTCGTTTCCATCCTGAATTTGGATCCTCGATCCTTAATCCTCCAGCGCTCTTGCGTGACACGCGACTCTTTGACAATTTCAGATATTATTTGGTGTCGGGATCGCCAGTCTGCGAATCCGACTGGCACAAGATCGTCAAGTCGTCGAGCGTCGCGGCAGCGGCAGCCGCGGCGGCTGGCAACAGTGGTGCACCAGTTAGGAAAGGTAAGGTCGGCAGGCCTCGAAGGAGCCGCGAATGAGGTGGCAACCCGGTCGGTCGCCCGAAGAAGGTGCAACCTTCTCCGCAGCCGACGCCCCCCGTCATCGTACCCTCGCCTCAGGTCGATGTCGTGGACGTCGCCGTTGGAGTGGATCCCTATTCGCCGCCTCCGCCGGGTCATCAGCATTATCACCATTACCATCATCACCATCACCACCATCATCAGATGGCACTTGCGCATTCAAGTCTGGCGGCCCAGCAATCGCACCTGCAGGCGTCCGGCTATCAAGACTGGTCGCCCTGGACCCAGGATACCTGCGATTAAAGCTGCTGCGTCGCGGCAGGACCGAATCCCAAAGGGACATTGCGATGAGGAAGAAGCCTACCTTGTGCGTCGCGAGTCCGGCCTTTCCAGGAGAGAATCGCAAAGAGAATAGAGTCCACGTAGCCGTCTCCTGGGACCGCCGTCGGTGACTCTGTCGAGTGTCTACTTTGGCGCCGTGATATTGAACGCGTTTGAACATGCCGCGGTAGCCAATGTTTCCGAACGTGGTACCATGATGTTAAATATACAATAATTGAACTTGCCGCGGATGTCGAACAATCTCTGCGCTCTGACGATGTTGACGTATCGAGGGTGCGCGAACTTGGCGCGGATGCTGCGGATAATTTCTGAGACTGGCTCAATGAACATCTTTAAACTTGGATCATTCGAAGTCGCAAATATCTCAGAATTTGATGTAGACGCTGTTTCTTGCTCTTGTAAATGCTTGATGGGTCTTTTTTTTTATTCAATAGAGTGATAAATTGACGAAATTTTCTGAATCATTAATCTCGCAAGCATTGCAGCATCTAAGAATCAAATAATGCTAATGATTAAAGTAAATTAGCAATTTGGACATTACTTTTTGAGAAATGAAAAGTATGTTCCCTGTGCATCCGCGACAAGTTGAGACTCTCGATGCCGCATTACAGAAGCACCGTCACGAATCCGCCGGTTTTCTTAATAATAATCTTTGCTCAATTGTAAAGAATCGAAGAAAGTCTAAAGTATGCACGACTCATCGTGTATGTACCATCAGCCGCAGTATAGTGACGTCAATTTTCTTCTTTAAAACCCCCTTTCACCAGTCATCGTGTTGCGATAATCTCGACAAATGATGTGGAATGTAGAATTCGTTGAATGGGCGCATGCACTCTTTCACGCGTTTGTGAAATATATCGAAATAGCTCTTTCTATGAAATATCATTCAAAATCATCGCCAGATTATTCTGATATCAAGAGTCTGCGCTTTATTTTATTTCGCGGAGCGATTAAGAAAGCGATTTTCAATTTTATATATCTGATATATCATTTTTAGTTAACTCTTGAGTCTTTACAACAGGGCATTCGATTTTCTCCCCCCCCCCCCCCCCCGTTGTTGCCACTTCGAAGGCAATACACATCCCTAGAAATGGCGTCGCGCGCTAAATCCGACATGTGCGATCGACGAGGATCTAATCACGTGAGAAAGACAGATGGCAATCGGAAGAGGAAGAGAAAGAGAGAGAAATAATTTGACGGAAATCGAACAAGAGGAACGAGACGATGGCGCGCAAAGTTTTGTGTGGAACCCTTAGAAAATTATTTTTCTTTCAAAATCATCATTCCTGTCGATCCGCTACGCTTCGTAAACTCATTAGGCGGCCCTTGTTCCCGCCATCGTTAATTGAGTGTCGAGGTGAGACGAACGACACGGAATTATCATTCGAATCCTTCTTGTTAGGCATCAGCGTCACTTCGTCCGTCTTCTTTCTTGCTCGTTCTCTCTTTCTCTCTTTCTCTTTCTATCTTTCTATCTATTTATCTTTCTCTCTATCTCTCTCTCCTTTCTTTCTCCGTTTTGCTCGCGCTTTTGCTCTTTCTTTCTTTCTCGAGAATTCGTCATTTTTCAAAGCGACATAATCGACCGACAAGTCTATTGTAAAAGAAGAAATCCGTTCTTCTGCTACAGCAGAGTATCGGTTTCCGACACACATCCGGATCAAATTTATTGTAAGTGTAATCGTAAGTACATTACGATGTGTTACATGTAGGAGCGAAGAGAAAATAATCGATGTCGTTCTCTCGGAGGAAAGAACAAGGCTCAATTGTCACGAAGGAATATTTCTCGCGTCGTTTAGCGAAGTCTACGTTGATGCATTGATTGTTAAAGTTGATCGATACGCGAAAAGATACATAGACAGACAGAAACGTTTGCGTTTGCCGATAACAAGTTTATAACTTTCTCGAAAGAGGAGAGATCCTTCAATCCTTCTCTCGTCGAGTTTAATTTAAAATTTCTTCTTTGTCGCAGTCCTTAAATTCTTGGCATTCATTTGCGAATTTCTTCCAAGAGTAAAATCGTGTGTGTTACCGCCACAGGCGGATGTTTACAGCAGTAACTAGTGTAACGTGTAACGTTGTTGCACGCTAGTGATACAACTCGCGGCAGGCGAAAAAAAAAAATTACATCGACATGTAAACGCGAATCGAAGCTCAAAGCCCAAAGCACGAGGGATTTTCGGCGCGAAAAAAATGTATGTCAGCGAAAGGTTTTGCTCGTTTTCATTCGTCAAAATACTCTCGTTTCAATTAACGATCCCCCTAATTAATTAATTTACATCCTTGGAAAGTTTCGCCCGAGACTTGTCGCGGGTAAATTAAGCCGTAATTAAAAAATATCGTGCGCCGCCGAAATAAATTCATTCCCGAATGAAGAACAATCACTAGTCGACGCCGCCAAGGATCAAAATCTGATTTCTGTCTAACATGACTCTGTGGGCAGCGACGCTGACGGAGAAAGTGAGAGAGAAAAAGTATACAGAGAAGGTGTACAATGTAGGTCGAATAAGGAGTCGCGCTGGATGGATGGATTATGTCAAGGATGCACAAACTTTTTCGGCATCGACTCGAATATGAATCGATATTACATTTGTGCGCACGAATATAGATATTAATAAGAGAAGTAAATCATCATTCGCACTATTTTTATTTTCTTCTCTCTCCACCTCTCTCTTTCTCTTTCTCTCAAATTAATAAATTCTATTTACGTAATTAGGGAATTAGCTTTGTCATTTCTTTGGCTCGAACCAACGAAATGCCAGATTCGGTCCGAAGTTTGTGCATCATTGGATTGTGTAATTTAATCTTGTATATATATAAGGTACATTTTGTATATTGTTAAAAAAGTTTGTGTGATATAAATGGTTATGTATTTACTATCGAGCGCGAACGGCAAACGGGGCTTCCGCGCGAATATTCTACGGGCGATTAGCCGACGTGCGCGACGTGCCATGTGGTTTCTTTTTTTCTTTTCGTGGTCCCGCATCGCCAAGTGCGTCGCGAGTGCAGAGTGGCGTCTTCCTTCTGGCCACACCTCTGTGTGTCGACGACAGAACGCGGAAGATAACTTATGATCATCGGCTCCATCCGATCGACGCTCTCTTCATCAACGCCGAGTGATCGCTTCGTCGAATTATTTGTCTCTCGAGTTGAGCGCGTTATTATAAAATTTTACATCTCGCATTTTGATTCCTCCAACATGTAATCTCTCAGCTCAATCCGATGTAATATAACTATGTAAAATATTATATTACACAAGTATATAACTATGTAAAATATTTACGTAGTTATATATACGAGTCGAATGACGACGCGATGACGCGAATCACTTGCATAGCGCACTTGGCGGAAGTGGGACGCGAGCACGGGATGTCTCTCCGGTTGCTGACGATGAGAAGAATGGACCGCGAAGCCGGTCCCCCCACACGCGCGCGTCTAGTTAATTTTGTTATTTCATTTATCTCGGACTCTTCGTACTCGGGACCCGACATCTCTGTATGTGGTTTCGCGGCCTCTTGTAAAATACAATTACACATGGAACACACCATACACGTTTATTAATTAATAAAAAAATCACAAGTTTTTAGAAAACGAGCCCACTGTGTATCCCGTATCATTGATTTCTCCCTCTCCTCGCCAAAATCCTCCTTTGTTTAACTCTTCTGTCAATGTATAGACACTTAAGTACCCAAAGCGACTAAACCCTAAACATTTTGTCCTAAACGTCTTTGTATTCGGAAACTACCTAACGAAGAGGACTTTTGGTACTTGGGTACCCATACATTGATAGAAGAATAAAAAAAATTATAGATTGCAAATAGAAGGGTCAACGACGTGTTAAGAATGATTAAGACTCGTGTATCGATGATAAAGTTCTCCGTACAATGATGATTACATGGTAAGTATAGAGAGGGAGCGAGAAATATCGGTTCAGCGCTGCCGAGGAAATCGACTATCGCAAGCTATTCTCCTTCCTTCCTTCCTTATCTCCCAAGTCGGTCTCTCAAGAACGGCTGAATTAATTCGAATGATTTGAATGTTTCGTCGGCGGCGGCCGGTTTTCAGTCAACTTCCCGGCGCGCAAATATGCGCGCGCGGAACCCGACATTCCCGACAGTCAAGATAGGTATTTAACAGATGTACACGTGTCCGACCATATTGCGTTTGTGTCGTTCGATAAATAGGTGGCTAAGCAACTCCAACGGAAACCCGTGTTAATTAACGTTGAGTTTCAGGACTGATTTACGTGGCGTCTAATTAGCGGGCCTGCCGGCGACGTAGTAGGCATTTTGATTGGCCACACCGCGAATAGAACGCGGGGCCGATTGGCCTTGCCGGTGTGTCGTATCGATTGTTTTCGTTTCTTCTCCTCTTTCTCCTCCTCCTCCTCCTTTCGCGCTCTCTCTCCCTATTTTTTTGCTCGTTCTTAAAAACAAAGGCCGAACGGATGCGCCAAAGCGTGCTTTCGAAAGGAGAACGCTCCCAAAACGAAACCCGATCATCGACAAAAGTGGAATAAATATATATACTCGTGTATATTAAATAAATAGGGTATACATACTAGATCATTATAAGTAAATGAAGAATAAAAAGTACGAATATATATACAGGGGGGGGGGGATGTCCCAGTTAATGGCAGATTCTTGGGATTATTTGGAGATTTTTCCTTGAGGCACCAATAATTTTCTCTATTAAAAATAAAGGTTTTTTTCGCAAATTTTAAACCTTGTGGAAATAAATTATTAAAACTAGATTTTTCGGTTAATTTTAGGTCGAATTTAATTTAATAGACTTTTAATTTAATGTTTAATTATAAAGATATATATAATGGCAAAAGTTGGGAGCTTGCAAAAAATGGTGACCTTCTCTTTTCGTTAAGGAAAAAGCGTCTTTAAACAACCTTGGGAATCTCCCATTAATACATAAGTCTGGGACACCCTGTATATCAATTTACAGAATTTATAAGAACCAATTTCTCTCATTATATATAGATATGTAGAGGATATATATATATATATATATGTATTCTATGTAGTATTATATGTAGAGGAAGAGAGAGCGCGTCTGGATCGCGTAATTTTTTCGCGCGGTAAATAGAACCGTAAGACGGTGTTCGTTACACGAAGAAGAGTGAAAGAAAAGGAAACTCTCCTCGTTAATTAAACCGCGTGCAACCATCGCGTTCTAATCCTTTATTTGCCGGCTGTCTTACGTTTACAAGCGTATCAATTAAATCCGGAATCAAACAAGCGCATTACCAGAGAGTATACGCGCGCGCTCGTTAAACTTATGGATCTATCACTGACGTAATTCATTAACCTCTTTAGGCCGCTGCTTCTTTTCTTTTCTTTTTTAATAGCAGCAGGTCATTATACGTTAATAATTACGGGAGCGTAAATAAAAAAATCTCTTATTTTATAAAGATTTTTTATCTCTTACTTGAAATCTTTTTTTTATTTTATAAAAATAACTTTATTAAAATCTTTTTATTCACGCGACGAAATTCGTAGACACTAATTCCGATGCGAAAAGACAATAGATACACACATACATGCAGGTTCTCACAATGCGATCTTGAGTATGAACGGCGATGCATTTCGAAACGTCAAGCGTGTGCAGTTTCTTGAAGTTTTGCAGCAATTAACAGTCGACGGCGAATAACAAACTGATTTAATTAATTGCATAACTGCGAGCAGAGAGGCGGTTCTCTCCCTCTTTCCTCTCCTCTCTCTCCTTCCCCCCTCCGCCTACCCTTTCTACCTCTCCCTACACTTCTAATCGAAGCGGGTACATATTGTTGCACCCGTTGCGCTCTACCCCTCATCAGCCCCACCGGCAATTAATTATAGCATTCCAGGTTAGCCCGGGAATTAATTACGTCCAGAAGTTGGACGCTGGCGAGGGATCGTTAGAAATCGTCCTTCGTTAGAGTTAGGCGGGCATAGGTCCAGGTAATTATTGATAGTCTCTCCCCTTCATTGTATCCCGATAACCAGCGGATAGCTTAGAAGAGCCGTAGAAATACGATATGTATTTTGGACACTTTTTCAGCGAGAAAATGGGACTCGCGAATGCTTGGATCTTTCAGTCTCGAGTTGTCAAAAATTATTTAAAAAATTCCCATTCACAAAAGTGGAGAAGACTTCTGATGTGCTGAAGCAATGATAGGCGCGATATTCTTTCCGCTCCGTTAATGATAACACTTGTTCATGTATTCCTTAATCCCCTTTCACGTACTTGTTAACACGACTTTACAAAGGAGGAAACAAAAAGGATCGTTAGCGCTCGCGGCACGTTTTACGACCCTAAAATACGGGCATAGATACATATATATATATGTTTGAGCAAAGTTCACCAAGTATTTTTTGACAGAGCAATCAAATCGACGTAGAGATAATATATCTAAATCTCGACAATCGGAGACCGAAGCGAATAATTTCGATAATTGTCGATCGATCTTTCAATTTTTTTTAAAAGCACCTGTCTTTCGAATTAATTTAATTAATAATCGATTGTGTTTCGGAAACAATGAGATATCGAGGAAAAAGGGGATGATTAAAACGTTGATTAACGATGATGGAAGAGCAATATTACGCGATATTATTATTGTCTCGTAACGTGACAAGTAATAAGACTTGCGCATCAAAATTCCTCGCCAAATTTCTTCTTTACAGCGCGTATGACAGATACGCGGCGGAATGAAAAAATAAAAAAAAAGGGGGAGAGAGAGATCCGAAGAGTGACGGGGGGAGGAAGAGGGTTGCGCGAGGGGTTCGGTTGACACACTGGCGAGGCAATTATTATTGTGAGTGGTTGGCGACGGGGCTCCAATGATATTTTATTTAAGAAACAATCGGGTAATAGCTCGCTTCAAGAGAGGAGAGATAGATAACGCGCCGGGCGCGATAGAGACCGGTCGGGGAAAAGATAGAGAACGAGCTACGAGAGCGAGAAAAGGGAATTACAGAGAAGAAGGAAGAGAGGAGGACAAGAGTACCTATATAGCGGAAATAAGAGGGCGAGAGGGAGGAAAGATGAGGGGAGGTAAAAGGTGAACTTTGAGCGCGGGCTGGTATCAGGGTAGCTCTACATTAGCGAATTACCCGCGCGCAGATCCCTCGACGGTGAACAATAAATACAGGGTAATCCGGAAATATTGTTCAAAGGATTCGGTAAATTCCACAAAAATCAGTAAACCGCTTTATATATATATTTTTATACAGTTTTACTCTCTCGCTCTAACTATATATATAATTTTATTCTCTCGCTCTCTCATATATATATATATTAGAGGGAAGAGAGAGAGAGAAAAAGTAATATCACTTTTGAAGAAATCAATTTTGATCTTATAAAGCTAATCGGTTTAAACAGCCTAAAGAAAGGCATACTGTTATTAAAGTAACGCTTTTACAGGACAATTCGCAAGCGATTTCTTTCAATTACGCATTGATATAAGAAACGAATTATTTTTACAGTAATTTTGCATACCTGAAGAAGTGTACGATTACGACGACTTATAATAGAATCTCCGTGATTTCAAGATCGATAGTGCATAATCGCGCTTAGTGCACGTGGCGCCCTTTTCTGGCGTACTGACAGAAGTAACTGGGATTGCTGGGGAAAAAGTGAATAGTGGCGCCATCTAGTGGTAGAACGATAGAAATATCCAAATCACGTGACGCCTCTACTATGGGCATGTTCCGATATACACTGCCAGTACTGAAAAGCTATAGTTTACGTTACATATATTATATATTTTCAGTACTAGCAGTAATATCGGAACATGGGGAATATTGAAGACTGACGTTGAATCCAACATAACCTGTCAAAAAAAATATTATTCTCGAGCGGAAAGGAATATTATCTTTTGTCAAATAAAGGATATGGCAAACGGTAACCATTGCATGTACTTTGTTAAACGGAAGAAACGTTTCTGTCATATGACAGTTGGCGAGGGCAAGAATTATTGCGGTGAGCATCAGCAGGACATCGCTGATCCTGATGATACCGGTGACAGGAGAGTCAAGTGTCCGCTGAATCCCACGCAGCAAGTATTTACATTAATCCAAAGGGTATTAATTATTCATAAAAGAGAGTGGAATTTTTCCACTTTGTTTTCTGTTATCTAATCGAGGTAGCTTTTTCCAGCACGTGTTATCAATCGAAGCTGAAGAAGCATCTGAATGTATGCAACGCCAAGCGAGAGTTGGACGCGCAACCTGCATTCATAGTCAAGGGAATCAACTTGGACGAGGAAGCTATAGTGGCACCACCTCATGTTCCATTGTCGCAGCTCGATGAGTCTGTGTTGGAAACGGTGATAAGAAAGATCCACTCTGCGTATGGTAAAATTATATTTAAAAATATGGTAGAGCGAATGAAATATTTTAGAAAACATTTTCAATGATATATATATCTTCATATTTATATATTGTATCTTATTCAGACAAGCTACCAGACATTTCCCATGCGATATTGCAGCATGACGTGCTGAAGAGCAAATTGAGAGACGAGACCTGTGGCAATAACGTTAGGAAACACTTGCTCCAAAATGCATCTCTACTTGGACATTTGGAGCAAGCTGGTCTCGTGCAAGACGACACTTGTTTCATCGAATTTGGGGCAGGAAAAGGTATAACTTAATCGAATAAACTTTTTGACTCTCAGTTTTTGATATTTAAAAAAAATTGTTTTTTTTCTCTTGTGACGCATAAACAAAACAAATCATTCAGGCTGTAATATATTATATGAAATTATATTTATTCAACAGCTTTATTAACATACTGGCTGGGACAGATCATAAAAGACAAATCAAACTCTTGCGTCTTGCTAGTCGATCGTTCGAGTCATCGGCACAAGCGCGACAACAAACTTAGGAAGGAGGACAATCGCCTTGTGATAAGAAGGATACGCGCCGATATCGCCGATCTGCGACTGAATCAGGTCCTAGAAATCCAGTCAATCAAGTACAAAGTCGGGATAGCGAAACATCTCTGCGGCACAGCTACGGGTATACATATACTTTATTCATCATTGCTAGCACAAATGTTCAATTTCCCATATCCCCTGTAAAGATGACGTCGCATTTGCAGACCTGGCGATACGTTGCTTGACGAAGTCGATAAACAACGAGCCTAAAATCGACGTTCGCGGCTTGGTCCTCGCGTTTTGCTGCCACCACAAGTGCGAGTATTCGTCTTACGTGGGCAGAGAATACCTGCGACAATGCGACTTCACCGCAAATGAGTTCTCGGTTTTGTGCAGCATAGTTAGTTGGGCGACCTGCGGTTCCCGTTTAAAGAGCAACGTCAAACCGCAACACGACAACGTCGGCTGGTCCTTAAAATTGGACGAACGCGAACTTATCGGACGCAAGGCTAAAACCCTGCTGAATTGGGGTCGTTTGTCTTTCCTGCAAAGCATTGGATTTAAGGCCGAGCTATTTTATTACACTTCCACAGACGTTTCGCTGGAAAACATGTGTATTGTGGCTACACGAGAATTGACATGATCATCGTGACGGCAACATTTAACGTAATCTCGATCATTCCAATTTTAATTATCAGTAATTATTCTTGTTGGCAATAAAAATGCATATTTCTACGTCATTCATATTTTTTTCGACTCGTTGATAGTACTATTGTCACCATCTGTCGTCTATCTTTGGTGACATCTACTTGATCTCTGTTACTAATTGTTGCTAAAACAGGTTGTCTACTTATCAACTCGACTAGGCGCAATTCGCAAATAACTTGCCCCCGCTAAACGGGATGCCCCGCCCAATACGAGTGATCTAAAGGCTATTCAAACATTCCAACGCACAGGAGCGATGCGCAAGCAGTCGGGTGTTTTTCACGTTTTACTTGTGTAAGGTATTGTTATATTACCAAGCGAAGAATTAACAGAGACGACGCGACACGCGAAAGGAAAAAAAAACATTAGGTATGTATGAGTTTTCACGTTGTATACGCTTAATCTTTGTCAACTTAGCGTACGCGTGCTTCGTCTCGCTGACCTATTTTGTGGCCCTTGTATATTTACGTACGTTTACGAAGGTAACAATAGCGATATCGCTATAGAGTATAGCTAATTGCTCGCCAGTTCATCCGTAATAAAATTACAACGCGTAATTTTTCTCTGCCGCATGACAAATCAAGCCACGCCTGAAGGCGTCGAGACGGGTTCTCTTCTAGCCGCACTGAATCGACTCCCTTCTTTTTTTTCTTTTTCAGCGAGTGTTAACGTTGTGACATGTCCATTCTAGACGAGCGCGACGATTACCTGAAGAATCCCTACTTCAAGGGACACGAGTACGGTGACTATACGCCGTTCTACGTCGCGATAGCCCTCTGCACCGCCCTGGGTGGAGTCCTGTTCATTCTCAATATCGTGTTCTGCTGGTGCACGCGGCACCGAGAATATTGGCAGAATCGCCACACCGGTGAGTCAGGAATTCCACTTTCTATATAGCCCATAGCTCTTATATTCTACTTCTACGGATACATGCAACTCTGACACAGCCCTTATTCTTTGATAACGTATTGTCCTATTGGGATTTAGGCAATAGGTGGATCCAGCCTCTGTGGACTGTACTACCACATAAAACACCACCGCTTGATCTAAGCGAACTGGAAACTGGACGTATCAAGTATCCGCAAGTGAGGCACGAAATCATCCAGTACCACGATACAGAGTCACAGGGAGCCACACCGCAGCCGCAGGAGTACCTAGAGATGCAAAAGCGCGAGAGTGAGATCTAAAATAGTTGACACAGCACCAACTAGTGATCAGTGTGGTATTGGAAAGCAGTAGTGAGAGAAATATCCCATGCTTCATAATACGTCTAAAGCAAAGAGAGTTTAATTGACTCCAATAGAGTCTAATTAGCCCTTTGCACTCGGTTAATCTTAATTGTAAAGCCTTTGACCCGGCTATCATTTCATTAATGCTCTCGCTACTAGTTTATCACCCATAGATACACATGCTCTGCTTTTATGCGCACTTTTAGGACTAACTTTTTTTTATATATTTTACAAGATAAGTTATCAATCAAAAGACACTTACGGAGCGAGCTATTTTTCATAGTTGCACACGACATTAGTTGCAAACAACTGAGGGAGTAATCTCTTGCGATGGGCTTGCACGTTTTCTGGCCTGCCTCGGCCTGCCTGACCCTCTTCGTAGTTTGCGTCATAATCTTGTTTCTGAAATACGGCGCACGTGTCTGCAAACTGCGACACGAACCGCTGCCGTCCGATCAGGAATGGGAGGGTAAAGCCTACTCGAGAAAATTGTCCGCTTCCGTGTGAACGGACAGCAAAAGTTGCGTATATAAGGCTGGATTTTCACTTGACGCTATGACGCTGGATTTCAGCGTCAAAAGAGGTCACGTGACTAAAAATAAAAATACCAATTCGTCAATTTTGGTCATGTGACGTCTTTTGACTGAAATGTAGTGTCATAGCGTCAAGTGAAAATCCAGTCTTACATCGTATATTTTTTAACGAAAAAGATTACAAATAGCCAATAAATTAGATGGACATGGAGATAAATTACTTGCAAAATTTTTGTAACTATTCTCTTTTTCCGGGACACACCTCATATATATTGTATAGACGCAGTATTAGTCATGTAAGAATGAAGATCTGACATATATTCTGTCCATTTACTGCACATTTGTACTAATGATTTTTTATATCTATATTATATATTAATATATAGACATATATGAATGGTATGTCCTCGGAAATCAGTGTAATACGATTGTTCGAAAGAAATTTTTATATATAGAATCGATCTAATTACATTTTTATCTCTCTATAACGAGACGTCATTGCGAGAGAAAATTAAATTTTATATCCGTCCAAATCTCTCCTTTGACGTAATTTATTATATATCTTTATTCGAAATGATATAATGATATCGATAATCTCGAGCACTTTTGTAATTTTTGTATTAATACATTTACAAATAAAATTAATGTAATAAGAATCTTTTCCATCTCTTTCATATTGTTTCGTAAAAAAATTGATTGTTTCGATTCGGTTCAATTTGAGAATGGATGGACTTGTCACTCTCTTGTATATATAATATTTTACTTTTATTGACAACATTGGATTTTTTTGTTACATGTGTAATGGTTACACAATTATTTTAATAAGTAAGTAGATGCATTATACAATTTTTATAGTAGTTTTTAAAGAAACTTACCGACTTTATTTGGAGAGAGAGCTACATCTTTTATATTCAGGAACTGTCCTAAACTACGTGGTCCGAATGACCGAATGATATCAAAGTAATGAAACCGCACGATAAACAATTTAAACGAATATTTTTAACATTTCTCTCTCTCTCTCTCTCTCTCTCCCCCTTTCTCTCTAAATCGTTAATTGCAAAACATTTGCAATCTGTACAACAAATCGGTGCCTTTGGAAAATGTACGATCCATTTAATTCTCCTTGTATCAACCAAATACGTATAAAATTTTCTGCGATTTGTAGAGACCAACAGAAATGGCTAAAAAAATCTATTGCAATTTTTATAAAAAAGTTACACTAACGAGATTAAACCATCAACAAGATCGATTATGAAAACCAACGATCCGTAGTAGAACGGCAATTCTAATTTTTTTAAATTCTGACGAATAAAATTGTGAACGATCTTATTATAATATCTAGAATATCTAAGAATTGTTCTAAAAAAAGGTGCACGCAGAGGTAAAAGATTATCTTGGAAGAAATCTAGAAAGGGATTTTTTCTTGCAAAAGGGATTTTAAATAACGTTTTACGATCCTTTTCAGTCTTGATATTCAATATAGACGCTGATATACTATAAATAATTATCGAAATTTAATTCACGAAATTTTTTAAATATATATATGAATCATCATTGAGAGAAATCTATTTCGACATTTCTTCAAAAACAGACGTTTGTCACTAACGTGCACCCTTTCCGAAACGTCCTGTATAATTTTATCGAAGGATTTGAAAAATTAGTCTCTAGATTTTTACTGATTTTCGTATCCCCTATCATGCTATGTTACAATGCGATTAAAACATGAAGAGCTTCCTGCGAGCTCCACACAGAGAAGTCAAGCACGAGACTTCTGTTGCACCTGTTTCACATTAAGAGACATAATTACATCGCGCATTTGACATCCTTCTCAGGAAATCCTTCACATTGTTTAATTTCGCACATCAGGATCCGCGAGCGAGAGATGAAAAGGATAAAATTGCATTTCGTAAAAAAATGTAGATCACACATTTCTCGCAGAATGGCTTCGGATATCCCAAAAAACGCTCTTGTAGAATAAAATTGTTGCTGTCGAATGATCCTCTTATATCGAAAATTCGCTTATGTAATTAGCGCTTATTGCGAAACGGATGGGACGTTCGTGTTTCGGAAACATTTAATGTTTTCAACCGGCATATACGAGTCCACTTTTTATTATTTTTTTTTTTTGGCCATCACATGTGTTAAAATATGAGTCGGCCTTATCGCAGCTTTGCTCTTTTGACAATCTGTAGCTTCGACTTTTAATAATTTGTAATTGAAGATGTTCGATGGAATTGAATCTACCGGTTGAAGAATTAACAAGGACAGAGTAATTAGAGAAGACCGAGGGTGTCTACTCCCTGGGAAAACCTGGAATTTTCAGAGAATTTTTTACCTTGAAAAATTAGGACATTTTATTCAATTTTGTAAAAAAATATTTCTTTGCTTTAATTTTGCCTTTATATCGCAAGTTGGCAATCAGTGCAACAATGCACATCCGTATACGGATGAATCATGACTTTACACAATTCATTGTAATTCTAATTTCATTACATAATTGGTAATGACAGAAAATGTAACGCGAATGCAAAGATCCTACTCTCGAATCTAGCATGACTCTTAATTTGTTCGTTTATAGAGAGAATATTTTTAAAAAATGCGCACAAAATTAATTTCAAAAATTTTCCAATTTTATCTGAATTTTGGGCGGAAAATGTCTGAAAAATCAGAGAAATCTCAGGGAATTTTTTTACAAGATTCGAATAGACACCCCTATAGAAGAGAGCCCATAAAACAGATAATTCTATCTTAGTCTATCAATAGATTCGCTTTACGCGTAATGATGATATGCTGTAATACGAGAGCTAAAACTAGGCGCTTGTTGACGACGCGTGCGCTTTTCCACGTACGGCGTCTATAAATTTTCAAAATTTTTTAAATTCCTCTCCCTCTTTCTCCTCTTTGAAATCTGATCAGAAGAGCTGATCTTTCAATTCCGCGATATTCGAGAAAATATAGAATCAAACCTTCATTAGTAGAAATTTATTACGAGAAGGAGAGACGAGGAGGAACGAGAAAAAACGTCGTATATCTTTCGAAAATATTGTTACAGGAAAAATATTCAACTATATAATAATATCATTATTATATTCTACGCACTTTTCTCAAGAAAAAAGCACGTCGCACGCGGATCGCACACGCGTGCGCTATCAAACACGGCGCGAACAGCTTAATAACTTCCTCTCACCAGACGAGCCTCTGTATACACCTAGACTTAAAAACAAATACAATCTTTCAAGGGGAAGAAGGGGTTGAAGGGAGGGGGGAGGGGGATTTGATTTTTCACGTGGTGTCGAAAAGATTTACCAACGAATCTCTCTCGTATACTTGACGAGATAACGAGACGACGAGTTATTTTAGTTTGATTTTCATGCTCATTCGCTTGCGAGTTTCCATGTTGCCAGTTATCACTTGAGATACATTATTATAAACGTTATAACTGCGAATATTAACATCGGAAGTGACGACAGTCCAGTCCTGTCAAGGGGGTGAGGGGGGCGCGGAGCATTCCGGGGAAGATTCATTAGGCTCGCGCGCGAACATTCTGTGTATGTGTGTGTATATATATATTTTTTTAATATATATTATATTTTTTCCATTTTTTTCACCTCTAGCCTATCTTTTTTTGATCTTTCAATTTGGGGGGGGCGTCTATATTTTGATTTTACAATTTTTTGATTCCGTCATTTTGACATTTTTCGCTCATCCTTCACATCAATTTGCGAACCTTCGCGACGGCGTAAATATCTCCGGAATATCTCGCGCAAGTTATTTTTATGACACAAGACACAATTACTTTGAACACCGAACATTGTATATTTATGTGACAATCGAATGAAAGCTGTTTAGTATGACAAATATATTGTACATGATTTTTTAAGTGTATCAGCAGCTAAGTCAAGGAGGGAGGGAGGGAGGGAGGGTGGGTGGGAGGGAGGAAAGGGGTTACTGCTGTTTTCTGCTGTATGATAAACGATAATAATATTAATATTAATAATAATCATTGCGGGAAGACGAAAAAACAGCTTTGGCAGACGATCTTATTATTATATCTTCTGCGCGAACCTCCAAAATGGCGGCTGCCTTCTAATCGAGGAGCTCTATAATGTAGCCTTGTCCTCGTTGACAATCAATGATGCAGATTTTGCAAGAATATATATATATATATATATATATACCAGAGTATATATATATATATATATATATATATATATATATATATATATACCAGAAGAAACCAATAAAACTTTTTTTATAAATCTTATGGATTTCTCTGAATTCGAGAGCTATATATGGGAAAATAATTGCGTCATGAATCCAAGAAATTCTTGCATTGATGAATTCGCGGTGCTTCAATTGCAAAAATATGCATCACTACGAGTGTCGACGAGTAAAAGCCGGTATTTAATTTCACGTTTTCGTCATCTCGAACATGTATATTATACGTGTCGGTTCCCAATCGATTCTTCGGCTGATTGCGCGGCTTAACCGTCCAAGATCTTGCGTCCAATGTGTCCATTTTTAGAAAAACCTTTATGCGATCAATAACTCTATATACGAGGGAACTTGTCGCAAATTGTGTCAATGGGTTAAATATAAGAGTTTTTACTCGAGTGTAAAATATAATATTTTTTTTTGTAATAAACATGCATTTTTGTCACGACTGCGTCATCGAAAAAAGCGTAAACGGCAACACAAACGCGACTCTGGACTCTGGACAATGGATTGGTGAATATCTCCGAGATATCGCCGAGAACAGATGTGATTACCGAGACGTGCGCACCATCCCGAATTATTAACAGCAATTAACTTGTATAATTAACCAACGGCAGAGCGCACCCTGAAAGCGGTTGCAGCAGCACATCACGCGTTACTGCATCCGAAATGCGTGATTCCTAGGCAGTAAATTGTAATAAACGCGCTTCGATTGGCGATCGTCGATCCGTCCAAATTTGTGCTCTGCCACGCAATCAATTGATAATTATCGGAGAAAAGTATCAATTGATATTAAAGTATCGAGAAAAGGAGGAGGGTAGAAGAAGGGTCGAAGAGAGATGAGAGTGCGCTTTCGTTGCCCAATTAGAGGAGATTATTAGAAGTTGGCGGATGATTACTGCTTGCTCGATTTCTTGTTCGACCGTTCACCTGGAAAGGAACAAGAGGAAGATCGCGCTTGTTAGTTGTCAATTTTATTTCTTGAAAATTAAATTATTCGATCATTCGAATGACCTCTTACCTTTGGTGGATTTTTTGGTGTTGGTCTCCGGTTTACACCTCTTGGTGAGTCGTCGCGTCTTTTCGCAGGTTGGGTCGCTGTTAGCTTTCAGATTATCGGTTCTCGTCATCATCTGATTCACGCATCCGCTCCACGTGCCCTTCTCATATCGGCATGCTACAGTCAATCAATGATCGATAAGAAAACATGCCCTAGCATGCCCAACTCCTACAGAATGTAAATAATAGGTAACACACTGTAATCTCACCTTTCTTGCACTTCTTCTGAATAATCTTGGTCTGCTCGCAGGACTTGTCGCCCTTCTTGAGGTTCAGAGTGCGGGACCGCGTATTAGTATTCGAGTCGCATTCCGACCATTGACCCTTTACGTATCTGCACGACGAAGAGCTGCCGGATGCTGCGTCAGCAGATGCGAAACGTCAATAGAAACAATTGAACGTAACGTCGATCAAGCGAGTAGAGACAAAGCAAAAGAGAGAACATGAGAGAGACTTTTAAGGATGATAGGGACCGATTTAATTATGTCGTCTCTATATATATGTGTGAGTACAGAAAACAGTCTGTGTTCGACTGCGCTCGATCGAGTAATATTGCCATTTTATCGAGGAGAAGAGTAAGGGATTAATTGCAGAAAGAGGCACTCACTTCGCTCTTTAGTGCCGCGCACTGTCCGTACAAGAACCTCCTTGTCATCCTCCTCCCACAGATCAGCTTCCGCTCGCGCGGTCATCAAAATCATCGACAAGGCGATGGCCACGAGAGCCAAACTCCAGTACAGCTTCATTCTGTGGAGAAAAAAATCGAGAACACTTGGTTAAACTCCAAAATTAGCATCGTTTTAAATATAACGGAGACGCAGTTTGCAACGCTAAAAGCGATTTGCTACAAGATCGATAGATATTTTTTATAATAAATTTATACAAGCTTGGAATTAATATATGAAATATAATAAAATTATATATAGGTGTACACAAATGTAGATTCTTGTATAATAAATTAATGTCAAAAATTAATATATAAAATATAATAAAATTATATATATAAATATACACAAATGCATAACTTTTTGACGTTGGAGAATAAGCGCGCTCTTCTTGTCTCGTGTTATCTTTTAAACGTTTCTACGCCTCGAAATAAGTTACGGAATGCGTAATCCGAGTATCATCATAAATTCGATAATTCAGCGATAGCGATGACCGTATACAGTATTCCTCTTGAGCTTGGTCAACAAATCGAGCATTGTGCCGAATTGAACGACGACAGAATCTTACGATAAATAAGATTCTTCGTAGCGAAGTGTTTTGCTTTTTGCGCTCTCTTTTTACTTCTTCAACAAATATTCTAAAGTCTCTCTCTTACATTTGAAATGCCAATTAAATTAAAAAAAGAAAACGATTTGGCGTTACAATTACTTTATACAATTGAAACGTCAAGTGACATTATTTTGTACATTTAAAGGGTCAAGTTGTTGTTAATTAAAATTTAAAAAAAAAAAAAGATGGCGTTATGATTATTTTATATAATTGAAGGATGCAATGTGTGTAATATTTCAGAATAATTTTGTTACTAGCATGCACAACGCACTTTGAATTATTGTTATCGAAATCTTCGCAACTATCGCGGAAACGCAGACAAGATTGGAAGAAACGAGTACAACGGTCAGTAGACTCGAGGAGATAAAAACTAAAACGCAGTCTATTCTCAATGCAATACGAATTCAGAGATTCTAATAGAATTATATTTTTCTAATTCTCCCTCTTGGAGAGAATTGGAGCGATGTTATTTCCTCGCACGGTTGTTGGACTTAATTGAATCCTTTGCGGCTCCTCGTTCCAAGAGCTACTTGTCATCATCGGGCGGAGGAGAAGATCCGCAAGAGATAATCGCAAGAAATCTTAACGAGAACCGAGCTCATTGCTCCGAAAAGTTTAATAACCCGGCGCGTTAATGAACGTCACACAATCGCACATTCCGTCGAATTTAACATCGACGTGTGTAATGACACCTTTTGTCGTCCGTTCGTCGGTTCTCCTCGATGTATCATCGACGTATCACCGATGACGTATCGCCGATGACGTATCGCTTTAATAAAGAGATTAATGAATTTTTTTCTATTATCTCTCCCCTCGTCGCGACTCACTAGCTGTGACTCATTAAAAGGTCTCTACGATGTTCCAGTTTCAGGTTCAATTGACATTTTATTTTGACCCTTCTGTCAACGCATAATATTTCATCTTTCTCTTTCATCTGTCAATGTACAAGTATCAACTGCATATTTTCGAGAAATTGCACTGCGGTAATTTTTTTATAGCAGCTGCTGGGCATTAAACATTCTTTCCCATCATATTTTAGAAGGTTTCCTAATACAAAGACTCTCTGTATTTTATTTCGGACAGAGAAAATTTTAGACACATTTTTAAGTTGCTTTGAGTACCTGTTCATTAACAGAAGGATTAATTAAATTCAACAATTTTTTTTCTATTATCTCTCCCCTTATCGAGATTTGCTGTGATTCATTAAAAAGTCTCTACGATGTTCCAATTTCAGGTTCAATTAACATTTTATTTCAACCCTTCTGTCAATGCATAATATTTCAACCATCAATATATGGATACCCAGGTGCCAACTACGTATTTTCAATAAATTGCACTGTGACAATTTTTTTTTTTTATAGCAGCTGCTGCGCATTCAAACACTCTTTCCCATTATTTCAGAAGGATTCTAAATAGAAAGGCCCTTTGTGTATTTTGTTTCAAGCAAAGAAAAGTTCTCCGACACATTTTTAACTTTTAAAGTTTGCTTTGGGTACCCGGGTACTCGTTCATTGACAGAAGGATTAATTAAGATTAATGAATTTTTTTCAATTATCTCTCCCCTCGTCGCGACTCGTCAAAAAGTCTACAACGCGACGTCGCGATTTCGGGTTCGATTGAAATTGTATTTCGAACAAACACTGCGCAAAAATCCCACGAAAGGATGGTTATCTGTACACCAGCGCTGTGTTCCAACGTGCTTCGGAAGCTGAAGATTGATTTATCGGAGGGTGCGCGACGATATACGCACGCATAAACGATTGACTCAAGGTCTTTCCTTAGATCGATGTGGTCGCTTTGCATGTGAATGTATGCGAGGCAATCGCTCCAAACTAATAGCCGCGAAATTAATTAATCACTCGACGATATAGTCGCGAATTATCGCGAGGGAGAAGGGAGGGGAGACAAATTCGGTGACCGACACTTTCACGTCTCGGGATAAATTATTCTCTGTGCACTGTCGAATATATAAGCCATGAATAAGCAGTAGCATAATTTCAGTCGCTCCGCCGAATCCGAGGAACGGATAGAGATTCAAGATTCAAAGACTCTCTCTCGGAGACCCTGTGAGTGAGTTCAGCCTCACTTCAAAGCTTCTCCCGAAGCTCTCAAAGCTCTCTCCGACTAGAAAATTCGGATCAGAGGGTCGAAACGCGAATATGATTCCAAGATACAGAGAGATGAAAGTATCGAATTCAATGATACACATATAGATGTAGGAAAAATGAAAAGTAAAAAAATCTCCAATGAATCTAAATCAATCCTTTTGTCGATGAATGCGCTTTTGTGTTTGGGAACCTCCTTAAAAAAAAAGAATGAAGAAATGATTGCAGTGCAATGTGTTGGTACCCGGGTACCAACATTGATGGAAAGGTGAAAAATTTTTAAAAATCTCTCCAGAAGTGCGATCCAACACTTTGTAACGTACCTACATTTCACGTCCTTACAGTCATTCTCTCCATTAGTCGACATTGAAACAATCAGTGCCCGTCAGTAATCTTGGCGAACCACACACATACATGGGGTACCAATATCTCGCCGGGGGGGGGTCGGTTCTCCTCCCCTCGCAAATCTCCGCTCTCGCGTTGAAACAATTCGCATAGGGAAAATCGTTCAATTCGCGCGCGCGTACGGATTGACGGAATTGACAAAATTATCGTCGCATCAGGAACGCCGGACGCGAATGAGACATACGAATGAGAGTGAGAGCAAAGCGGACGTTGCTCTTCGTTCAAGTTTCGCCGTCGAAGGCCTATTGTCAGCTCACGACAACGATGATGTCGCGATGTCGAGCTGGGAGAGAGAAAAAGAGAAAGAAGGTGAGAAAGAAGGGGGAAAGAGAGATATCGGCGAGCAAAGCAGATAATATGTCGTCGAATATAGACCGGAGGAGAGATACGTATCCGAGAGAACGAGGGGACGTTGCCCGATGTCCAGATATACCCTCGAGAGTTCATATGTATGTTGAGTGCTCTTGTCTCATTTTTTTTTCTCCAATTGCTCCGAAAAAAAAGAGATTTTTTTCTTCAATCGAGAGAAGAGCGAAGAAAACTGAAAAGGTCAATGTCCTCTATATTCCTAGACACAGGAGGGAGATATTTAATTAAACGTGTCAGACGTCTCACGTCGAAGCAACGTCATACTTGAAGTCATACTTGAAAAACCACGTTCAGAGAACGCGCATTTTTAATTTATCAATAACGAAGGAGAAATAAAGCCGCAGATAAAGCACAGGCGAGGCGCGATATCAGACTTAAAAGGCTGACAGCATGAATTAAGTGCGAAACAAGCGCTTGATTTGAACGTTACCCCTTCATTGCTGTCATTTAAGACGCATATATATGCTGGATATATAAGATGCGTATGCTAAATTTTCTCGCTCGTTGAAAATACCGCGTTTCTGGAATAAAAAAACCTTTAATTTTCTCCCAACATATGGGGTTCTTTCGGATTTCCAAGTCCCTGAAAAACTTGGCGTTTCGCGACTATATTATAGCTCCTGGAATGCTCTCTTCGCGAAAGTTGAAAACTGTTCATAGTACTATGCAACTTTGATTGTTTTTAAACTCGCGTAGATATTTTTATATATATTTATTTACATACTATATGTATAAAATGCCAATTTATCATCATAACAAAAGTTGGCTGTTGATATATTCTGAATCAACGCTGGGATGGAAATATCTCTCTTTTATCTTATTTTTTTCGCACAATGACAGCTCCGACGAGGCTACAGATCAGAAAATGGCACATATGTTTCGCAGATTCGTTCTATCTATTCTACAACTGCTAGTCAGAAGACACCTTTCATTTATCTTTCGTACTAGATTGTAGTAGAAGCGGGATAGAGTTAACGTAGAAGAGCTGAACGAAAGGTAGGAAGGGAAAAAATCCTAGAAGGTGAGAAGCTAGAGACGTCGCCTAGAAACAAGCTATGTCCTATCCTTCAGCTTCAACGCGCAGCTATTGCGCTCGCGCAAACGATATATAAATAGCTCGAAAATGAGGGGTTAAAAGGTTACGGCGTGTCTGTGTGTTGCGGTCCTAAAAAACCCGTGGTGTCGTTTCACAGACCTACGCGGCTGGTCACGCAGCTGTAGAAAGTAACGAGGGCAAATTAGTCATCATTTCGCTCGGACGCTTGTGCGCGTAATCGGGACGAATTGTTTGCCCCCGCGTTGTCTGCGAGGAAGAAAATTGCCGACGAATGTGCGCGTAAGATCTCTTATTTAAGCTGGAAAAAAAGGATCAGAAGTTTAATTGAAAATTCAATACGTCTTCAACAGCTTCCTATCCCTTTCTGTTCGCCTTTCAAACTGATACATCATCGCATAGAGTAACATAGACTTGCATTCTTCTTCTTATCGTGTAAACTCCACCTCTGGACATTTCTAGGCATTTCATGTACTTCCTCAACATATACGGAATTCTTAGAAAAATCGCGCGCAAGAGAGAGACTCTTATGGACTATAGGAGATGCGCGCTTCTCCATTCCGGATCGAACCCCGAAGACAGCAAAGAGAGAACCGCCGAAGGGTCGGATAGCGGAGATGATGAAGAGCTCGAGAGGAGACTGTAAGAGACCCGAGAGAGCGAGGGGGAGGCGCGAACGGAACGGAACGAAACGAAACGGAAGAAGCATCGATCGTCGTTGCGTCGCAGACGAGCGCGCACCGTTGGAAAAGCCTGCTTTTAGTTGTGTGCTTCTCCCAGAGAACAACCGCGCGCGCTGGACCAGCGGCAAAAAAATCCTCTCTTGGAGAAGAGAGAGAGATTCAGGGGCGGGTCTCTCCGCTTTGCTCCGCTCCGCTCCGCTTCGCTCGCTCGCTCGCTCGCGGAAAATCGATCAGCAGCGAGGGCCGGGCGGCGGCATTCCGTTCTCTCTCTCTCTCTTTCTTTTGCCCTCTCGGAGAGGGACAGACTCACCTGCCACGGGGATGCCAAACTACGGGCCAAGCTCAATCAGCTTCCAGGCGCACCACTTCCGGGTCCTCTTGGTTCCGTAGTTGCGCGACAACACGTAGCCGTGGAGACACACTCTTAAGATGCTGCGTAGGGTAGGATACTCTTCCAAGTGGTGATGGTGATGGTGATGATGATGATGATGCGACTGCGTGCGATCGGCGCGTCCGTGCGAGAAGAAAGGACGTGTTGCCTCTCCTCGGCGTTGCGATGTCGTCGACTGCTACGTGTTGCTGCCGCCACTGGCACTGCCGCCGCCGATCGGAGTCATCCCCCTTCCCCGGGATCCTCGGTCGCGGCATCCCTCAGGCGCCACGCATATCCTCCCCTCCGCTTCCTCTGCCAATCTTCCCCTTCTTCGCCGTCGTCACCATGGTGATCATCCCTCCTAGGAAAGAGAAAGGAGAGACTGGATAAATAGAAATAGAACCATGGAGAGAGAATATACAGGATGTTTCAAAATTAAATTGGAGCCTCTAACCAGAGGCGCGAGTCTTTGTTAAAAGTTTGATTCTTTTTTTATTTTAGGAATAAAAAAAGATATCATATGACACACACAGTCCGTTTCTTGAATGTGTGTAATTACATACCTGGAATTTAAAAAAACGACTTACACTTAAGAAAAGGATATAGGAAACTTGAATTCTGATAATAGGCGAGAAATAACGACAACGCGTTAGTTAGGATTGCTTTCAAAAATAAACATTTATTTCAAAATTAATGCTTACCATTAATGCTGTATCCTAAAAACTAAGGTCTCTATCCTAGACACCGATTTTATTTAGGTGTTGTCTTAAGAAAATCCCTTAAGAATTTACTGCATTGTTAAGTTGTGTACAGTTTGTTTTCTTGTTTTATAGTACCGTAATGGGTTTTATAGAGCGAATCCAAATCTCAACCGATTCGCAAAATCACATGATTACCCCCCCTCCCCACTCCTTCGAACCCACATTTATAAGAGAGATCAAAACTCCAAAGAGAGAATCCAAGAATCAATAGATGCAAGAATTCGAAAAGACTCAAAGATTCAAGGATTGCAAAATCCGATAAAAGGATTTTGAAATCCGAGCGATTCAACGCGAGTCTATAATACACAAGAATTCCAAAGTCTAAAGACTCTAAGATCCAAACTGGAAAACAAAACCCAAAGAGACTTAAGGATCTATAAATCCTTAACATTTAAAAAACCCGAAAATTTAACGTCTTACCTCCTAAATGCAACGCATTTAATGCGGTCATACCTAATTGATTCGACGAAGAAAATCATGTATACAAAAACTGAGTTGCGCGTTATTTTTATCACCAAGCACAATTCGACAGTTCTCACTCTCCAATATAACTCGATAAAGAGTAAAATGATAGTACCGCTAAGTGATGATATCACAATTATGGTTCGGAGTATGCGCTATCGAGGACGCTTCTCTTAAACAGCATCTTTTGTAGATTGTACCAGTTCTCCAAATGACGTTTCCAAACATTGTCGTAGCTCCGCGTAACTTACCACCAGAACACTTTGCTCATCTCGAGACATGAGACATATCTGTAACAATACATAGTTTATGATTACCTCTTCATGTACACCTTCATGTACTTCCTCGTGTACAATATACATTTAAGAAAATGATTAAAAATCTTTACCTTATCCTGCGAGCCGGAGTCGAGCTTATTTAAACAAGCTACGACGTGCGCCAGATCCAACCAGGGCCTACCATCGGCTGTTACTTGATGAAACACATAGTCCCTAAACAATTTGAGCATGTAGCGATCGCCTGTCTCCGCCCATGTAGGTTCCATATTAAGCTCTGGTCTCTCGTTGATGGTTGCTAGTTTAACCAGCAACTTAAATAGTCGTCCGTTCTCCAACTCCTTGGCAACTTCGTTTTCTATAACGTCCAACCGTAACTGGGCGGCATCCAGCTGTGTGTAAAATCGCGCACCAATCATCGGCATGAGATCCGTGACGGTCTTACGGGGTTGACTTGACAGCAAGTATCTAAAAATTATAATTACACGATGCTATTAAGACTTCTGGTTCCGCAAACCATGCGAACACATTAGATTATAACATCAGAAGCAAGAATTTTTTTTCTTATACATCAAAATAATTTTTTCATATAATTAATATTAGAGCCAATATAGATTTATGAGATATATTAAAGACTCTCACTCTTTGTTTATTCATAAATATTACCGTGAAAGCTTTGAATCAAACAATATTATTAAGCTACTTGATTGAAGGGTTCGCAAACTCACAGAATAAGATTTCGAAGGTCAGTGGAGTAGGAACGTGTGATCAGCTCGATGGAGGCTGACATATTGTCGCGATGAACGGCGATAAGACTCCGACATGCCAGCGCCAAGACTAGCTTGCCGAGTGCTACTAAATCCTCTTGCTGATAATGCGGGATGAGAGTGAGCGGATTCGTGGTGTTCCCATCTAAAGTGACCACGTCTGGAATGGCGACGCAACTCAAACGAAGTCGCGTCCGTGATGTAAGTAGTACCTTAGTGGGATCTAAGCATCTGTACGCCAAGCCTGTAAAAAGTGCGCAAGTCAGATTAATGCAGTTTCAAGCTAATGAGATAAATTGAGTAAAAAAATTAAGATTTGAAGATTCACGGATGTAAAAATAAAGTCGGACTTTACAAAATTCAGAGTGTCTACTCAATTTTTGTAAAAAAATTCCCTGAGAATTTCCTGATAAAAGTAAAAATATAAAACAAAAAAAAAATAATTAATTATAAATGTTTCAAGAAATACTAATTTATTTAAATTAATTTATTAAAATTATTTATTAAATAAATGAGGAGTACTATTTTATTTAAATATTATCTATTAAAAAATTGAACAATTTTCTATGAAATTTATAATTTATATAAGATCTTGATACTAAAAATAGATTGTCAATCAAAAAGAATCACATACAATTTTAATAAAAACTTAAATATTGCCAAGATAAATGTTAAATATATGTTTCTCAAGTGCTAAATAAGAATAAAATTAACAAAAGGATAATTAAAAAAAAAATTCCCTGAGAATACCAGGTTTTCAAGGTTTTTTCCAGGAGTATACATCCTGAAGATTTTGTAACGGAACACATTTACTGTCTTTGAAGCAAAAAAGAACAGCGGATATATAAGAACGAAAAATTGATATGTATACTAACCAGCAGCGTGAATAACACGAAATGCGGCAGTGAGTTGAATGATATAGCTCCAAATAACGCTTTCCGGCAGCATACTGCTATGCTGTTGCCTCAGAATAGTGTTTTTGGTGTGACTGTAAGGCCGTGGCGCATTGGGATCCGACGAGAATGGGTCGGTGTAACCATTGAGCTCGGTCGAGGCAAAGTGCTTATTCAGCAACGTCTCCGAAGCGGGATGATAATCGTAGACGAAAACCATGGCTAAAAAAAAAGAACAAAAAAATGAAATCAACGCGCGACTGCACAAGAGATAGGCACATGGAATGCGCTTCTTAAATACGTACAATGATCACCGAACGCTTTGGTGGTGAATACTTCTTTCAACTGAACTAGATTCGTGTGCGATAGCCGCTTCCACATGTCGACCAGTACCATACACTTTGTGTTTGTGGCGAGTCGGAAATCTACGAGCATCGAGTTTGATTATGTCAAGTGTCAAACTGGAGAGGGATTCTACGAAACAACAATGAAACTCACCGTGCACACGACGTAAACAGTATCGCGTTCCAGTCTTGATATTGGTGGCCTTGTAAGTAGAAGTTTGATATCCCAAAACCGTCGAGGCGGGTTTATGCATCGGCTCCAAAGGACATAACTCGTGGTAACTGTCAACCTCATTGGGCAAGTCGGGAAATCGTACCACATCAGGCTGTGTCAATGTCAACGCATGCTTCTGCAGTATATCCAGCCGCAGACTTTCGCTGACAAAGAAGCTGGGAGCAGTTTGAGGGGGTGGGGTGGAGGGAGCGGAGGAATTATTGGAGGAAGGTGGTTTCGTGGTTTTCGCGGGTTGCAGATGCGAGGGTGTACCTGGATAAACATAGCCGATATGCCCTGCTGCTACGTGTCCGATCTAACATGGAGAATACGATGCAAAAATTTAATATAAATGTCATTCTCATCTCGTTACTTAAGACAAAGGAAAAGTCTTGTGCGCTTACAGCCTCAGTGCCATCTTCTGCTCCAACATGGTCGTTGGTTGCATTCCCAAAATAAAAATACGTAGTGCCACCTACATTCTCCTGCGAATGAGTGTAGGAGTTGTTAAAGAGATTCGGCGAGCTGCTATTGCTGCTTGTAAGGCCTCTCCCTGGCACAAATTCAGGACTGGCAGTTACCTTCTTTTGCGAATCCAGAGAAAGATTGGACAAGTGCTTGGTCACTGAGTTTGTGTTCAATGCTATACCAGAACCTGGACGATTCTGTCGACGGAAAGAAAATTTACACAAAGAATTATTTAAGATACTCTCTCATACTACCGTTAAAATAACCTGCAAAAATGATCAAAGTTACCATGTAGGTAGCAAGCTTGGATTCCAACGGTATTCCTCCGTTTGTCTGGGGATTATATGGAACAAATATTGATGGATCCATTGCTTCCTCAGCCACTGCATTTACTATTTTCGTTTCTTACTCTCTCTTTCACTCCTTACTCTCTGTATTGTCCTTAATTAAATTCACCACCCACTTTCTTCTCGCACTGACTTTTACACAAAGCGCTTTATCTTGAAAGTTTCTTCTCTTTATCTTGCAAATATAAATCAGAGTTCCATCCTCTTGTAACATATCTTTAAAAATCACAAATAAGAATACTCGCAGAATCATATAAAGATATAAGGTAAAATAAAAATATATACATACAATAAGCACTCCTCAATGTACATCTAATAAATATATATTAGTGCAATTTCTTTTCAAAGTTTAATGTAAATCATCGCAGCACTAAATATATATATACCCATATTTATCCAAATAAGACTTTCCATTTCAGAAATCAACAATGATTCGTAACCTGCAAACCTAAATATATCAATCTAAACAATACCAAGTACTTGTATCAAAAATTCATCGCGTATCGAGCAAAAAATCCAAGTGATAGGGGTCAATTCCAGGGTTCCTTATCAGGGTCGCAACGTTACTAGGAGAAAGAACTCGGGATAGTAGTGTAAAATAATATAAGGAAGCTCGAAATGACTGGCATGATGAAGGGAAAAATACGAAGACACGACGAGACACGCAGCAATGGCAGCTGATTATGACAACAGGCCGAACGAAAGGGGGAAGGAGCGCGCGACGAAACGAACAATGCACTCGGTTCGCCTCGGCTGCCCAGGTGGCGGGATACCAAGTAAAACCGCGAGGAACCGACGCCGACGAACCAACTGACGACAGGAGCGCGATGGAAAACCTCTGTATGTACCTCGAATACCTGACGAATCGCCGACGACATAACCCATTCGTTGTGTCACCGCTGTTGCTTCTCCTAGTAGTCAGCGCGTCGCTTTCTCGGCGCGACTCGCCGCCGAAGTCGAGTCGGGGGACGGACAGACGGACGGACGCTTCCCTTCTCTCTTTCCCCTCCGCGAAACTCTTTCAGCGAGAACAGGAGATTCCTCGATCACGGTGTCACATCAGCACATCGCTGATTTCTCTTCAGCTTCGGACGACGGATAGACAGGTAGACGGATAAAGGTGAAAGCGCGAACACACGCTCCGCTTCGGTTGGCTCCCGCCTGATGATGATGCCACCGTATGTACGTATGTGTAGTATATGCATGCATGCATGCGTGCGTGCGTGCATGCGTGCGTCGTGCGTGTTTACCAGATGGATGGGGGGAGGGGAGAGACAGGCCCTCTCTTTCTCTATTTTCTTCTTCCCCTTTCCACGGGCTTCTCTTCCTCACCTCCTGTATGTATTCTGTATGGATGTGTGTTTCGTCGTCACAGCTATCCGCTATCCAGATCGTGATCCCCCTTCCTCCTTCTCTCTCGCCCCCCCCCTCCTCCTCCTCGTCCTCGCGAAAGCGCGCCATCGCAGTCCCTTATTCGATCGCAGCTGTCCTGTCTCCCGCGGCAGCCGGCAGCTTGTCTTCTCTTCTCTCTAGTAGTAGAACGTAGAAAAGGATGGCGGCGCAAGCTCTCCCTTTCAGGAAATATGCTCGACCAGATGAAGATTTCCCTCGGTCGAGACGGAAATGCAGTTTCCATTTATGGAAAAAGTGTCTTTTATCCGTACATGTCATCGCGCACATATGCTTTATATCGAATATACGCAGTTGTCATATTTGTATGTATGCGTGTCTTCTACGTAGAAAGGACATTTCAAAGTCAGCGAATTATTTTTTTTTTTTTTTTTTTTTGACAGCTGACGAAACGAGAATGAATAATAATATTCCTGAAGATAGCTGATAAACGTCCAGTTTTAGATTATATTTTCGATTTATAGATTAGTATATCTTAAAACAATTATTTTAAAAATTTATAATGAAGGCAAAGTTCTCAAGAGCGAAAAGCATTGGTCAAAAACGTTAAGAAACGTTTTCAACAAAACAAGTAAAATTACTCCGAAGTTGCCTGCGAATCAGTGGCGCCTCTAGCGGCGATGCTAGCAACTAATAACGTTCTCGTAGTTTCTCGCATAGTTTCTACGGATGCCTGGCAATGTGCGTCCACACATTATATGCAAAAGCAGTGTGCTTTTGCATATAACGTGTGGACGTACATTGCCAGGCATCCGTAGAAACTGTAAGAGAAAAAAAATTTAAGAATCAGAAACAATGATCATCCCCGTGCGCTGCTTCACGTGTGGAAAGGTGATAGGCAACAAGTGGGAGGCGTATCTTGGACTTCTTCAGGCGGAATACACGGAAGGGTAAAGTTTCTACCTTGAAATGATCTCTAACCTCGAATTTGGATTGTTAATTTTCTCACTACGTCGCATGTTGTTCTCAACAATCGTCTGTTTTATTCTAAAAATATTGTCTGTATTAAATCTCGTAAGATGAAAAATCAGATAGACTGATAGAGATGATTTGTGTGTTATAGAGATGCCTTGGATGCGCTTGGTCTCAAGAGATATTGCTGTCGCAGGATGCTGCTTGGACATGTAGACCTGATTGAAAAGTTACTTAACTATGCGCCATTAGAAAAGTAACCCTTGAATATCTAACATTAATGAATCCTTATATTTAATTTTTGCAATACCAAAATATAGTATTTTGATATATCGTAATCATGCAAAATATTGAAATTATTCTAACTGATCTCTGTCTCTCTTGAGGTTTTATGATTATAAGATGTAAAACAACACTGTTTACTAATAAACTACTTGCGTGATGTTTTGGTAAAAAAAGAAAAAGAATTGAAGTTTTATTTATATTCAAATTGATATTTTTTTAATTTTACGCAATTTCTGATAAAATGCAATTACATACAATTATAGTAACAACATAGCTAAGATAAAGAATTGAAAATATAAGTTAAAGGGCAGAGCTCTTTTTACAAAATGTAAAATTATTTTTATTTTATAACCAATCAACGCCATGTGTTACAAATTTCTGTTATAAATGGTAAAAATTTTATTTATACAAACATTTGTCTATGCTCAAAAAAGTTGGAGCAACATATATTCTGTGTGTGTATATTTAATTCTCAAAAGCATATTTTATTTAATGTTTATTTTAAATGCAACGTTGGAAGACCGCCTGACTATGATTGAGCAATATTTCTTCTATAGTGCAGGTGGCACGCATTCATTTCACACAGAATCTTTAATTAATTTTTCTCGGAATGCGTTTTTAAAAATCTTTTTTTGTAAAAATATCTTTTTTCCTTTAATATAACATTAAAATATATTGGCTAAGATATAGTGTCATATTGTAAATTTTATAGCAAATTTAATAAAAATATGTTTGGCGTTTTTTTATCAAAATATCTTTCTGTAAAAGACAAGATTATGGAAATAATCTTTCCATGCACTGATAAATTACAATTAGATTTCTCTAATTACAATTTTGTATAAATGCATAATATCAAAACTTCTGTTTTATACATTCGTGGAATTAAATAGTGAGAAACATTATTTCGATAATATACAAATTATTTTCTAAAAAAAGCTTTGCGTTCCTTAGGGTACTCGCATATCATCGCGAGCGCAATAATTCATTCATGCTTTGCGCAGCGGATTTTCTCCTAAGTGAATACTGCCATTATTCCTAAATCTACATTTGCTTATCATTTCTGTCTTATAACATACAGTCGTACATTATTATTTTAGTCGAGTAAAAATTTTATAGATACATTTTGTCGGAGAATGTCAAGATCCTAATAATAAGAGGCTATCTGATTAATTATATACAGCTTAAATTCATCATTTCTGCTTAAAACATCAATGACACCCGTTCGCGAGCGTAATGTTTGATTTATATCCGATTTAATCTAAATTATCTAAATTAATTGTGTGCAGATCTAAGATATGGTAGAAAAATTCGTCGTATACCCGCTAAAATCATTTGCACTAAATAAAAAATGGAAAATATTCTTTCCATCAAGCATACAGTTTTACAATGTCCGTTATAGCACTGCGCGATCCGAATATCAGTGCCATCACACCTATCACGCATATAATTACGTTCTTTAAGGCCACCCAATTTCCCGGCCCGAACCCGACGTCCCAGTAAGTTACAGTCTCGATGAACACCGGAACGAGGAGGCCCAAAATGGAAAAGCAGAAGGCACCGATCAGTCCGATGAACGGTTCGATGGTCGGCACTGCTATGGCGAGAAGAACTGCAAAACGATTATTCCATATTATATCACTGTCAATTTATAATATATTTCGAAAAATAAGATATGTCTCTAATACCTGCGCCGCTCACTAGCACCGTCCTCATGATGTAATTAGCTAAAAGCGGTTTCTTCTCGAAGTGATGTTTTATAAAGGTCCACCCAATATCGAGGCATACGTAGAATTGCAGACCGAAAGTGCAGAAAACGGCCAAGGCGATTAAAATCTTTACTACTTGAGCCGCTCTATAAAAAAAAACATTGACCACAAAAAATATATATAAAATCAGCTGATGTGTGTATGCTTAATTCTCAATCATCTTGACGTCTTACATTTCTTCCGTAGGTAGATTAAGGGTGATGCTACCTAGCGTCTCGTCCCCATACTTGACGTATCCAAGAAATCCAAGGAAAATGTATACAAGCGTAACTCCAGACATGCCTTTGTTGAGAACTCCGCAGATTCCCATAAAGTGCTGCGGCGTTTTCATGCTATTCTCCAGAGGCATCACCACGCCGATCGCCTCCATGGCGAAGATGGTGATGCTGAAGAACTGCGGGAAGCTCTCGATCGTCCCTACCAGTGGTATCGAAGACAAGGGCGGCATATCCCAGACGAGATAGTAGAACGTTATACCCAGTCCAGTCCCCATGAAGATGTTCGCCACCATAGAAACCGGTGCCAGGTACTTCAAGTCGGGTACCCAACTGAGTAGAATCAACGGTATCAGCAAATAGGCCGTGATCAACCGGATGCTATATTCGCCAGCGTCGCTGTCTTGATAGTGTTCGATAATCTGTTTGAAGTTGGCGGCCACAATCACCGCGTACACACTGCAGGTGCCGAAGTACGTGATGAACAGACTGATTTGAATGACATGTCTGTAAACGAGAAAGAGAGCAAGTTCAGCTTCAGCAGGAAAATGCTTTAGAAATTAATTATACATTTGACAGGGTGTATACTGCCGGGAAAAACTTGGTATTCTCAGGGAATTTGTTTCATCTTGAAAAATCAGGGAATTCTCATGGAATTTGATTGGGATTCAGGGCATTTTTTTTAAAAATTGCTTTTTTGATAATTTTACTCTTAACATATATGTCTAACATATCTTTGCAATATTTAAGTTTTTTTAAAATGTGATTTTTTTAATTGAAGATCTATTTTTCAAGATATCAAGATCTTACGTAAGTTTCATAGAAAATTGTTCAATTCTTTTTAATAGGTAATATTTAAATAAATAATAATTTAATAAATAATTTATTTAAACAAATTAGTATTCCTTAAGACATTTATACTAAATTATTTTTTGTTTTATATATTTATCTTATATTTTTGTATTCTTATATTTTTAGTGTTTAGATATAGTGATATATCGTACTTATTGTCCAAATTAATTTTACAATTAATAAATCAATATTAAATGCTAGAAAAACTACACTCTTGATAACTTTGGAATCGTATGAATAGAAAACATTATATATAGAAAGCGCATACAGCAAAGAAACTTATTATTTTAAAAAGCTGCATCTACACAAATTTTCTTATTTTACCTGGAATTTAAAACGAAAATATCTGGAAGATCAGGGAATTCTCAGGGAAATTTTTTACAAAATTTGAGTAGACACCCTGATTTGAAAGACCTAATACCTAGAAGGTTTCGCGAATTTCCTCGCCCACTGAGGCCCGTTTTCGAAAGCCGTTTCGGCCACTTCGGCGAATCCCATTTCTGTCTTTCGAGTTTTGTAGTAAAGCACGTGCGCGCATTTGACCTAGAAACGAAATTATAAATATTGATGTCGATTCGAGAAATCAAAGTTATATATATACATTATTTATATATTTCATTATTATCTCATATGTACGTATACATAAAGACCGTATTGTTATATTCGAGAAAGCAAACTAGGCTATCTCCTGCGATAATAACACGCAGTGTATAAACCTTTATCTATCTGTCAGAAATACTCACCAGAATATACGCACAGTGCGTGCAGACGAAGGCGACGAGTATCGTGGCGAAGATACCCAGGAGCAATCCGGCGCTTTTGAATGCTATAGGCATAGCCAGGATGCCACTGCCAAGGGAGGCCTTCAATAAGTGCGTCAATGTGTCGCAATCCCTGGAAGTATTATTTATCGGTTACACACATGTCATCAATTGCATAATTCCTCATCTCGGCATCAATGAGCAATGTTAAAAAAAACGTTATAGCTCTCTAAAATGGAATTACAAGTGCTTCCTCGCATCACACGTTTCAACCATGTTATAATTGCAAATCTATTGAAGTATTAAACGTATTACCGAACTATTAAAGAGATGAAATATTTAACGCGTACCGCAATATGTGTGCTTTATTCATGACGGCAATAATGCAAATAAGTCATCTAAGATTATTGTAATGCGGATGAATATATGAATAAATAATAAATGTGCGCAAACGTATAAGTCATATGTCGGATTGACATAATAGGCCAAAGTTAATAGAATTTTATATCTACAATGTATTTTTTAATTACGTTCGATCTGAAGATAAATTTACAGTGTGGGATTAGATAGAAACAAGATTTCTATTTTTATTTCTTGTGTAATTATTATACGACATATTTTATAGTCTTCGAAAATCTATTACTTTGAAATATGCAAAGACGGAATTTGTCCTACACATTTGAATACAAAATATTTAAAAGCGCAACGTGGGAAAATCTTACGTTGCGCAATTAAATAAAAAAAAAAATGGAATTTTATATCTAATTTCTTAATTACACACGTCCAATCTATCTAAAGATAAATTTACATCGTGAGAAAAACGAGATTTCTATTCTTACGGCAATTATTATATTTTATCTTCTTCGAATATATATATTTTCGAATATGCAAAAACGGAGAATTTATCCTAAATAAAGACAATTTATGTTACGCGATTAGAAAAAAATGTTCCTTACGTCGTCGGATTTTCAACTTTGCGTTCCGCAAAGGGGTCAAAACTCTTCTCATCAGGTATTGCGGCTTCGACGTCTTTCGGGGCGACTTGTACTTTATATCTGTGAAACACAAAAATGCATACACTTATATAAGTACATAATAATTCGTCATCTATATATTTATACGCTCGTATTTTCGATTAAACCTTCTGTCAATGAAACGGGTACCTAATATAGGTATTCAAAATAGCTTTAAATATTAAAAGAGCCTTTATATTTGAAACCCTCCTAATAAAATATAACGAGAAAGAACCGTTCGATGCCCAACAATAACAAAAAAATTGTCGCAGTTGATACCCATTTATTGATGGAAAAATGTAAAATTATTAAGTACACTGACAGAAGGCTTAATCGCGTAAGATTAAGATTGATTAATTAAGATTAAAATTAATTAAGCTTGATTTCTCTTTTCAAGGGAAATCGATCAGAATCTTACTTGGCAGATAGAACGCCATCCTTAAGATTGGATCCATCCTGAGGCAGGAAGGTGTCCAACTCCGTCGGCGCTTTGTCGTTTTCTAAAGTCTAAACAAAAAAAAAACACATAAGGAAATGTAATCGCGAATCTCGCAACAATTCCACGATAGTGCAAGATAATTATGACGCGATAGATGCGAATTAATAATTAAACGCGTAAACAAGTCGTACATGTTGAAACTTACCATCGTGGTTTGCACACTCTTGTTGATATAGGGTATTATCGTTATCTTGCGCTGCTGTTACCTGAAAAAAACATATGTGCAAGTGACGAGAGTTGAATGAGATGCTTTTCTTATCCTGTTATTATTATCGTATTTGGCGAAAAAAATACAAAAACGAGAATTCACGAGGAAACGAATGGAAAGAATTAAACTCGCGACAAAGGAATTCTTATAGTTATCATTTTTTTCGTTTATAATTAATGTTTCGATAATTACGCGGTCTCTCGATAATATGATAAGCTTGAATTCCCCTCGATATTTTTGTCGTACAAGAGAGACGCGTAGCAAATGTAAAACGAGATTATCGGAGACCTACAATCGGGACAGTTGTAGCTTTCAAAGCAAAGATCCAGTCAATCGATGCGGAAACTTATTATTAAGCAAAATCGCTATAATTTATCTCTATCTCGCGTTTTCTCAGACTCAGATATATCGATTTGTTGCAATTTCCTGATGCAAATAACACATATCGCTGACTTATCATTCTGTAGAAACTTTTACTATTATTATTCTTACGATTACGTGAGATTTTCGATCTAAAAGAAAAAAAAAAGCAAACCAGGAAGATGTTATTACGAACATTATAGTGTTCTCATTAACGTAACATTCTTATTTAAGTAATGGCCTTATTTACGCAATTTTGACCGCAACGTAAAAATACATTATGTACATTGAAAAAGTAACGTCTTCATTCATGCGGTTCGACCGCATTAACAAACCAAAAAACACTAAAAAAGAAAAATAATAAGGAAAAAGGAAATCATATTATGTTCTGCGTCATATTTTCCGCTCTCGGCGCTGCTTCTTTGACACTTATTATGACACAATCAGATCAATTCAATCGTACGAGATTACATTATGCGTATAGCTTCGCAACAAAAGAACGTTAACTCTTGCTACTTCCGGGCTCGTGAACTCGATCTTGCACGAACAAAACGAAAAAGAAACATCGAACACTTGCGTAGGTTTAGATAAGCGCGTGGTAATCTGTCATTTTTATTATATCGAGAACAAGAAAAGCCGTAGGGAAAAAAGCATGTAAAAGAGATATTATTCTGAAAACTCTATATAATTTTCTTCGTCACATCCTATTTATTTAAAGAAATAAAAAATAATAATTTTAAAAAATAAATAGGAGAGACGATGAAGGAGTCATAGAATTTTTTTAGGGTAATGCTTTTTTATACACTTTTTTCTACACTTATACTATTTTTGGAGTAACAGTATCCTGTGACGAGTCAAATTACGGTGGGTTGCCTATGGTAAGCGTCAAGGTCGAGATAATATCAAGGAGAGAGAATCTTTCTCAAGTTTCTCTTTTAAAAATTCTAAGGGTAGAAGTTTGCTAGAAGTCAAAAGTCACAAAACACTCGGTTGAAATGTTTATAGTGTATCGAAATAATTCACTGAAAACGTCATTAAAAGAAAAAGCAGAATTATAAATATACTCTCTATTACATTAAAATTATTATAATAATGTTATTAAAAACATTAAAATTATTATAATAATGTTATTAGACATTAAAATTATTATAATGTTACATTTAAAAAAAGGGATTTTCCTACATGTTTCTTGTTGGATTCGAGAGCCTAAGAGACTTTTACACCATGGAGATAAAAATAGCAAGATGATAAAATTTTGCTCACATACTAAAGTTTACACAAATATGAAAATGCTAAAGAACATTTTATAGTAAATGCATATTTTTTATTTCAACATATTCAACAATGTTCCAGTTTTGAGCTGATATTTTTAAAATTATATACATCTTTCTGCGAGATATTCGCTAAGTATTAACGATGTGTTGATTGTAATTTGCGATAGCAATTTCTAATTGTCAGATAAAGTCGAAGAGAGAATTAAGAATAAAAAGAGCGAATAAATTGATCATCGACGTTATCTCGCCAAATGTTCTATTTTAAAAATCCTGAGCCAAAGAAAAGGTCAAATACGTTGAAAACGTGGTAATTGACATACAAGTCTTTGCTTTGATACTATTTCGAGATCGACATTTAATGATTAAATAAAAAAAATTTATTTAAATAAAATTCCATTTAAATGGCTAGCTTTTATAATCAGCAGATAAATAATTTTATTTGTCAATAGCTGGTATTATGTTAAACATTTTCTGAAAAAAAATTATTAGAATCTAGACAAACAGATAGACTGACTGATCAATCAGCTTTAATACAGTGCCGGTTATTTAATAAAATAAATAAACATTACATCAGCCGTGTTAATATATATCTATATTGGCGATTAATGTTACATAAAATAGCACTTAAACCAACGAGAGAGATAATCAAATGTGAAATAATTATTGATCGATGTGTACGAAGAAATCGATAGAATTCTTGGTTTCTCACAACGTAGGCAGAATAGAAAGCTTCAAGTTGTAGGACAAGGTTTACGATCTAACTGACATGTTATCGATCAGATATCGGTCACTGACTGTTTGTAATCATATCGATGTGATATATCGATAGAGATTTCGTCATTCTGGGTGGTCTGATGAAGCTGAGAGCTTGCTAAATGAATTTACGAGACAGATGAATCGTCAAGTAAAATAAGTGGCTAAGTCGCCTAAGTAATGAATTTGATCAATTAACGTACCGTATGTCAGTAATTGAGTCTTTTAATTTTCGCGAATTAATAACTACTATTTGCTAATCAATTTGTCCCGATTAATTTTCACAGTTAATTCTATAATAAAATTATGTCATTAAATTTTAACTTTATTTCCTATTATGATAAATCTTGTGAATCTATAATCAAAACTGATCTGATCTCTTTGCAGAAAATATTAAAAAATTACAATTAAGATATTATTAATTTTAAACGCGAAATATAAACCACACAACTATTATATACTAATTAATTTATTTCGATTAATTTTCACACAGCTAATTCTATAACAAAATTATATCATTTTTAGCTCAATATTATTAATTATGATTAATCTTGAATCTATGATCAAAACTGATCTGATCTCTTTCGCAGAAAGTGTCAAAAAATTACAACCAAGATATTATTAATTTTAAAATAAATATAGACTAACTTATATACTTAAATTTCACAGTTAATTCTTAATTAGGAAATAATAACACCAGAATATTATGCATTTTGACTGGATGTAGATTGACTATCACTTATCACTATCACATATATTTACTAGTCAATTTATCTTATCTCTATCTAATTCTTGACTAGTTATTGGTCAGAAAATATAATAACCAGAATATTGTAAGTTTTGCATAAATGATTTATTATTTAGTTAACAAATATTAAGATAAAATTTAGATATTGTTAAGTACTAATCAGTACATAGATAATTTTATTTGTTAATAGCCAATGCTGCGTTTAAAAAAATCATTTTCTGGAAATAGCCAAAAATTAAAAAAAAATAATAAATTTTTAATAGCTTGTCTTTAAAAAAGCATTTTCTGGACAAAGAATAATCGGAAAATACTTTTTTTAACACAGCGCCAGCTATTAAAAAGTTATTTATTTTTAAATAACCAGCGCTATATGTGTTAAAACTAATTGATCAATCAGTTTGGGCTGACTAGTCATTTTTTCCAGGATATGCTTTTTTAACACAGTGCCAGCTATATATAAAAATAAAATTATCTGATTATAATAGTCAGCCGTCTAAATTTTATCTAAAAACAGAATTTTTTACTCAGTCGTTAAACAGTTTACTATCCAGTAAATTCAACATAATAAAAATTGATCAGTTTTTGACTTGTATAATCAATTTTTCCTCATTTTTTTACGCAGCATTAATCTGTCCTCACCAAGTTTTGGAGAAGAAAATTAATTTTGACTAGTTTCTAGTCATTTTTTTCAGGAAATGTTTTTTTAACACACACAGTGCCAACTATTGAAAAATAAAATTATCTATGTGCTGATTATAATAGTCAGCCATCTAAATTTTATCTAATAGGGGCCAATTTCACCAACGTCGGTTAACTTTAATCTTCGGTTAAACTATATCTTTGTCTCTTTTCAGATACGTTCTTAAAAAGAGACAAAGATATAGTTTAACCGAAGGTTAAAGTTAATCGACGTTGGTGAAATTGGCCCTAGAATGTTTTACTCAGTCGTTAAACAGTTACTATCTGGTAAATTCAATATAATAAAAATTTGTCAGTTTTTGACTTGTAATCATTTTCCTCGACATTTTTTTACTCAGAGATTAGTAAGAGATTTGTCCTCGTTTTTTGGAAAAAAAATTAATTTTAGTGAATAAAAAGGAAAGAGAGAAAGAAAGAGAGAGAACTTTTCCGAGTCACAAGTTAGAGTTGTCCACATTTTATATCCTACATGTGTCTTGTGTTCTTTGCTCAAGTCGCGGAGCAATATGACTCCGTTATGCAAAACCGCAAAAAATCTAAGGTCACGTTTCTCACACAATGTCCGTATGCTTAATGTGTAGCGCCACGTCATATATGCAATACCGAATTATTTTGTATTAAAATATAACATACACACATATATATAACATATATAAAAAATATATTTCTATATATTATTATATATGCTATATTTTAAATTAAGATAATTGCGTAACGCGTTATGCATGTATACGTGTATTTAATTATAAATATTTAAAATAATACTAAAATAATGTTAATAAAATAATCCTTTTTTAAAAATGAAAAACACACCTAGAATAAGAAATAAGAAACACTTTGTATTTCGAATGACTGAGAATCAAGATAAGAGAGACTATTAAAACATATTTGGTAATAAAAATGCTGCATAAAAATGATTTTTTTTCCTGGAATGCATTAAACATACAATAATCCATATTACGATAACTGAAAATGAAACAGATAGAGAGTGTATATGCGGTACTAAAATAAAAGAGTCGGTTCACATAATTACCTTCTCAGCAGAGCAAATATTAATTTGCAAATAATGTAGTTCAGTGAACGTGCAAGTTGACGTAGCAACTATTTATCTTATCACACAAACCCCTATTTTGCTGAGAATTTCATGCTCGGACAAGTATATGCCTTTCGATTCTACTATATCCTGGATTAAAGACGATAAGCGCAGATTACACAGATTGAGGCTGAAACGGGAAAACGAATTGAACTAGGAATTTGGCTATCTGCCAGCAAAACGCGATAATTCGGTATCGAACCTGTGTATAGTCGATTATTGCCCGGATACGAGAACTTATACAAGTAACGACGCACACATGCGCTTCTCTTATAGTAGGATTAGCTATATATAATAAAAGTCCGAATTTAGTATACTTGAAATTTATCAGTCATCCTTTGCGTTAAGATAATATTAAAATAAAGGATATGCTTTTATGCATGCGCTTTAATTTCACCTTAAGGTGACAAGATACGAGAAAAGCTGTGAGAAGCACATGTAAGAAGATTTAGATGAGATGATATATCTAAGAATATACTAAGATACCTGGGGGGTCGCTAAATATACCCTCGAACGCCGATTTCATGACATTTCCGAGATACTTAAATGCAAAAAGGACACGTGAAAATTCAACATGCGACACGGAAGCATCCAAGCTCTCTTTTTCTCTGATGCAAAAAAAAAACAATATCGGTTCTAAAATTGCAAGATGTTGAGTTAGCATTTTTTCCTTTTTTTTTAAACACTTTTCGAATCGGTAGAAGATACTGAGAATAGTTTGTCGCCGGTTTAGCATTTCACACATCGAAGAATGTGTTAACTCATGACTGCAAGATACCGGAGTACCCGAGGAAATTTAAACAGTGTGCTACGGTTTACATTTCAATTAAGAGCGAAGGTGAAATACGATTCTTCTTCGTGAAAATGGGAGACCTGAATGTGCGATAACTGCCGAAAAACGTATCAAAACACATATAATTTGCTCCGGTACATGGAGAGTCGCCTCACACCTGTCTTTTCTGTTTATTATAATTCCGACAGATTAATCCAGCTGTTTTTGTAAAGGGAAAAGATGTAGGACCGAGAGCGCGGACTATCGGTGCTCGTCCGAAATATCAGCAAGCAGTTACATCATGCAAATATATGTATTCGCGCGCGATAAAAAGACCGCCTTGCTTGGTCATACAAGTCGCGCCTGGGTGACTCCACGTGGTCTCTCTTTCTCTCTTGGACGAATTAACAATTAAAATAATTTCATCATACGATTTTATGAAATTTATTTTTATTTTTTGACTTGACTCAAGCGAAAATAAAATTAACTGATAATTTTTAATGACTCTTTTAATCAATCACACGATATAACATTATATAACTAATGGCGATATTAATGATAACAGTAATTTTGCGTAACATGTTGCACAGAAAGTATTAATAATAATGATGACAATATAATTTACAATGACACCATGTAATGCAACATAGGAACTTCGTAATCGTTTATAAGAATAAAAGATAGCGAGAAAAGAGTGGGATAAGAAATTTTTTTTCTTATCGGAAAGAAAAATGTGTTTAGGAAGTTAAAATTTCCATGCGGCAATCATTAATTTTCGCGACTTTTTTTCCACTTGCTCCACTTACATTTATAGCTCTTTCGCGTCTCTTTTCCTAGGATCGTGACTCGCTTTTCCACGAATTATATTTTCCATCCTTGTCGCGCGCTTCGAAATAGTACCAAAATACCATCCGTGGGAAAATCCGCGAAAGAGACGCGAAAAACGGAGTTTCTTGCGATCCGTTAAATATCCAGATAATCTATATCTGGACATTCGTATTTTTTTGGTCTTTAAATGCGAATATCTAAATAACTTTCATCAACATACATATGTATACGTATATTAAATATATATATATATACTTGTCAGATTAAAAGTTTAAATATCCGTATTTAAAAAGCAAAAAAATAATGTCCAGATATAGGTGCATGTCCAAGCACATTGGTACTTTTACCTTACTTAGTTCGCCAGACAGGTAACAATCGATGGAATCGATCAGGAGTATTCACTCGTCGAGTTGTACCGCTCGTGGTGCGTGCGTCCCTCTATATGTGTGTTGCGAAGCGCTGAAGAATTCAAGAGACCGTCGACCTGGTGGATTGCCTTATTCCCGTGTTCAGGTTTATCCCGACGATCTGCCCGGAGCACGCCGTTCCTTCACGCGACGTTCGCGAGAACGTACAAACCGTTCAAAGGATCGCCGCCGACTGCCGCCGCCGTCTTCGCCGCCGCGTCTTTACCGCCGCTTCCCCCTCCCCCTCCACCATTCCGCGCCATCAGCTGTATTTCGAGGTTTCGCGGTAGAGGTCGTCGCTCGATTCCTCAACCGATTCCGCCTCTTCCTCTTCCTTCCAACGCCATCACGCGGACGACCCAGGTTCCGGAGTAAAACTGGCAAAATTGTAGAAATTTGGAAATTATCGAAATTACAATATTGTAGCGTTTTTGCGAGACTTCGAGATATCTCGAAGTCGCGACGCGAGTCTCGCGCGTCATCGCGTTTCTATTCTTAGAATTTCTTTCTTTTTTTTTAACGTCTCGTACTTTGCTCGGAAGAGGAATAAAAGGAAAAAATTTTCGCTGCGTATATTCTAAAGCTTGTTGAGAAACTGATAAACCTTTATAGGAGGTAAACTTTCGTCGCCGTCCCTCACCTAAATCCGTATCGTGTGACCCGCTAGCGAGCAGCAGCCAGAAATGGTGGATGAGCAGCGTGCATCTAACAATAAGTCTGGCCTACACCATCGTAAGACGGCGACGCATCGCGGAGCATGATGAAATTTGGCGAGCCGATGTCACACGACTATAGGCTGCGTAGCAGAGTCATCGCGTCGCCGTTTATTCACGCGTGCCATGCGTTATTCATTATCGCGTGCGTAAACGACATCGACGACGACGACACGAGCACGTGGGACACGCGATTCCCGGCTATCGCGAGACTCTCGTGAGGTGTAATCGATATGTTTGCATGTTATGCAGGCTCTATCGAGAAGCCCATGAGCGAAGGAGCTTTCTCTTAAGAAAATTCCTTTGTCAGAACACTTATCAATTTGTTATTTTCTCTAAAAAATAACAAAAAAGATATATAAATTTATTCTCGAATTTATATATTATATATTGCATTTATATATTATATATTATATATTATATATTCTAGAATATTTTTTTATCAGGGTTGGCATGTTTTAAACAATGTGTTTAACTGTTTGATTAAAACTTGTTTAAAACAGTGGACACTGTTTTAAACAGTTTTTGTGTTTTAAATAGTTTTACAATAGCTTAAAACTGTTTAAAATATCGCGATTAAAATATAATTGTTACAAATTAACATATTTTTATTAAAATATTTTTTATTACACAGATGAAAGCGCCAAGTGTTTTTTTTTTGCTTGTTTAAAACATGTTCTTTTTGGTTTAAAACATGTTTTTTTTGCTTTACTTAAAAACACATAAAATAAAAAAACATTGTTTTAAACGAAATTTTAAATCAATGTTTTTTGTTTAAAATGAAAAAACAAGTTTTTGTCAACTCTTATAGAATTATATACAAGATGTTTACGAAATACTTAAACAAATTTCTAGGACGTATTCCTCATAAAAAATGTTCAAACTGGCCTCCATTTGATTGAAGACAGCCGGAGTAAGGATTATCGAACCATTTCAAAGGTTCCCAGATGATTTCGTATAATGTCGCAAGCATTAATAAAATGCATTGACGTAGCATTTTTTCATTATCAATAAATTACAAATACACTAGATATTTTAAATGTCTCTATAGATAAAAATCTTGCTAGAGTTGAGTATTTACTTATGATTATTTAATAGTAATATTAACATAAATTTTATTTTACTATAACTTCGCAACCATTCATTTTTGACTAAGTGTATAGAAACTTTTTTCTTTATTTTGACGAAAAGAATACGTCTTAGTTAGAAGTTTGTCCAAACACTCTATTTATATTACTTTCTTTTTAATAAAAGAAAAGGTTCTCCATTGAACGAAAAATTTTCCGGAATAATTTTTTATTAATATCAAGAATAAAATATACATATATTATTCTCAACATTATTATAATGAGAGATTATTTCGGAAAGTTTCTCCCGTTCAATGAAGAACCTTATTCTTTTTTTAATTGAACTTAATTGACTAGGGAAGTTGTGTGGGACCACAAGCGGCCAAAGTTGTTCGTTACAGTTTTTGGGGTCAAGGGATAAACGTCTCTCTTAGTTAACTATACACTTCTACTGAATTTAATAGACGTCTAGCGTATTAATTGGTCCTCATTTAGCGGGGCGATGGCGGGGCCGCAATTTCATCCAATCGAACCCTGATCGTATAAATAATCGACGTGGACGTAGAGTAAACCGTCACGTAAAACGATGTAGATATCACCGTATTCGTGTGCGTGTGCGTAACGATGATCGCATGATGAAGACGGCCAAATGCTTCATGAACCGGCGTTTTTCGCGTGAAAATGCCAACTATCTGAAATTAAATATCCGGAACATTTTACGACGATAAAGAGCGACCGCTCCCGGCTTCTCTCATCGAGAAGGCCGTGTTATAACTGCTGTAATGTGTCATTTTATTGCGCGCGTTCCACATTTTCAATGAAAAAAAAACAAAGTCTTATCGCTGACTAATAAAATAGGAAAACAACTCGGTTATAGATAGTTGGAATATCTGAGAGTTTGGAAATCGCATAATATTTGAGAAGCTACAAGAAATGAACAATGTGAAGATTCCATTTTTTTCCCAAGCATTTGTAAACATTGACCCTAGAATGGAATTACTTTGATTCTATATTAGATTCTATTTGGATTCTTTCTTCTTTTTTTGGAGTTGTCATTTCTGTTTTTCGCGATTAAAAATTTTTTCTTGTCTTAAACATTTTCATGTTCGAAAGAATAATGAGAAATGCTATTTTTACAGAATATTTCATGATGCTGTAGATTAAATTACCTCTCATTATTGAACATCCTGATTAATGTAAGTCCATATTAAAGTAATACAGAAGTTGAAGTTTTTTTTAAACACATAAGAATCGAAATAGGTTGAGCTCTAAGAATATAAACGCGACTTTAGTATCACTTTTAATTCTACTGACGTTGCATCATCTTCTTAAGATCGTATATCACTTTGTCCTACATCACGCTATTCTATACCTGCGCAACAATAAATTATTAAGTAGAACGATGTACAAACGTATGTACATACATACATGTTACGTTGTTTCTGTCGTTCATTCTTTTATCGATCACGTTTTGACTTGAATCGAATAGACTTGAAACTTGAACTTTGACAGATGATGTATGATTAGGCTAAGCTGGTTCAGCAGCAGCTGCCGATAATCTTTCGATAATGAATTTTTAAAATTCCTCGATGTGTGTGTTAAAAATATCCCCGGAAACTTCCGTACTCGCCTTGTCTAGTTTTTTTCAAATTGATTAATTTACTTAATTTTCCTACTAATGAAAAATTTCTCGTGTCCGTCACGGTTAATCGATAAACTGTCACGTTCAACAAAAATAGCTCCGATCATGTAGAATCATCTGTCGGGGGGAAAAAAATTTAACCATGTCGGCCAAATCCACCACCAAGTCACCGTTTTACGGCAGCCGCGAACAGGCACCATCACCGGAAGTGTGCAGGGAGCACTACCTGTTCCTGTTGGAGCTGTTCGTGAGACAGGCGTCGGGCGACCGGCTGGCCAAGCTGAATCAGATGTTTTGCGTGCCCACGTGCGTTCAATTTGGATTTCTCGACTTCGTGGACGAGAGTGATCTGACGGTGACCCCGGTGGATCTTCTTTTTCAACCCCAGACGGGCGTCGCCAACGACGTCGAGGTCTTCAACGCTGGCAAGTCGGTGCTGTTCGCCGTCGATCACGAGACCGTTACTGATCGCACCGTCAAACTGACCCTCAAGATCACCGCGAAGAAACGGATGCCGGACAGCATCAAGCCGGACATCCTGGTGGGCGTCGGCGAGCTGGACTTGTCGGGTCAGTACGCGGCTCTGAGGCTAGAGATGCTGCAGTGCTGGAAAAAGGGCATCGCCACGTCCAAGGAGTTCGACGGCCAGGTGCCGTTGATCTACAACGAGAACTTGTCGGGCAGTCTAGACATCTTCGTGAGAATGTCCGGATTCGGGCAGACGATCCTTACCGGGTTTGATGCACCAATTGGGCGGGATCCTTCGACCTTCGTCTTCGGTTCTGAAGAGATCGATCAGGCTTTGTCGTACAGGTGTCGCAGAATGGATTCTCGCGCCATCGACCTCTTCGAGGCTTCCAGCGAGGAACTTTCAGGTCCAAAAGCTTGTCCCGTTTGCGTACCGGAAAGGTATACTTGTGTGCCATGCGGAAAACTGGCGGCTGTCGAAGAGAGGGACAAAGGAGACGACGGGCTGGCAGAAAGGAAGGATATGGTACGTGTTTTCGAAACAGAAGAAGTAATTTTGCGACTAATCGTCCTAAGAATCTCGGATTTAATTTTCAGTCATCGAAAAGCCTCGTTCGATCCAAGTCTTGCGGGAAACCGGTGATCCTCAAGGTGTCCGGTCTCTTTGACAACGGCGGTGACGTCAGTGGGAAGAAACCTACCGTGACAGTTGCTGACGAATCCGCAGCGACGAGACCAGGCGAACCGTTCGATCCTGACCACGATATTTTTGTCCTAAGGATCGGCAAGAAGGGCCTCGTCGGCATCGGCGAGAAGTCTGACATACAGCTGGAGATGAAAACCCCGAAAGGATCGGAAAGAAGGGCCCCGATCAGATACGAGACCAGAGATATGCAGACGGAAAGATACGAAGAAAAGCCGCCGCATAAAAAGAAGGAAAAGAAGAAAAAGAAGAAAAAGAAGAAAAAGAAGGCAAAGTGAAGCCTCTTCAAGATCGAAAATCGAATTCTAATAAATTTTGAATTTATTCGGAAAAATTTATTTCGCGATGATATTTTTAATATTGTCGTTTTTTTATATTGTATTTGTAATAAATATAAATTTATATTTAATCGCGTTTTTAAATTTCATCTTGTGCTATAAATGTAATTTCGAGCTGTGAAACGTAATAAAACAAATATTACTCGATATTTTGTTACGATGTAATATCTAGATAACGATAAATGAATCATCCTATATAATAAGATAGCATTTCAATCGATAAGTTTGTAGTTTGTATATGTATAATTGTCACTCCAAAAATCTTTTTATTATTTATAACCATCTAAATTGATTAAAGTATAGTATAAGCAAGAAATAAAATACAAAATAAAAATATAGAAAGTACTCAATGATAAAAGTTATTCATTTTTATTTCACTAGAGATAAAAAAAAGTAATGATAAAATAAAAAGATTGACAAAGTCGACAAATGTGACAAGACATTAACCTCAATATTTTATTTAAATTATACACGCAAATATATATAAAATGGAAAAAGCAATAAAAGGAGAACAGCTATTTTTGCTGGAGTTTTTAGTAGACAAAGTCAACATTCCCGCAATACGAGCGATACACGAAGAGATCTTGCCCAGCAGAACCTGCATCTCGTTTCAAGTAAGTGCATTTAAATCTCAATCCTCCAAAATTATATCAACCTGTTGATATTACAATAACAATTATCATAGATATTGGATCTACCGCCTCTCAATATTTATCAAGAATCGCCAACAGAAGCTTGCGCCTGCATCGAGGATGGACCGCAAGTCTTTAAAAAGGGCAAGTCCTGCCTATTCGCCCTGGCAAACGTCGTTTTGCAGAAACCTCTGTGCAGTTTTCCCGTAACAATGTCCGTTTACAAGGAACTGCCGCCTGGAGTCTTGCCAGACGTGATGTTAATCGGTCCTTTAATTTTTTCTCGATTTTTTAATCCTGTCATCAAAATATCATACTTTCACAATCTCGCTATATAAACATGTTCTTCGATATATAGGCACTCATCAGATTCAGATTCGCGATCTCATAAACGTGCTGCTGAACCAACGGATCTTCCATTTCGGCAGCGGCTGCAGAATCCTGAAGGACACTTTCAAGATCACCACGGCGACAGGACAATGCGTAGGCAAGGTCACGGTTTTCATCCGCGCCTCGTGCTTCGGCAGGAAGATCGTCACGCAATTTCAAATCCCTCACGATAAGAAACCTTACCTCTTCAAGGGCGCCGATGATAGCCCTGTCTTTCAATGCAAGAGGATCACTTCCGCTACGGACAGAGAACGATTGAAGTGTGCATGTCCGAAGAAGACTGGCGATGGCAGCGGAGAAGCTGCGAGGATCTGCTGTCCCGACGAACGTCGACGAAAGGGACTGAAGGACGTCGACAGGGACAAGTGTGCACCCTGCTGTCGCGATCCTCGAGCGAGAAAAAGCAGAGAAACTGTCAGAAAGTGTGGCTGCGTCGTGAAGGAGGAACGGACTTGCAGCTGCGTCCAGACAAACGTCAAACGCTTAAAATGAACGAGGAGAAAAGCTTCAAGAAATGCCCCTTCAACGATCAACAGGTTAAACAAGTTCAAAGACATGTTCGAGCGAATTGCTATCGATCCTGCAACATCAACGTCGTCTCGACGAGTCTTCACCAGCATCAGCGCGCTCCTGCGTATTTAGATCTCCGTTTATTCCTGTCCGACGTCGTCGCGGGGGGAGAAGCGACGCCGTGGCGTGACGCCATCCAAGGGGATGCGACCAGGAAGGGAGGAAGGGAGGTCCAGGGTCGACGACACCGGGTTGCCGCCTCGCTCGTCCCCGCCAACCCCCTGTCTATCTCCGTCGCGGGGTGCTAGGCCGATATTGTCGCGTCTGCGCGATGGACAACAGTTGGGAGACAGTCGCGACAGAGAGACGTGGCCGACGCGGCGTTGTGCGGCGTCGGGGGACGCGCGTTAACCCCTGGCCAACCTCCAAGGGAAGGACCCTTAACCTGGCCGAGGTGTTGACGAGGTGCACCCCGGCGACGACAGCACGATCGGCCACACAGACCTCCACAACGCGGACCCTCGACCATGAACAGCTCGCCCCAGAACTCGAACAGCACCGGCGGCCAGCGGCGGACGACAACCGGTATCGACAACAGCGACGAGGAGGAATGGAGCGGCGTCGTCGAATGTGTAATTATTCTCTCTCTTAACCTTTTAAATTGATTCATCGTTGAACCGCGAGAAAAATGGAGGAATCATCACATTTGCATCACGCAACCGTTCATTTCTGATTTTTAAATTTTGCTATCTGCAAATTTTTCCGTTCTGTCGTTTTCTTTATCTTAGAGGTCGCGTAAAACAGATATCTCTTCCTTTTTGTTTGCTTTATCGAATACAATATTGTACGGTCGCGTAAAATAGCCCCAATCTTAGCGTTACGATCTGGTGATAAGTGCTTCTTTTTTTTCCTCAGGCTGTCCTTGAAAGAACCAAGTCCGATAGAGCCGCGCGCGCTGATGAGGACAGACGTCGACGGACGATTATCGTTGAGAAGAAGAATGGCACGTACGGTTTCACGTTACAGGTGAGATAATGCACTTATACATATGTATAATATTACCGCGTACAATGAATGTGAATCTTCATCTCTCTAACGCGACATTATTTATTGCTTATTCTATTAAAACCCGCAAAACTTAAAGACCATAATAAACAAGTTAAACATGTTTTATATTTACGTGTGTTTAGGCTGTTTCAATCATTATTATAATAACTTAATCTCTGACTGATCCTATAGAGCTACGGAATACATTACAAGAGGGAGCAGGAGATAGAGATGGTTACGTACGTGGATTACGTGGAATACGATGGACCGGCGTTCAAAGCTGGTATGCGAGAGGGTGACGTAATTTTGTCTATAAACGGTCACGAGATGGATAGAGCCGATCACAAGACCCTCGTGAACTTTATTAAGAACTGTGATGCCAGAATGCGAATGGTCGTGTCCTTCGAAGACTGCGTTAGAAAGGTAAGAAGAAATCTGACTCCCTTACGTGTTGATGACATTTTCCTTCCTTGAAATTTCAATCGAACATCGATGTAATCTTTTTTTTTTCACTTTAATAGCAATGCTTGCAGATTTTGTTAAATCAATCAATTGAAAATATACGTCATATTTTAGGTGGCATTGCACATGCGTTACATCGAGTTACAACGAGCCCTTCAGTCTCGCCTGGGCGAGTTGGAGAGACTCTGCGAAAGAGAACGGTCTATTCTAATGGGTCGATGGAAGACCCATTCACTGCCAGCGCGCAAGAGAACCCCTAACAGCATCGCCGGCACTAATCCTAATCAGCCGTCACCCTCTTCCAGCTTCAACTCTTCCACTATCCAGTGCTGCCAGCCAGCAATCTCCACCGAGCACCTTCTACTCTACAATGTGGTAACTGCTATTTACATTTCGAGATTAGAAATTAAAAGAAAAGGGAGGGAATCAGCGCTATAAAGTAAACTTTTGTGTGATGATTTCTCTCTTAACTTTTACATCTCTGAAACCATCTCGACACAAATATATCTTTCAGTTCGCGGACGGACGACCCTATCTCATACCACGTAGCGCCGCTTGTCTCGTAACAGTCGGGCCTCCTCGTTCTCGCAGCGATCATCATCACTTTCTGTCCAAGATGTCGAGCGAATCTGCGATGGCCGTAAGCTCCTCGCGTCACAGTTACCACCAAGCGAACGGTTTGACGGGTACACCTGCAAAGAGCAAGTCTCACAAGCAGTCCTGTCAGCAGCAATCGTCCGGCGAAGGGCCATCGTTGCACTCGGTTCCTCAAAACAATCTCTGCGTCGCTTGTATCTCCAGCGCAAATCGTCGTCGAGAACAGTCCGACAGCGGTAGTCTAGATGCTTACGATCTCGCTAGTCCCTGCTGCGATCCGAATTGCGTACCTAGTCGTCGACGTCGCGAGAAACAACGACGCGCCCGCAACGAGCAGACCCTCCATCAGCAACAGCAACAGCAACAACAGCAGCAGCAGCAACAGGCCAACATTCAGCATCATCACAACGTTCAAGGACAACGAGACCAGCAACAACAGCAGCCTAACGCTCACAATTGCCCCCGCACGTCCGGTCACAGTCTTCATTCCATCACTAGTAGCGACGTGTCTACGACAGCCGACAGCGTCGCCTCCTGCTCCACCAGTCTCAGCACCGACACCCTATACTGGGACCCGAGTGTCCACCAGCGACCACCGCCGTGCCTTCAATACGCCAAGCCCAAGTCCTGGGACAATCTGACCACTAAAGCCTTCGGTGGCTACGGCTTCGGCTACGGTTACCTGGACACCGTGACTATCAAGACCCATAGCGCGGAACGTCCCGGTAAAGGATCGCATAGCGGTGGCGGCAGATCAAAGACGCCGATCGGCATCGTGCAGCGCAAGTCCAGCGGCACCAGCGGAAGTACCGTGTATTCGACGGCCACGAGTTCGACGATCACGAGTCGGCACTTCCAGCCGACCAAGTCGACGGAGAGCTTGCTGATCGCGCCGGGACCTTACCAGGGTGATCTCGATCAGGCCAGTTTGAGCTGCGAGTGCCTGGACAGCGGCGGCTCGCGATTCATTCAGCTGGAGAAGCATAAGCGCGCTGATGACGCGGGATACATCCAGCCGAGCCACGCGCAAGTCAGACATCGACGGTCTAGTCATTCCGACGGGAAACTACGGGTTATCAATAACTCCGAAGTCACGCGATTGTAACATCCTCTTTGAGTATATTATTAAGATTATCAAGATGATAATAAAGCATCGACGTAAATGTTTGCTCGCGTTTTATTTGGCCAGCCGAGAAAGTGGAATCACGATAATGATGATCGAATCGTTAACGTGTTGTCAGAGACGTCTCTTTGGAATTAAATTGAAATTTAAGGGATTTCCAAGTATCTCTAAGTAATTCAAGTTCTTGCGTTCCGATATTCCCAAGTCTTTTAGGTCAAAGTTACAAACATATATCTGACGCCATCTCTCTGCTTTAAAGCGTCGTCGAGGATCTTTGCTTTCAATTCATACACGTTTGAAGAACCTATATTACCCACTGTCAGTTAGTCTGTATGCATTGTCTCTGACAAATTGTACTTTCATTAGAAAGATTATTAAAGTTGCGAGATTACATGAAAAAAAGGAATATATATATAGCTGTTGATTGCATGATATTCATCTGTGTAACAAAATAAATGTTATTTCTAAATCATTATACTTTGGTAATGTTTCGAACGTAACTAAAAGAAGTTTTCGGTTCAATAAATACTGTTATTTTCAACATACTGGTTTATAGTAAAACATTCTATAACTCAACATATTTTCAACTCAGCATGACCACTAACAATGCGCGCTCTTAAACACACTTTGGCCATTATTTTGTTCATATACAGATATTACAAAGCGGGTATATATACACACACCCGCTCTTTGATTACACTCGCATGTGTCTTCTCTCTTTCTATATACATATATACGTACATACATACACACATGAACGCACTTGCGTGCGCATACATATAGTCATCAGTATCGATTCGCACAATCTCTCACCCAGCACGGCTGTGCCTGTGTTGTATATGTGGTATGTATTATGTATGTGTGTGTATTATTTGCCTACATATACAAGTGCCACTTTACAACGGTATGCAATAAATATGTACATAACTTAGCGTTTTTTATATGTATATGTTTGTGTGTGCATGTCTGTATCAAACACATCGCGACCTAGAACCCATCGGGCCGAAAAATAAATTATGCCATTATCTGCCCTTCCTTGTCTTAAATGCACATCCGCAGCCTACATTATGGACGTACTCGAAACTTTTCGACTTTTCAAACTAGGAAGAAGCTTCCGTAACCGGATCATTTAACTAATGTGTTAATAACTCTGATTTCCTTAGATCCTAATTTCGAAATAAAGTCCATAAGATCCTCGAATCTTTATATTCTAAGACTTTTGAGAATTTAAATCCTAATCTTCCAATATATGAATAAGATGGTTGTTTTCTCAGATTCTTAGGCTTTTAAATTCTCGAGTGGGATTCAACGATCGTTAAGATTTAGCATCTTCGGTCTCTGGATCGTAGAATCCTCTTAAATCTTGCAATCCTCTAGGATCACATCGTGTGTATCTTTGGATTTTCATCAATCCTCGGATTCTCTAGGACTTTTTTTAAATAAATATTCCTGAATTATATCAAATCTTTAAAATTATTTAGAATTCTCGAATCTTAGAACTCTAAATCTCCTAGTTACTAAATTCTTTACTTCCTCTAATTTACAGGATTATAGGAAAGATGCTAAAACTGTCTAAATCATCGCATACGTGCGATTGTAACTTCCGTAGACGACAATATAGCTTCACCTTAAAATCTTTAAAGTACCTTAAATTTCTCATACGGGACTGGAGCAGATGGGATTGTGAAAAGGTCTGCCTCGATGTTCCTCGGAAGAAACATCGGGCTCCAAAAGACACTTTCAAATGGCCTTTTTCGAACTTTCGTTATTCGCGATGAACAAATGCGAATACTCTGTCCAGTTCGATAGCTGTATCAGCACGTCCTCTGCAAGAAATCAATCAATCGGAAAAAAGTTCTCGCAATATGTTAATTGTCGAGAGAAAATCGCAAAGCTGTAAAATACTTACCGAAGCTCACTGTGTGAACGTTTTGCTTTCTGGCCTGCTGAAAAATCCTGTTGGACTCCTCTGCTGGCATGTGTAACGATAATCTCAAGGCTTTCCTGAGTTCCGACTGGGTCAGACACATCGTCGTCTTCGAACCGCATACCTATGACATAATGTGATTGCGTTAAAAATAAAAATGTGTATGCCATGTACATGATACATCTATAATTGTGCACACTCACATCGAATGCAATCTCGACCTTGTCTAGTTCCAAGGATGCATTCGCCGTTACTAGCACAGTGAAGATGTATTCTTCAAGATCAATCTTCCCCTGTCCGAGCTACGAAAAAGAAACAAAATATAAAAATTCTCTCTTCAATAAATTTTTTCACTTATACATTTTTTTATTATATATATACGAACCCTGTCATGAATACGAAACAATTGCTGAGTCGTTGGATCCCTTTCGTCTAGTCTAAGAATCTGTGCAAATTCCTGCAAATTCACCTCGCCGAAATGATTTGTCTTCTTCTGAACGAGCTCTTCTTCCGTCTTTGATGCCACTAAACTATTACACAAGTATTAAAATTTGTATTAAAATTATATTAATTCTTAAAATATTATTAAATGAAGAATATATTAATAATATTAAATAATATAAAAATATCACTAATAATTAATTTCTTAATTAATTATGTAATATCTCTAATATATATATGTTTATATTATTCGCCATTTACCCCAATTTATATCGAAGTTTATGAGTTTTTACAATACTAGATGCGTGCGGTAGATGCAACTGATGAGCCTTTCTAATAATCCGACAGTCATCATACGTGTAATCCGAAACGGGAATTTTCAATGCTCTATAAAATCAAACAATAATCTTTTCAAAGATCCAGACATTTTTCAGAACTTCTCACCCATTACACATGAAAACTCACTCTGCCATAAGACGTCGTACATTGTTTGCGTACAGTTTGGGATCCAGTTTCTCTGCCTCGCTCGGATTGTAGACAGGTAGGAACTCGATCTCGCAACTGCTGTTTAACTGCGTTAAAGTCAACCACAGCAATTTCAATCTGCAACGCGCAACAGGTGAAGAGACTCCAACCAGACCGTAAAAGGAAAAATAAAATAGAAATATAAGAATGAAGGAAGATAGTTCTGTACTTACGCGCCAGGACCTTCCCACGTCCACGTGACCGTGTCCAATTTGTTAGGGTATCTGATGCACACTGGTTGCACCGGAACCCCGGGATAGAAGGCGCCCGATTTGAAGGTAATCAAGCATGACCGGTTTGTGCAGGTTCCCTCGGGAAATATCATAACCTGAGGAAGACGATCGGTCAATCGCACCAAGAAGACGCGAAGGTAGTGTTTTGCGCTACCTTGATTGCAAGCTTGCGTGCATCTCTCATCCATGAATTATTCAGAGAAAATCTCTACGACGTCTCTACGCAAACTTTACGATAGTAGAATATTAATACTTTACCTGTGGCCAATCCTCCTTTGAAGTAGTCCTCTCAATTATCTCCTTAATAGTATTCTGACGGGAATTTGGATCTTCCCTCCATACGTAGACCGGCTGCGTATAGTTGATGAGTTCTATATTCGTTAAACATCGAAAGGTATAATCGATTTGATCAAATATTACAGCTATAATAATTATGATTAGGATTTTGCGTGACTTTATTTCAATCTAATTGAATCAATTAGATAATAATAATATCAATTTGATAATTTGTTATTTGAAAATGGACCGGAAATTAATTGCGACATTTTTATACAGCAAATTACTTTGCAAATGATAAGTCTGTTGATTATTATTATCTCATTAAAATCGCAATATTAACTGTATAGCAACGTTTCTTGCAAGTGTACATTTGCTCTAAAATAATTCGTCGTTACAATAAAATGGTGAATGAGATTCATTAAATAAGTTTTTTCAAAGATTATATTAATGTCCCCTATTACACACTGCGACCATTCCATGCTGTTGAAAAAGAAATGAATATTCGGCTGACTTTAATAAAGCCCAACATTGTAATGTCGGTGAACGATAATTACGCGTCATTGCTATCCATATGAATCATCCATAATAATAATTTTTTTGTTATGCGATCTTACAATGTTGTTACAAGCAACTTTCCCCACTTGACTAACAGTAATGCTGAAATTGTTGCCCCTTAAGATGACCTCACGTGAACAACAACATATTGAGATTCTAACTCACTAACAACTTTCTCCTAAGCGCACAAGCTGACGTCATTACTTTTACTTGGCTCAAATCTTATCGCGTAAGTTTTAAACAAATATATATTTGCAACAAAAAAAATAATAAAAAAATATAAGATATAGTGGAGAATATATATAGAGAGAAATAAATGATTAATAAAAAGAGGAATAAAAGAAAAACCAAAAGTGTAGCACCTACTTCCTATAAATGGGTTTAATCCCGATTCTCGCCTGACGATGATGGAGGGAAATCCGGTGACGTAAACGATGCCGCCGTCGATGAAGGTCGAGTGCGGCGCGAGGACCAGAATCGGCGCTTCCGATCTGGAAGCCTGTTTCCCTCGGACCACGATTTTCATTCCGCCGGCTTGGTAAGTAAGTCGGCCCACGAAACATATCCATGGCACTAATTTGCTGCGGGTTTCAACCGAACAAAGGTACATGCAATGGAAAATGCCCAAAAATACTTGGATACTTGGATTTCTCAAAGGTGTATTCAAGTGTATTTGACGACGTGTCGAGACGCGAATCGCGAAAAGAGAACGCGGAATTCTGATATCTACTCCAGGTCAACTTCTGGTGGCTACGAAAGAGAGAAACGCGTCATGTTCAGGTATGTCCAATGCACTTTCTATGCGCGATCATGTGATTTAAAGAAAAAAGGAACGAGATGAAAGCGTTCGGATTAGTAACTCAAGTTTCGACAGTCGTGAAAAGTTAATTGCGAACTTTAAATTATGCACATACATGTACGTGTTTTTGCACCTCCCTTTTCGGCTCTCTGAATGCAATACGTAATATTGGTATCCAATTCATTTTCTACAAATACTAATTTCCCGAAAGATATGTATATGTCTTACAATTAGTTTATTTTTTAAAAATAATATTGCGTATAAAATTGATAAATATAGATTGATACATTGGAGAATGCACCAAAGAGTTTATAAGCTGTGGTTTAACTCTTCAACTAAATTTGAATTTGCAGTTTATAACTTGTTTGTCAAAGGATCAAATCAAATGAAACGCGCAATCTATAAAAACCCAAGTTGACGACAATTGTTAAAAATAGAGTTAGTTAGTTGCCGAAGAATGAATCCCATCCACCATATATGTATATATAAATATTATGTACAATAAAAAAATTAATGATTAGAGCATAACATTGCGATTTTCTGATATCACACACACAAATCTTTATTTCTACAAGAAGGGAGAGGCCGCTAATCTGAATTTAAATTAAAACATCCATCTAAAAGATAGGTATTCAATGCTATCCATTCAATCTTAAGATCATTTTAAGATATATATTTTTATCGATTTTATTCAAAATTTTTTTTGGTCAAAAATATAGGGACCTCTCTCTTATCGGTCAAATTTTTTTCGCCAAGGGGCGACAATGCGATGATGGGCGACCTACTTCCGAAGAAAGGGAGGCGGCTACTCTCCCCTTTGGCAACGATGCTCGGCCCGCCGAGGTACACAACCGGAAGTGCATCGAAGAAGCTGGAATGCGGTGCGAGAGCCAGTACCGGCGCGTCCTTAGTCGCCGCCTTCCGGCCCTTGACCTTCAGATGATGAAATCCACCGCAGAGAAATAACGCCCGCATCATCCAGCAGATCACGACGCGCATGTCTCTGTTTTTTTTTTTTTTAAGTAGTTTAATTTGCAGTGCGCATGCACACCAGTCCGGTGCAACTCGCTACTTTTACTCTCGTATGGGAGTCTAAAATAATTAGCGGGATTCGTCTTTGGAATTAGGGAAAAATCCATCGATCCATCTTTACAAGAGTTTTACGATCGATACATTTTTTTATATCTTTAGCTCACCAAAGATCATTAGATTTAGAAATCGTATACTTGGAGATTAGGAGGTCATTAAAAAAATGTGTCTAGAAATTCTTGTATATCTACGCTTTCGTATGCTGAATGCACAATTGCACGAAAAAGAATTAAGTTATATTTAATTTAAACGATAGTTGATTGCTTGTAATACTAATATGTATACTAGTTACATAAATCCAAACAAATACGTTCACTTAATAAATAATTTAAAAAAATATTGCAAGGTTGTTTCATACCATGTGCTCTAATGTCTTTAGAGTTGAAGAAATCTTAGAAATACTTTTTTAAACTAAACTTGTCATAACTTCTCTCACTATAATACAATGTTATTTTATAGACTCTCCGCATCGCAAGACCTTGACAGTAACGCATGACTAAATTATGAAAGAAATATAAATAGGCGGTGTTATAACTTTACCGGCGACTAACCACCTTTACCTAACTAACTTTTTGTCTGTAAATTAATTAATTTGTAAAATATAATACCATCGTTAAATAAAATAGCTCTTTAATCTAATTTTATTTACAAATTTAAAAAACATTGAGAGTTGATATTAAAATTATAAAAAGAAATGTATTAGCTCTTCGAGATTATTGATCATCAGATGTTAAATAAGACACTAGTAAATTATTACAATGAGAAAAGAGAGACACAAACCATGAACCGAGGTGTCTCATTGTGTACAGAAACGTTTTAGTGGTAGTAGAATCGTAGACGATGTCTGTAACCTTGTTACAGACAAAGATCTAATCTTGTCTCATATATAAGAACGTGTATATTATTAATGCTATTCTTTCTCTTTCTCTCTATCTGACCGAGTAGACTAACCGAGACTCATTGATCTCCTTGGCTCGAGATGAAATCTTCAAATATCGCGTTTAATGTCTTAGTTCAACACCAAGAATCATCAAAATACATTTCTTAAAAATTGCAAACAATTATTGAAAGGTCAAAAGCCGAGTTCTAGATCTAAGTAAGGATCTTTGTGAGAACTCATATCCAAAGATCTAAATAATGCGAGTTTAGCCTGTTAGCAAAGCGAGATGATGTACTGTACCAGCACAGAGAAAAGCTGAAGAAACGACCCCGAAGGGTTAATGTTAATGTGAATAGCATGGTAGATAGAAATAGACTCGGCCTGAGAATAAGGAACGAAAGAGGGCCGTTTTCCACTCGGTGCGAGATTATCGCACCCAAGTCGGTGCTGCTCACAATCAAACATACCGCCTCCAACCCGTGAGAGGAGCTCGCCGGAGATCTTCCTCGGACAATCCATGCAGACCTAGACAAGCCAGCAGCCACGCAAGGATCATTAAAGTCGTGATGGCGGCTAGCCTGAACGGCAAAAGGGCGATTGTCAGGAATATCGTCTGAAACAATAAACATTCCTATGTCAATTTTTTAAATCTAACATATTATATCCTAATGATTCTTATCACACAGCATATGCATAAATATAAAATCGAAAAGTCAAATAAATAAGCAATTTTGTTATATATATATATATCATTATATATTATTCATGATCTGTAGATCTGTCATAAGCAGTCCAATATGAATGCAAATTATATGTTCTAACAAGTGTTATCTAAATAAATTTGCACACTTGGAATATATATGTTAAAGGTAAGCTTTAAAAGAATATTTCTTTGTTATATTCATTGAATGATGACGGCACGTTTCTTTTCGCTATATCTTAACTGATAAAAATGAGACACAAAGCTCTGTTGTCACAAGTAGTCCAAAGGTAGATGCAAATCATATGTTCCAAGTGTTACCTAAATGTTAGCAGACACTTGGAACTTCTACTAAAGAAACTCTATTTAAAATAATATACAAAAAACCATTAAATGACGACAATAGGTTCTCCTCGCAGGTCTGCGTGATAAAAATGGGACACGCAGGTAAGTAAGTAAGTAAGTAATTGGATCGGGCCAACTCGTCGCTTGTCACGCGGTCAAGGTTACAATAAGACACTCATCGTTGGCTTCGGCTTCTCGTCTCTTAAAGAAAAAGAGAAAGAAAGAACCCAGATAGCCAAGCGTTCCTTGGCATAAGAAAGAAAATCGTTGCTTGACACAAGTTTTCATTCAGTTGTCATTATGTTGCTATCATCGAGATAATAGAATTTCGTTTAGGTTAACATAAAGGCATTATACGAACAATAGTTGCCTACACTAGTTGTTAAAATTTTAGGTGGAAATTGTTTTCGTCATGTTGCTCTGTGATTTCCAATAACTTTGTATTAAGAAAGCAATTGTTGCTCTCAAGTTGCTCACAATTGTCGATAGCAATAACAATCGACAATTTAATAGATAAAATCGGAAGCCGCTTTCCTCAATATTGAAAACAACTTAATCAAAGCAATTTCAAGTAAATTGATCGGCAACTTGCTATCTGGGAATGAAAAGCATAAAAGAGATGGTACGCGAGTACCGTTCGTTATATTTCACTGTTCCGTTAGCCGTACACATCAGTGGTGATCAGCCTTTCTCTCTCTCTCTCTCTATCTTATTCAAGAAACGAATGCATCAGACCGCTGAATGTGTGATATACGAAGGCAAGTCAAATCTATGCCAAGTATGTCTTTATTAATTAAATCTATGGTCCGTTATAAAATTAATATTATACTCTGTTGGCTTATATAAGTGTGATCAGCTTATTCAAAAAACGAATGCATAAAACATCGCTGAATGTATGATAGACGAAGGTGAATTAAATATCTATGCCAAGAATATCTTTATCAATTAAATCTTCGTTATAAAATTAATATCACTAATTGCTCGTATAAACACAAGTGTGATAGCTATGACCATGGGCGCCGCGAGGGGGGTGCAAGGCGGTGCACTTGCACCCCCCTGGCCCTGGTCTATGAAATAAGTAGGGAAGGGACAGAGAAAAAAAATTCAGTAAAAAAAAGAAATCATGTAATATAAAATAATATCGATTATAATTTTTTTAATTGAACAAAAACTCAATGCTTAAATATTAATTAACATTTGTAATAAGACTTTGGGAAATCAATTTTAGAAAAATCAATGTTTGAACAAAAACTTGAGCCGTCTTGGTTGCAATACTTGTAAACTATTAGTTGGAACTTTGTAACTATTTGCAATTGTAAAACTGAGATTCTTTAACATATTAACAGATCTGCAATATAAAAATTAGAATTTTTTTATTATTAATGAATTTTTATTAGGATTCAATAAATAACAACCAATGTTAACAAAAATATAATTATGAACTGGGAAGAAACTGTTTTTCCAATGCATCCTCTTTTGGGTGCACCCCCCTATAATTCTGCCGGCGCCCATGGCTATGACGTAATTTTTCTGTAAACGAGAGTGAATGTAAAACAAAAACTGGAAGAAAGATTGGAAAAAATATACAGGCTGAAAGATAAATTTCGCATAAATATTAAAACAATGTTATAGGACAAAATTTTCAATGAAAATTAGTGAGAACTAATTCAAATTACGACGACCATCGATTGAACAAATCATGTATGATATCGAAGAATTCTTTCATAAATTCATTCATTATGCGCTGATTTTTGCTTAGACAGTTATTTCGCGAAACTGTGAATCTTAAGATCCTGCGTTTATCTCGATAGAAAAGACAGATAGATAGAAAATTATATGTTCAACTTTATAATAAAAGATAAAACTATTGTGTAAAAAAGTATAGAAAGTTATATATTAACATATATTTAACATAAAATATAAAGTATATAATACAAAAAATATATACTGTATATAGATTACAAAGTATAAAATGGACTAAAAAATCAAAGAAATATGTACAATATGTAAAAGGCTATACAGACTACTTTCTATATTCCGAAATTTGAAGAAGTTACAGAGTAAAAGTATTAGGATAGAATAATCGAAAGTAAAAATACAAGATGTTGAATATTCTATGTAAAAATGAATCATAAACTATCTCGTAAACCATTAATCTTTTCAATAATTCTGCTTCAATATTTTTATATTTAGAACGACTAAAAAAGAGAATAAATATATACGAGAAAAATAATATTTTAAATAGTTAGTCCATTAAAAAAATGAATTTAATTTTGTATTTCGCCTCTGTCTGCGAAACAAAACTGTGTCAATAGAATGTTCTCTCTCGAAACCTCACAACACTTTTATAACTTTTATCCGAAACTTTCTTTTCGATACCATTTAGATTTCCAGAGGTATAATATTACACCGAGATTGATTGAAAAAATAGGACACTTTAGACGTTTATTATATATAAAAAGTTTTATATAAAAAAAATTTAATTTTCGACTTGATAGTCGATTTTCTTTTTAGGATGCAGTGTCCATTTCTAACATTCTCTTTTGATCCCGTTGACATAAATCATCCCGTTCTTAACTCACTCGCATCACCTAGAATGTAGGCTTTCTACGTGTTCAGACTTCACCGATGTTTTAACAAGAGAAAGCATCGGGTCCACGGAAGAGCGCTACTTGCGTCGTATTAATGTTTAGAAAAGTGTAGGCCACACGATTTTAATGCCTCGAAAATATATATATTATATAAAACGGCGTAAAAAAAGTCATTGATCTCGCTACTGTTCACAAGAACTGAACTGCGGAAATGGCTTTAACGAGTGCAAAGGCTGTTTACCATTTTCTGGTCAAGCAATCTAGATCACGATGTGTTTTTAGATCCTTTAATTTGCAATATTTATATATGTTATACATCAATCGAGAGTAATTATTAAAATCTTGCAAATTCTGTGCATGATACATAATTCTATTATCATATTCTGATATCAAACACAATCGTAATTAATATCAAAAAGTTTCTATTTGTTTGTCTTAATATTGATATTCTGAATAAATATAATATGCTCATATTCGGTACACAATCACACAAATATTAAATATATATTTATCATGTGATATTAATACAATATTTATGATATTTTTATATGATATTTATTATTTAATATGATATTTATTTATTTAAATATATTTAAGTAAATTATGTGCTATGAATGATTTATGACAAATAAATATGATATTTATTATTTATTTAAAGAAAATATATATATTAAAATAAATAAATAATAAATATTATATCTGAAACTTTCCGAATCACAGACTCGCCTACATCGGCGAGCATCTACTAGTGAACGTACTGATCATTTACGTGACCTTGTTCGCGGTTAACACACACACATATACACACGTGGCTACATTTACATCGAGTTCGCGTTCGAGAAGCCCCGTATGAGAATGTGCCAAAGAAAAGTGGGGCGGAAATTACATACGAGTGATATGTAAGGCCCCAGACATGTTTATCGTCACAGCCTCGACCGTGGGGTATCTCGGAAAAATGGATGACTTAACTTTTATCTGTGGGGAAAAGAACTTAAAGGATACTTGATCGTAATTGCAACAAAACTGGCAACGTTTGGTGGCTACTTATGGCTACTACCCACTATATACCCTGACTGATTACCCTGGCCACCGCGTGAAAGTAACCACGACCAACTTGAGGAAAAACCGGCCTCTCTGTGTGTGTAAACGCGATATCTCCTCTGAATATCTTGCGAATAATTTTTACAACTATTATCCCTCACGTTCTTATTTCGCCACAGATTTCTGACAGATTTGCAATGCAACTCTTATATAACCATGCGATATTGTGTCATACATTTTATATGTATCTACTTTGGATTCGACTGTACGTGCCATACATGTACAGATAACATTCGTACGTGCTGTAATTAGTTTTCGATAATATAAAGAATGTAAATGTAAATATATAAATAATCGAGAAAAAGTAAAGGAAAAATATTCGAATCTCTCTTTGTCAATCAATCTTTTTCGAAATAAATATTTTTCGTAAGAAATTTTCAATTTATACGTCTATAAAATCAAAAATTACACTAGTTTACGTTTCAAAACCAGACAAGGTGTTTCGTATATTTTTGGATGCTGAAAACGATGCCAATTTTTACTAGTTAGGTTTTCGAAATAATTAATATGCAAAAAATTACTTTTTTGCGATATTTGAGATTTTTAAAAAATAAAAAGGTATATTATCTGAAAATTCTGGAAATAAAAAAAAAAGAATTTTTTTTTTGTAAACTAATGTTATTTTCAATTTCGATTATTATCATGAAGCACTCTCTTCTCAAAAATTTTCTCAATTTTTTTTTAAAATCAAGGATAGGATTAAAAATGGGCAAAGAGTCGAACTGCGAAGTGGTTGTCCAACACTCAGGCGCACTTCCTCGGCATCGTGATCGAAGAACACCCCGCCTGGCGGCGGGGCATCCCCCTAAAACGGCGCCCGCACGAGCATCGATCTCGGGGAAGAAGCCGCTCTCGCTCGCTCGCTCGCTCGCGAGATACTGACCTTGAGCTTGTCATAGGTCGAGCCAAGTTCGAGCCGATGCACGAAGGGGTTGAGGATGTCGGCGCCGAGCGAGGCTGCGTCGGTTTCGTCGACGATCGGTCGCTCGTTCCTCGCGTCTCCGTTCATTCCGCAGAACGGAAGGGAAGAGACGGAGCAACTGTCAAACTGACGTGACGTTTCTCCCCCCGAGAACGGAGAGGTTCCCTGCGCGACGCGAACCGTCCCTCGACGCGAAGTGTCCTCCTCGTTCAAGATAGAGAGATGGAGAGACGACGCGTGAAGTAAAATGAACGCGGAACTCGTCGGAGAGCAAACCACAACCGACGTAGATCGGAGTACTTGAAGAGCGAGAGCGCTCGCGCACACCCTTCCGGAAGGGTTAACGGTCGACGTTAGACTGGCGCTTTCCGGACACGCGCCACCGCGAACGCGCTCCCGCGCCTCCTCCTGCGAGCGGACAGGCGAGCGAGCGCCGCCATCGGGGAGTCGAGAGCGTCGAGAGTGATGCCGACGACCTGGTTAGCGCTCATCGCTCGCGCTGCTACAACTTTACACCGAGACTTTTGTCCGCTCTCTGACGAGACTTGCTGTGTTTATACTCGCGCATCATGTGCGAAATTGTTGTTGTCTTTTCTTTCCCCAATAGCGTTTCTCCCTCCCCTCGCGAGCTTTAATAATCTGACTCTCAGTGTTGTGCTTGGATGATTTTTAAATTAGCTAAAGATGAGATAAAATATGTAAATTTACCTTAAGATAAGATGAAGATGATTTTGTTTTAAATATATCTAGGTAAAAGATAAAATTATATGACGATTCATCTAGATATAACTTCCAAATAATATTATTTTGATGATCGCTTATGTAAATAGTTATAAAAAAAATGTAAATTTTAAAAGGGATATAAAAATATATTCATATTTTTATTTGTAAGTTTTTATCGCTTAAGTTCTACTACTTAAGTATTTTTATGTGCTATGACTCTAAATCAAATTATCTGAACATTATTCTAGATGATTTAATAAAGATAACACTTTTTTTATCTAAGATGCAAATATAGATAATATATATTTTTTTATATTTTATATTTCTATATTTTATAGATTACCGGAAACTGACTTTTTTTACAAGATATTTTACATTTTGTCAAAAAATTGTCAACTTCAAGCCTTATAACTCAAAAAGTATTTAAGAGAAAAATACTTTATTATAGTGTTTTAAAAAGCTCTTGAGATAAGCTACTATGCATTTTTTCAGTAGTGCGATAATACATGTATTTCAGGATATTTTAAAAATAATTTTGTTTTAATTGCACTTCAAGGAGGCAGTTATCATGACATTTCCGTCATTTGCGCAAAAATAGAAAAAAAATACCGAAAAGAACCGTAAACCAAAAATAATTTAACGATCCGGTTACAGTTCCGGTATTATAAATAATAGGTTTCATTTAAGAAATTGAAGGTGACCTCTATGTTATCTATGTTATCTATCTAATATGAATCTAATATGAATTTCAATACGGTTTAATATTATATATATATATATATATATATATATATATATATATATAATATTAAACCGTATTGAAATTCTATTAAATTTATAACACCGGAACTACAACCGGATCGTTAAATTATTTTCGGTTTACAGTTCTTATCGGTATTTTTTTTTCTATTTTTGCACAAATGGAAATATCATGATAACTGCCTCCTCGAAGTGCAATATAATTAAAAATAAATTATTTTTAAAATGTGCTGAAACGCATGTACATATATCATCGCAATAACGATAACTGTGTCACAATAACAATAATTGTGTCTCAAGAGAAGGCAGTTATCATATTTCCGTCATTTGCGCAAAAACAGAAAAAAATTAATATATTTTCATGTATAATATAAAATATAAAGTGTTGTTTATTTATATGTCATAAAAATTAATAATAATTTTTTTAAGTAATATAATTTAGAAATTAATTTAATTAGAAAAGTAAAAAATAAACATTTAAAAAACCGGAAAAAACTGTAATTTAAACAGTTTCGGTTTCCTTTATTTATTAAAAAACCGAAACTGGAACCAGAACAGTTATTAAATATTTTATTAAACCGTAACCGAAACCGAACTCTAATTTTGTTTCGGTCCGAATCCCTGATATATATGTATATGCATACTGTCATCGCGCTTTCTTTGCGACTTTGCGTCAAATATCAATTTTATCTTTACAAGTATCTACCCTAATGCTCTCCTTATTGCCGGTCGTTACGTTATTGAAGAAATGCCGACAAACATCGTATGTTATCAAAATGTTATCGAGCACTATTTAATTTCATACTAATCGCTATCAATCATCACTTATCTGCGGACAAACGAGATCTGCGAGGAAAAGATATAATTTTCTTATCTATTTTTTAAAAATAATTTTATAATTGATATGAGACCATTTTTTCATTTTCAGTTAATTATGAAAAGAGACGATATGAAATAATCTTCAAGTTCACTAATGCGCCCCGAATTATATCATTAGACAGTTGATAATATAAATGTCACCGTGTGATAAGAGCAGTTTTTTAGTTTGTTTAGCCTTCAATATTCGAGAAACAAATATTGAATAATATTATATATATATATATATATATATATATATATAATATATTTTATTATATATTAATATATTATATATAATAATTTATATATAATATATTATAATATAATAATATATTATAATATAATAATAAGAGATAGGATAAGAGGGAGAACAGGAGATTCGACAGAAAATTCTCACCCGAAATTGTCGTTTGTCAACTATTTTCTGACGATTTTCTGTGCGTTTACGTCAGGAACACTTTATTTTACATATTTACACCTGTTTCTCGAGATTGCACTTTCCGCGTTGGTCTATCCTTCTCCTTTTTCATCATCTTCTTCTTCTTTTCTCTCTCTATCACGCATACATGTTACACGCACGCATGCACTTACACTTTTTCGCTTTCTTCTTCGAATCGAATAGAAGTTGCAATAAATTAGAAAAAGAACGTCGTCGACTATATCTGTTTAATTAAACGTGTTTAATTAATCGAACAATTCTCCGAAAAAACGGAATAACAGTTTGCTCCTCTCGATCGATCTATCGAATTACCCTTTAACCAGTAGCACCTCTTTCTCCGTTGTTTTTTTTTATTTTTGTCAATATCGTTCCATCGTATATATCATATATGCATCGAATATCAAGAATTCTCGTTTCATCGAAACTCTTAAAATAACACACTTCGCTGATCATCTTCAACATCTCGAGAATCTTGATTTTAATGAATCGATACAAGACACGCACACAAACAAACATACACTCTTTCTCTCTCTTGATATATAGAATATCCTTAAATTGCGCCTTTTTACGTAATTTACAGACATCCTGTGGCACCCTCGAATTTTTGCTACGATTTTGATATCTTATTATGTCACATAGTAATTTCGTTGGAGATGTTTTGCCCCTCTGGCGCAGGAAAATTATATAAATCTTCTTCGATTTACCAGTTAAAGGGTTGCAATAAAAACTCCCCACGTCTCCGCTTTACTACAAACGCGAATAATTAATTAATTGAGAGATCATAAAAATAACGAAGCTTAGATTTTTACATTTATGTCCTTCTCTATGTGTGATGTGTGAATATACGTATTGTAGACACGGATGCTTCGATCCTTGGATCTCTTCAGTTGCTGAAATATTTTATTGTATACAAATTTTCTTAAAAATCTGTGACGTTGTGTATTTTAGGATTTTAAAAATTAATATTAGTTCTAAAGATTGCGTGAGAGGAGATTATATAAAACGTATCGAGGACTTGAAGATTAAAATACGATCGTGGATTAGAAAATTAAGAATATCATTAAAGATAAAATAATAATGCGAGAAAAAAAATATTCTACGTAAAAATTGAAGAGTCTAAGGAATTAAAAGTCTTTGGGCGAAGAATCCAAGAATATAAGCATTCAATATTCAGATTATTGGATCCTTGAATCCTTATATCCTAATATATATGTATCATATGTATATATGTATGCATGTACGTATGTGTTTATATATGTATTAGGATGTCTTTTACTTGCCTATAAATCATGTAACAAATGTATTATACGTGTACATGTGTGTGTGTGTATATATATGTATATATATATATATATGTGTGTTCTTCTCTTTTATCTTTTCCTTTCTTTTTTACATCATATAAACTCGAAATATTATTCCGTATATCCTCTTATTGATCATTTACGTATAGTTTAATGCCAACGTTAATCTTAAACATCGACATATACAAATCACTGAACGCGAAGCACAATTAAGGGACACCCTAATACGTGTTTGTGTGTATTTGTGTGTACATGTGTAAATATATATATATATTTTTTTTTTTTTGGAAGTGGAATGTTCGCATTATTGAGGTATATCTACGTTCAAGCGTTCGAATATTGTCCGTTCCTCGAGAAAGAACTTATAGAAAATACGCTCCATATGATCCGGGAGCCAGTTGCCGTTTCTAATTTTTATTTTTTTTTACGCTTTTACTAATTGTAAAACGCATGTATATTCAGATCGCACCACCCTTCGAGAAGACGAAGAATACCTTGAGCGAATAGTGCCTTTCTTCCTTCCTCTTCTTCTCTCTCTCCCGCCTTTTTCCTTTATTTTTCTCTTTTCGGCATATCTCGAAGAATCGTGCTTTCTGCTATCGTTGTTTCGAAATGTGCGAATCCGAAATGAGATAAACAGTCCTAAACGTCACTGAAGCGAAACTAAGATTGAACAAATCGTATATGAAAAATGAAAGATTATTATCGCAGTAATTATGATAATAGGAATTCATTAAAAGAGATATTATCGCCATTTATATTATTAAAATGTTCCCTTATTTTTGGATATTTTCGTGATATTTTTTAATTGTTGGTTCGTTATATATATATAATATATATTATATATATGTATATATATCATTCATCGTTTTTTCGTTAGTTTGAAGAGATTTATATTCTTGCGTCGCGCATTTTAACTTCAGCGACGTCACGGACAGAGAAATCTCTTCACGATGAGACAAACATGTAAGGAATGTTTTAACGAGCAAAAAGCGATATTTCAATAGCAACATAGATCGTCGCAGTTTTTCAAGAACAGATCCGTTAGAAAGTCAACTCGTGAATTATTTTAGATCTTGAATATTTGTTATTATTTATTATATGAAATCCTTGAGCCTTGAAATCCTTGGATTCTTGGACCCCTTAAATTTTTTGAGATCCTTGGACTCTTTAGATCCACGGATTTAGCGGTCATTCGTTCATCTGGCGCTCGAAGCGAGGTTTTTTTTCAACGATTAACCGCATATTTTAATTGGGCCATCCATCGGAGTGTACTGCGTGTCCCAAAAAGAGGGATTAGTGCTTTTGTCTCAAAAGTAAGAGTTCTCCCCAATCCGTCTCTGTAAGATAAAGATGTGAATCACGAAATTAAAGAATTCAAGAATTACATATCCAGTTTCCTAAGTCTGCGATCTCCCTTCTTCTTTGTTGGATCTGGAGATCGGGACCCAGGTAGCAAGCGTACGTCATTAAACGTCAAAAATGACGTCATTTTGACGTCTAATGATGTCAGTTTGCTACTTGGCGAATTAAGTTTCACAACTGAAAGAGGTGAGAAACTAAGCGAGTGTAAATTTTCATAAAGTTGAACCTAGTTGATCCCTTCTGGTTGACATCTCCTATCGAGACACCCGGTACAACTTTGCGAGTCGCGGCAGCCGCTGGCTGTTCGTTCCTTCATACGATGATCATTCGTATCCGAAGTCATATAGTCCAAACCTGCACTTTCTCCGCGACAACACACCAACTGGCATGGTCGTAGTACGACGAGATGATATGCAGATTTTCGACATACTTGTTGATCAGCTGATCGAGTTCGCCCTCGCGAAAGACGTGGTAGTACTGATGATAAGTGATGGAGCCGCCGCCGCGATCCGAGGAGAGCGATTCCTGGGACGAGGCGTTGCTGATGGTGTCGGTGGTCCTGCTTGTTGTAACCAGACATTCCGCGGCGTCTCGCCTCTTCGTCTCGCTCGACATCTCGTCCAACGATCGACCGCGTTCCTGCAATCTTCGTCGCTCCACCGAACACCGACGGTTGCCCTCCGCGTTGTTCGGATTCGACACTAGCGATACGGTGCTGCCGGTGAACAGCCTCGCCGTCGATTCCGCTTGGCTACCGTCGCTCAGGCTCATCGTGGTGTTCTCCATCATGGAGTCACCCACGTCGCTCGAGTCTATCGACAGCCCGCCCTGAGAAGAACGCCACTTCTCGGCCGTCCTTGGGCTACCCTCGCACTCGAACTCACCCGTCTTCGACACCATCACAAAGTCCAACATGTCGTCCGAATTACTGCGCAACAGCGGCGAAGTGCTGGCGGAGCGATGTCGCTGTTGGTCGACATTAGTTGGCCGTTTAGGTTCCGTTCCGGATTGGAAGTTAAACGCGCTTTCGGAATTAAGCTCTAGATCCTCGGGATTGATAAAGGATTTTTTCGTATCGTTCGTGAAATTACTATTGGACACGGGATTGACTGTTGTCACGAGGTCGAATTTAGTCTTCGACTTCTGTCCGGATGCGAGGTCGAGTCTGAACGGTTCGTCATATTTGGAAATAAATCTAGCTTCGGGCTTGGCTTCTGGCTTAATCTTATACTTGGAATCGCATTTAAATTTATGGTCGAATTTGGACTCGAATACGGCGGCGTGGTCCTCGCGGAGGGACTTGGACTTTGATGTCAATTTGGATTGGATCACATTGGCGAACTTGTCGCGTCCACTCGTCCTATCGTACGCTTTGTTCACGATCCACGAGGTCTCCTTGGGCACTTTATTGGATCCGTTCCAGGCCGTGGCATCCGATTCCGCGTCCAACTTATTGTCCAACGACGACGACGAAGTTCTCGACGTCTGGCACAAGAGATCGAACGACGAGTTCTGGCAGTACCGACTGATGTCTCGCATGAGATCGCTGCTCGATTCGTCGGCGTAGCCACCCAGATCCACCGAGGCGGATTTACGATCCTGCTTCAAGTATGCTCGCGTTCGCACGCTCGACTGCGACCAGACGCCATTGTTGCTGTTCCGTTGTTGCGCAGCCTGCGAGAATTGTTCTACTTGGGTGTTGCGTTGAATCGCCTTCTCTACAGCATCCTCCAGCGAGCTCGCCACGTTTGCGGCGGCCTTGAGGAGCTTCATAGATTGCGAGGATATGGATTTTCCGCTTTCCAGAAGTATGCGCGACGTGGAGCGGATCGCGTCGGTTTCGAAATTACCTTGGACAGAGTCACGCGTCAGGTCGGTTTCCGCAAACGGCGCGTCGTCTTCGAAATCCGCGGGCGAAGGATGATCCAGAGATGTATCCTCGAGCGACGCTGTGGTTCCCATACTCAACGATTCGTCATCCCGTGTAATTTCGGGTTCCTTCTTCGTTACGTCGTCTCCGCTCGACTTGGAAACTCCTTCGCTTGTCTGCGCGTTGTTCTTCTTCTCTTCAGCTTCCCTCCTCGCGATGTACCTCTCATCCGATGTGACGCTGATCACCGAACCGACCGATTCCGGAGACGAGACGCCGCTGGAATCGCTGTCCAGATCGTCGGTCTCCGGATTGAACAGCTCCAGAGATAGTAAACGCGGTAGAATCCTCGTGACGGGCTCCAGACGACCCGAGACCGCCGTGGAGGCGCGTCTGACCAGGGGAAACGACGGTCTGGCGCGAGTCGCAAAACCCGGCTTTGCTATGAGCAACTCCTTGATTTGATTCAACCTGGCTTTTCGGTTGTCGTCCTCGTTTATGATCGGCTCGCGACCAGCCGTCTTGGTGACGTCATTGAAGGCACGTAGCAGCGGCGCGGTATCCGGTTCCGCGTCAGGTTCCGCTGGTTCCGGCATCAGACGGAGTTCTCTTGGCGGCTGCAAGGTGCTACCGGACGTTTCCTGGCAGGTGACGGTCGGTGCACTAGGATTAATTGCGTCGTCGAGATGCGCATTCGTGTTTGTATTCGTATCTGTGACAGTCGATTGCTGCTTCAGCAACGACGACATATCGATCAGCTTGAATCTAGACGACTGACCACTGTCCGGTGGCTGTTTGACACGTGGCGATGGTGGTGCCGACGTCGTGCCGAGTTGTAACGCTGCTGGTCGCGGTGCGGAAGGTACCTCGCTGACCGACGAGGATGCCGAGGATACCGGGACGTCTTGCTTCGGCACGAAGATCACCGACGCGAAACTGTCCTCGGAGTCCACGCTGGTGTCACTCTGCAGACTGCTGTCCTTGGATGAATCCGAGCCGTCCTCGCGTGAGAGACGACGCTCGACGACCTCGATGCTACGTTTCACCAATGCAACTGATTGTACCTTATTGTCCGCCGACTTCGGCATCGTCGTTGCTTCCGCCGTCGCGGTGGACACCGATTCGCTCTCGCAGGATTTCCAACCCTGTAGCATCCGGACAAATCCGTTCTTAATGGACATACTGGAGACCTTTTCAATGTTCGTGGTGGAACGCTTGATCTTGCTGGTGAGTCCGTTCTTCAGCAATTGGAAGCGCCGGCTGGCGCTCACTGGACTGATCGACTCCTTGAGCGCCTCAAACGTTCGCCACTTACAGATTAGCTCCTCGTTCAGTGACGCCTGCTTCATGATATTCCGGCGTACTCGCTCCTTCTCCTCCAGTCGTTCCGCCGACATCAGTTCCTCGTTCATCGAGTTCTGCTTCAACGGTACGTTGCGCTTGCGCAACGGTTGGCAGGAGAAGTCCGGAAGGTCCTTGATCAGATTTTCAATGGCAGTGTCTTCGGGATTCTCCAAACCGGTCTCCTCCACGCACGATTTCTGTTTCACTAATCGCGGTTTTGAACCGCTCGACGATGACGAGACCGATCGCTCGTCCAGGATCAGCTCCGAAGTGGAGCAAAAACCCGGGATGCTCGATCGGGAACGCACCAAATCGAGTCGTTCGATCTCTAAGATGTCACCTAGGCTCTTGGATTTTATGTTCAACGTATCCGTGGAACGCTTGTTTGTCATCGTCAACGTATGCGTAGTCTCCACGCGACGTAGTTCGATTGGCAGCTCGTCCACGTCGGTCATCTCATCGGGATCGTAGTGTCGTCGGCTCTTGGTGCCGCTTTGCCAACTTCCGGGGAACCATGCACGACTGCCGCCTCCGCGTCTACTTCTCGCTAATTTCTAAAAAAAATATGCAAATCACAAGTGAATACATATAATAATGGATTATTTAAATGATACAATAAATAAATAATAGAATATTTAAATTAATATATTTATAATGAAAATATATATATATGTATATATAATATATAAAAAAATATATATTTATATATTTAGAAAATAATTTAAATGATACAAAGATTACAATCTTGAAAGTGATGAATTCAATTACTCTCAAATAAAGAAATTTAATTGAATAACCCTCGACATTTAACCTTTTAACACATATTAAACGAATAAAGTTTTTCCCAATTTTCCAAAATACATTTTCAATCAATCTTTTCCAATCGTTCCAATCTTTTCCAAACGCTTAAAATATTGCGTTTATATAACAGAAATGGATCTCTTTTATTTTGGTTACCTGTAACGCTCGCCGGAAACAACTGTAACAAGTCTCATTCGGGCTAGAGAGACTGCTAGTGGATGGTGACAAACTGAATATCGGATCGATCCAATAACTCTTGCTTTTACATTTTTGTTGACTATTTCTGGAACAAGAAATCATGACAGCTGTGACCTACATGCTACGCTGGCCTCGAACAAAACATAGAAATTGAACTCAAAATAAGAACATAATTATTTCTGCATTATAATACATCATCATAATTTATTAAATAATTACGCGACTTTTGCATATGTAAGAAAAATTCACCTTTTGGAGGATGATGGATATTTCTGTGCGGTGTCATCATCTCGCTTCTCGTTACCGTCCGATGCACCAGAATGTTTTGTTCCATCCGATGATGCTCCGCTCATGCAATACGACTTGGGCCAAGGTATTAAAACATCTTGCGATTCGAACTGCGAATAAATAATAATAGAACAGTTCAATCGATCCAAATGGCTATGAAAAAAATATTTTTGACAATTATCAGCTGATTTCTGTCAAAAAATATTAATCGAGTTTAAATAAACTTTATATTATTTTTTTAAAAGTATCATTCTTTTTAATATAAAATCGAAGAATAGCGCGCGCTTGGATTGTTCTAGTAATAATAAAAAAATTAAGTCTTTTACCTTTCTGTGCTTTTGTTCCATAGCCCAAACGGATATGACGAGTCGACCTCCTATCCTGAGAATCCGCGCCAGCTCCTTTAATGCGTGTACCCTCCTCTCCGTGGTGGCAAAATGGTGCACCACGGCGATCGACAGCACCGCATCGAAGCTCTCTTCTCGAAATGGTAGTGCCAAATTATCGCAGATCAGGACCTTGATGACAAATGAGAGGCATTTAGAGAGATATCGTATTAATCTGCGGAATTAATTTGACTCGCGCAAAAAATATGTAACTTCGAGACACCAATTAGTAAAGTTTTAATAATTAAAGATAAGAAGCTTCCAGTTGGATATATAATATATATATATATATACATACCTCGTTTTCCTTCTCGCGTGCGATGTCTGTGAAGCGCTTACATCGGTCCACCCCTATCTTGAAGATGCTGTGATTTACGCTGAGATATTTGCCGTTGCCGCAACCTAAAGAATACAAACATGACGTTGCGTCTAGGCAAACACATAGATGTAACATAACATTAATCCTTCTGTCAATGCATAATTCTTCACCTTTTTCATCAATTTATGGGTATCAACTGCGTGTTTTCGACACATTGCACCGCGACATTTTTTTTTAGCAGCTATCAAGCATCCAACATTTCTTTCTTATTATATTTTAGGACGTTTCCGAATACAAAGGTCTTTTGTATTTTATTTCGAGTGGAGAAAAGTTCCAATACATTTTTAACATTTAAAGTCGCTTTGGATACCCGGGTACTCGTTCATTGACAGAAGGATTTAAAAGTGCAAAGTCCGTTAATTATGCAATCCGCGCGACAGATCTTTACGAGAAGAATTGCTTACAGACAGATATGTTCAGAATTACGATTGATGAAAATTATTTATTGTTAGGCAAAAAAAAAAAAATTTTTTCTCATCTACGTTTCTTTAGGGATGACATAGAGAGATTTATTAAAAATAAAAATCTCGAATTGAGATTTATTTAATATCTTGGTACCGAGAAAAATTTATGCTCTGTGGACTAATCAAAAATTAATTCTTCCTTGAAACTGATGCACTACCATCCACATCTGGTTCTTACTAACTTAAAATTCAAAAAGGAATAATAAAGGACATTTATAAAAAATATTTTCGACTGACCGATGTCGCAGACGAGAGCACCAGGTTCGAGTTCCTGAAGAAACTGATATACTCGTGGCCAGTGTTTACTTTGCGTGGTCTTCTCGGCACATTGCTCGTATACTTCGTGGACGTAGGCTTGCTCTAGGGCCACCGAGCGAGCTGCATGCTCTCCGTCGCTCTCAGACATCCCTCTCGCTAAGCTGATTCACTCTCGTCCACATGTGCGCTCACACGATGCTGCACAGAAATTGTTATCACCCTAAATCGAAAAATCGAAATCGATACGTCAGCTTCCAGGATCGAGCAAGCATCAAAGTAAAGCCATTTTAAATTGATTAAATCGAGAAAGAGAGAGAGAAGGATTCGCCAGAGAAGGATATCGAGATATTTACGAAGATATACGGATCTTGCTTCAATCGCAGATTGCGATAAAAACGTATAGCCTGTTGCGTCAAGACGGTCGAACAAACTCGACTCGGACTATCACGTGTCCTACATCACTCGACACATCGCCCTTTGTTCACAGACCGATCTCGCAGGGCGGCAGACAGCCGCAATAGAACAACTCCTGCAACAGTCTGAGTATCAGCTTCTCGGGGCTCAGTTTCTCCGCGTTCTCCGTCTTCTTCTTCGCGCGATCCGTGCGATATCGCAAACGGGGCATCGTGTAAGCGCGACACCATCGCAGGAAATCCCCGGTATCCTCCGTACGGATGAACGTCACGATCGCCCAGAGCGTACAGAGGTTCCGCGACTTCTTCTTCGTCTGCAGATAGAGTTGGCAAACATCCAGAAACGTCATGAGATCGACGACACTCCTTGCCATTTGGAGAACGCTTTGAAGGGATGCTCGAAGGGGACGCTTTTATACGAGACAATCCTGAGAAATCCAATCGGTCCAATCTGGTCTGGTTCTTTCAAGGAGAAAATCGCGAGATCGTGGTCTTTGGACGACCGATCTTCGAGGTGACAGATCCCTCAGGCGAGCGTCACCGAGCGGGAAATCCGCCTGATGTTCTCCACTCGCGCCACCGCCACCCTCGCATTGTGCGCTGCAGCGAACGCCACAGGGAGGCAAGTGGACCGAGATTCAAAGAGTAGCAGCGTACCCACCCCCTCCCTCCCTCTCTACAAACCTCTCTACAACCCTCCTGCACCCTCCCACCACCCCTTATCACCGCATTCCGTCGTATAGTTTCTCCGCTCCTACCGCGTGCGCGCGAACGGACGAAAAGGGCCGCGGGCATACCTGCTTGTATGCATCGTCAGGTTCTGTCTCGCGGCTCTGATAGCGCCTATACACGCGCGGCTGCGCAGTAAATTTATTCGATATCCCCCTTTTCGCGTGTGTGTTATAACTAACTGGGTTAGCCCCTCTCTCTCTTTCTCTCTCTTTCACGCGCGCGATGCACTAGTTTAACTAATTTAAGGATGCTACGAGAGATGCCTCGTGCGCGACGGCTAATGTCAACCGTCGTCACTCAACGCAAACGAACGGACGGACGGACAGACGGACAGACGGATGGACGGATGGATGGACGAGCGGATGGACGGATGGATGCACGTCGACGTAATATTGATGTGCGCAGCGCTAGCGAGGGATGCAGCGGTGCAGTGGTGATGATGCACGAGATGCAACTATGAAATCTCTAAGAAAACAAGGAAAGTCCAGTGTCCAAAGTGTCAACTTTAGGTTTATCCTCCTCAGCTGAACTACACTAGTTGAACTAGTTCAGACTCTATCTTTTTACTCCACATTGGAAGGGAAGAGAGAAACTCTGAACTAGTGCAGCCAGTTCAGCTAAAAAGAATAGACCTAAAAGTGTCAACTTTTGGTCTGTTCTCTTCAGCTGAACTAGTTGCACTAGTTCAGAGCCTATCTTTTTACTCCACATTGGAAGGGAAGAGATAAACTAGTGCAGCCAGTTCAGCTAGAAAGAATAGATCTAAAAGTGTCAACTTTAGGTCTGTTCTCTTCAGCTGAGAGTCTATCTTTTTTACTCCACATTTTGGAAAGAAAGAGAACTAGTGCAACTAATTCAGCTATAAAGAACAGACTTATCATTAAGATCTTTCAGATATTGAAATTCTTCTTTCTTCTTTTTTTCAATTTTTTTGTCTTTGGTCTTTGAAGACCAGATTTTTGAAACGTTCGCACTTAAAGACAACATAGTGGAAATGTAATTTACATCACGTATCTATTGCATCATATCGTTGCTTTTCAGTCGATTGAATTATCGTCAGGCTATTATGCGCCTATGTCGAGGACAAAGAGATATATCGTTCTATATATGTTACTAATGACAACGATATTTATAAATAGAATGCGAAATGTATCCCACGCGAAGGCTTACGTCACGGAACATCGCCTGTCTGTTCGGAACAAGTGAAAAAAAAGGACTGATCAAGGCCCTTCGACGTTGATTGGCGACAAAAATTAAACTTTCCATTACTTAAAAAAAAAAAAAAAAAAAAAAAAAAGAGGACAGGGATTTCCATTCAATGTACAAATTTAATGTCAAAGATACCGCGATGCACCCCAAGTTGTACCTGCATAAGAGGTTCGCGCGCGATGATGAACACTCGCTCATCATCTCTGCGTTCTTTCGCGACGCGACGAGAAACGGAGAACCACTGTCAGCCACGACTGTATACTACTACGTAACGGGTGAGTTGTAAGTGTGTGTGGTGGTCTCGACAGCGTGGGTGGTACGTGGAGCAACGGCAATGTGCCAACCCGTGTGAGAGAGAGAGAGGCAGCCATGAATGAAAGTGCCGCGTATCGATTTATCTGCGCCGCCCTACATACGAAATATGATAAATAGAGAGTGCGCTTATATATGTATATATATATATATATGTCGATTCGCGATGACATTTTAATCGTTTCAATCCGTATCGTGTCTATCCTCTCCTCTTTTTTCCTCTCCTCGTTTCGATTTTAATTAACCTCGATTACGCGCGTTAATTATGCGAAGCAAATAATTATATCCTATATAATAAGGTATTTGACGTAACGCGGATAATGATATGACGTTGATATGACGATGATAACGATGTTAAATCAGGATTACTCGATACGGAATACAATGATGAGAAAGAGTATAAAAAAAGACTTTATGATTCATAACACCAAGTAAATAGGTAATGGAATTAATTGTGAGAATCAGGTAGAAATTTAAAAAAATAGATGAAGAAAATCATGTGTGTATGTATATATATATAATAATTATATAATGTGCATTCTATCAAATCTATTAATTAAATTCTATAATTAAAATTCCGTGTGCGTTCTTCTTCAATTTCTACACCCGAATTTGCGACATTATGTAACTCGATGTGGAAAATAATAATTTTTTAGATTGCAAGATCTGTCGAGTTGCGGGACGAAAAATTTCGACAATCCGACATGGAATTTCGCGATCCGCGAATAACCGCGAATTATCGACTCTCGTGTGACTGTGTAAGACAGCAGTAAACGCGTCACCGTTCAAAACGATTCCCGATGTGGCGCCATTATTCATTCATGCGAGCTGCCTCTACATCAATGACTGAGGCGAGAGAGCGAGAAAGAAAGAGAGAAAGAGAGACGTTCGAGTTATCACGCTCACCAAAGCTCGAACGATACGGAAGAACCTCGGGGAAGCGGAAGGACTTGGAAGATCATCATTCACGTCAAACTTCACCTTAAAACGGCGAACAACCAGATGATCCGAGTCATCAGCAATCAAAAAAACGAACGCGTTATCGATCGCGATGCTACCTCGCACCAATATCGATAACGTCCTCTAACACCTGTCAAAACGATGAAAACCGCCTCTCCTTTATCTCTCGAATAACGCGTAATCGCTCCAAAAGACACTATTTGGCTCGGGGCCGGCCGCCATATCGGCGCGGATTCGTCAGCTCGCGGGGAGACAGACACACGAACACCCATCAGGATCGGGACCACTAGGGTCTACCTAGATCTACGAAGGAAACGAAAAGCCTTTAGAGACCTTTAGAGACTCACCTGGGTCATGAGAGACGCGGAATCTTCATGCTCGCTTCGGTCGTGGCGGCAAGAGGGTGCAGCAGCGCGTTGACAGCTACGTCGGAAGCAGAAGCGGAGGCGGAGGCGACGTCGACTGGTTCTTGTGCTAGTCCTGATCGCGCGGAATCAGCGTCGCGCGAATGTTTGCGTCTCATCGCGTCGAACGAAGGATTTTCCTCTCTTCACATTTCTTCCCTCTTCTCGGTCTTCTTCCTCACTCTTTCTTCCGCCACCCTCTCCCTCCCCCCCAACCTTCCCTCGTCGTCTGTCTACCTGTCTCTCGCTCTCGAGGGATACTCGCGTGACGAAAGGGTGTGTTACGCGCGCACGAGAAACGCGGAGGCGCGTTTCGTGCTCGAGGAATCGAGCTGACCGACCGACCTTCTGACAATGGCTGCGACTTCTCTGGGGGTTGAAGGGAGCAAGCGCGAGGCGACGCGAGGCGACGCGACGCGGGCGTCGCTGTGACGCATTAGCAGCAGAGTGCGAGGGAGGAAAGGGCGGAAGAGAGAAAAGAGAGTGGGTGTAGAGAGATACAGGATGTCTCATTTCGAGTAATATATAGCTTCGAAGCTGTATATTGGTGATCTCGCAAGAATGTGTTCAAATGAAAATCGAATCATTTCGAGAAGAATCTGATGTCAAAGATGGCTTTTTTATAGATCCAGGTCAACTTAGTTTATGGTTTCCCCTCAATGGAACCATATACTTTTGAATATATTAATAGAACACGTGTAGTATTAAAATAGTATGGTATATATATGTATATAGAGAGCTTCTTATAAAATGATGTTCAAAAGAAGGTCCTTCAACCGGGATGTAAAGATTTATTCCATTCTCAAATTATCTTTCAATCTTTTCAAGCATTTCACTGGACTTTCATTGTTGACATACTTTTGTAGGCATTCTGCTTCGAGTCATTTAAAGTAATAGGTTCTTTTCATTATAGAAAACTTCTTTTTTTTTTAAATTACCCGCAAAAAGTAATCTAATGATATCGTCTAAAAAAATAGTTCAATGATATTTCCACCGATAGAAACTCGACATGAAACTAGCCCGTTCAATCCAACGATTGGAAAACTTTTCAATACTGCTCAAAGTTATACTAATGAACATCGTCGTATTGAAACCACCTTCTTTGTTGCAGCTTCTAGAAGCAATTTGTTACAGATAAAATCCTCGTATATGCATTGCCAGTATGTTAAAAAAATAGACTGATGATAATAGCACGTTAAAGAATTATCGGAATAAAAATTAAAACAATAATATGTTGTAAACAATATGTTATAATGCCTTATCTGCGATTAATATTTTTTGACAGAAATCAGCTGATAACTGTCAAAAATATTAATCGAGTTTAAGGAATTATAACATATTATTATTTTGAAAATTAATTAGCAAATTAACTCTTTAATCAGCTGATTTCTGTCAAAAAATATTAATAAAAAAAATAAAAATAAATATTATTTTTCACTTGTATTTTTTCTTTAAATTCTCCTTGATAAAAAAATCAAAATCACATAAATAAAAATATAGATTCGAGTAATATTTTATGCTGATAGAATCGATGATCAACAGTCAGTCGGTGAACAAAATCATCGTCATTCAACGCTGGATACAAACACATAAGATATGTTGATCCATTAAATAAAGCTAATATAGAAGATTCTCAGCTGCTGTTGCTGTAACTGCAATACTTTGCAAGTTTGATAATGATCGATTGACATTTCTAGAAAAGTTTCACGCATCTCAAAATGATAAATGACAAGTATATGATCGGGATATCTGGGTCTTTTACAGTTAGTTTCTTATGCCGTTTTTCTTCTGTAGTTTCTATAATTACTCTTCCAATATTAAAATTATGTCAACATTGTCTTAAAGTGTCATCTGTCACTTGTCTCAAATCTATCATTTTTAATAATTTTACAAGAATAAACTATGCCAAATTTATTCGCCCGATAAGAAAATCTTGATCATACAAAAGCTATACAACATTATGTCTATTTACAAACATTCGTACGAGTAAATGTTGAAAATTACAAATATCTCTTACGCTAATGATTTTTCGACACAAATAAACTGATACTTTTTTTACAGCAAAAAAAGAACAGTATATTTTGATGCATTCAAAAGTATATAACTCCATTTAAAAATAAATTGACCTTTATCAACACCTTCAATCTACAAAAAAAACCATTGACATCAAATTATGCTCCCCTCTTCATGTAATTTTCGTTTGAAATATTTTTCGACATCATCAATAATTTCACAGATATTCGCGTGTATTTGAAATGGAACACCCTGTACATGTTTCTCATGTCAATTGCGAGTAGATACTGAGGGTGGGTAGGTAGGTATATATATAGAAATGTACGAGAAATGTGTGCTTTGACATCTATAGTGAATTTATAATAGCCTCTGTAGAGTGTCTCCGCGATACGTTTGATATCCCTTCGCGTCCTCGTGACGCGTTTACGAACGTCAGAGGGAAGATTAGAAACAGCGAATGTAAAGAGAGACGTTTCGCTCTGGCACGTGTGGCAATTTATACAGGATATTTGATCCGATATTTCTTGTGAAAAAAACTAAAATAAAATATGTACGATGATATCAACGGCATTAAAACCATTAATCAAGAATTTTCACGAATTAAACTTTATGATAGAAATTTTTTTCATCGGTAAAGTGTCTGTCAGCGAGTATTTTATAAAGTGTGCGTACATGTATGCAAATATATGTATACACATGCGGATTGAGATATCTTGTAATATTCTTATGCATCGTTATGTCGCGTTGAAATCCTAAAAATGCTTGAAAGAGAATTAACATAAAGTGAATACAAAATAATGCAGATAATGTAAATATGAAACGTAAACTGTCACTTTAAATATATACAAATGATTGAATAAAGTTTATAAAATTCTTTATTTCTCCTAGCCTTTCTTATAATACGTTAATATAGAACGTAGAACTTATATATAAAAAAACGTCGATGAAAATTCAGTAATACTTTAGACTTACGGTCATTCAAACGAATTTTGCCTAACTTTAAAGATCTGGTTTAAGGGCGAGTACGGCGAGTAGCGAAACGAATCGTCTATGTTCAAGTTACATCGCAGTATTACTACACCCGACGGGTTCACTTTGACTTTGATCTTGGTCTGCGGTGTTAGTATGCCGTAATCTACATCTTCGTACAAATCCTGAAAGATACAACGAATGTTGATGAACCAAGAGTTCCTCTTCTCGTCACAAATTTCGTACACTTTTCCCGATTAAATTATTATGCTACGAACCTCCACTCGGTATCCTCCAGGATACTGCAGACCCAATTCCTTCAACGTGACCGACACATCCGATGGCGTACCGTCTGTTCGCCTGTTGATGAACGCGATCGCGTACGAGTAGTAGTTTTGATAAACTGGAGTGATGGGCCTCGCCCAAATTTCAATGCCCTTGTGCTGCAATCAATGGATTACACTGTGTAAGATGTATTCCTGTGATTTTAGCTGAATAATTAATGCCACTAATATATGCCGGGAATATTAAACTGAATCTCACAACTGAATTTCAACTGATCTATGACTCTATCACACTTATATATATATTTAAAGCACTGATTAATTCTTTTATGTCACTCACTTTGTATATCCGCCGACCTTGAATGCCCAGCGGGTCTTGGTCCACGGCGATAATCTTCTTATTTTGCAAAATGGCTTTATACTCTGGCCTGATCGTCCTGAGATCGACAGACATGAGCAACGGCGCTGCTAGTATAGCCCAGATCGCCATTTGCGTCTTGCTCTGCTCGTAGCTCAGCCCAAAGTTACCGATAATTAACATGTCCGGATCGTTCCAATGTCCGGGGCCGGCAATGGGCACGATTACATCTTGATTGTTACCGTAGTAATCGATGATAGTCTCCACACTGGCCCACGAGTCCTGGATGTCATCAAAGTTGCGCCAGAGATTACAGTTCTCTGAGATCGCGGTGTAATTCGGCTGAAAATAAGATAAACGTGAAAATAATCTGAAAGAACAAAGTTGGACAAGAAAAATGTATCACTTACTTACCTGCATACCAGCATAGATTTGATAGACAGGCCAGCTGCAGGAATATATCATGTGTTTTCCAGTTTGATTTAAGTGGAATCCAAACTCGGGATAGCCTTTGTTGGATGTCATAATTTCAATACTAATTTATTCCATCAAGAAGAGAGAAAACTCATTGACTATTTATAAGACATGATTGTACCTCTGTCCATATCGCTGGGATGTGCGTAGCATCCGTCTAATTTCACGTAGTCTACGTCCCAGGATCCAAATGTAGCGGCATCTACATCCAAGTAACCCAATATACCTGGATAGCCAGCGCAAGTGTAATTACCATAGTCCTCGTAGATGCCAAACTTGAGGCCCTTTGAATGCACCTGATAAGACAAAGCGATAGTTTTCATAAAGTACTTTGGAGTCAAATACAAAACTATGATTTTGGAAAATGCATCGATTATGGAACAACAAGTGCATGCAAGTTCAGGCAAGGTTTAAAATAGAGATTCGATGAAACAAAGCTTTTAGAACAATTAACACTAAATTACATAATCCGCTAGACTCTTCATGCCATATGGGAAGCGTTCTCTGTCCGGCACAAGCTGTCCATTTATGTCTCTCTCTTTCTCCAACCAACAATCATCCACATTAATGTACTCGTAGCCCGCTGCGGCGTATCCCTCAGCCACCACTATATCTGTCATGGTCCGGAAGAGACGATCGCTGCGAAGCACACAGTAAAACCAATCAATTATCAGTATCCTCTACGTTTATACCATAAATATCCCATATTCGTGCAACGCACATCCATCCTACCGACACCCTATCCCTGACTCACCTTATGCAATTGTCAGGATCATTCTTGCAATCGGTGTTACACCTGAATCTCTCCCAGGCCAGCCATCCCATCGGAGGGGTCCTAGCCAGGCCGTTCTCCAGCGCCGAGACCAGGAGGGCCGGCGACAGGACGAGGCAACACAGGGTCCACAGGTTGCGCAGCAACATTCTACAGGGCAAAGGGAATAAAAGCGCTGCTCTCTCTCTCTCTCTCTCAGGTAAGTGACGGATGTGCGGGAAGAGACTACCAAATCGGCAGCATAGTCCGGAGATGATTTGCGTGACGAGCGGTTTTCCGCGACGGAGCGATCATCGGGGGAGAGAGTCCCAGCTGCGCCGGAGAGGAATGACGCGAGGCGAACGCGACGAGACGCGCCTACCGTCGTACTGATCTACTGATATAAGAAGAGGCAGGCTCGCTCGCTCGCTCGCTCGCTCGCCGCGAGTACTTTCACCCAATGCCCCATTTCATTTTTACGCGCGATCACCGCGTCTGTGTGCCGCGCCTGTCTCTCCCGCCGATTCGCCTTCCTCGCCTTCCGATGGACGAGAGACGTCGTATCGTAGTCCTGTCAGTCCGCCAGTTACGGTTACGAGAGAATCGCCGGACCGGACGGAGGTTTCCCTATCCTATCCTAAGCGCGAAGCTGCGTACGATAGAGCGAGGAGAGGTTAGGGTTTACATGCGACAGACACGGATGACAGATGTCAGATGGGATAGGGTTAGATCGCTCCTCTCGATACGGTCTCTTGAAACTTGGAAACTTTTCGTATTTCGCCTCTCGAGAAAAAAAATTCACGCACAGCTGATTTTCGCGCGATGTTTTTTTCCTTTCGTACGTTTTGATTCGATTTTTTAATCGAATGATATTTTTTCTTTTTTATATCGATCTTTGTTGATTACGAAAGCGAGATTTGTTCAAAGGGACTCGATTTTCGAGTTTAGATCTTGTAATCGATATATATGTTATCGGATCTCTTTCGTAATATTTTTTAATCAGAGTTTTTTGGATGACAGCTTATTAATTCAGTCTCGAAATTTAAATTAATTTCTTAAGTCTAGTTTTTATGAATTTTTTCTTTGTAAATTATTAAAATCTGTGAATATACATATTTATATTTACGAAATAAAATTTATAATAAATATATTAAAATAAATAAGCTTTGATTAAAAAATGAAAATTGTGAAACATTTTACATATCCATTAATGATCTTAAGAAAATTATTCATCTTTTTTTATTCTTTATATAAATATCTCATATATATAAAGAAACTCAAAAGTATTATTAAAATTATATAAATTGCAAGAGAATGCCAAGTATTCTTTCAAAACCTACCCAAATGATGTGTGTGTTAAACAAAGATTGTTTACGAGTTTAACGATGCTTCAATAAGGCTCTCGTTATTTAAAGCACGTGTTTTAAAACGTTTAGACTGCAGCGAGATTTTGTCGGAAACTGTCGCGAAGAAGAATCTATAACGTACGAAAAAGTATAGATTTGATAGCCTTTTGTGTCCTTACATCGATCTTGATCCTTTGATTTATACTACGGGGTTTAGTTGACGTTATAGACGTCTCGTTGCTAATAAAAATGAAAGCACACATTAAACCAGCTGGTGGAAGGGAGACGTGACGGCGCGTTAAGAAAGCGAGAGGAGACTAGAGTGAGAGAGAGAGAGAGAGAGAGAGAGAGAGTGAGTGAGCGAGGGGCAAAATGGCGAGATCGGCCGAATGATACGGCGGAAGGAGAAAAGGACGACGACAAGCAATAATAATATTGTGAGTAGAGACCGACGTCACAAAATCACAGTCGTAACTATATATAGCGTGTCTCTCACAGGTCACCGATTTCTTTCGGTGTTTTTTCTTTAATTATATATAATAATTATGATTAGAATTATATAATAATTGTGTAATAATAATTACAATGATATAACAAAAGAATATAATTATTATTATATAATAATTGTATAATAAAATAATTAAAATGATTTAATGTAATAATAATTATATAATGATTATTGAAATTGAAATTATACATAATTATAATTATAGGTGTTACAATAATTCTATTATTATATACATATAATAATGATAATTATATAGTTGTTATAATAATTAAGTTATTGTTAAAACATTATCTCTCTCTTTATTCTGCCTCTCTTTCTCATCTCTCTCTCTTTCTTTATCTATTTATCTCTCTTTTTTCTTTTTCTCTTTTTTTCTTTCTCTGTCAATATATAATAGTAATATATATTATTATTATTATTATTTGCGTCGTCGCGGAAACATATTAACTTATTGTTTATTGTGTTTCCGTCTCGCTGTTTATTTTACGTTTGAGCTGACCATTTAATGAAATTATTTCCGCATAGGGCGGGAACATACATATATGTTGCGACGCGAGTCGAGAAAGTAGAATAAAATAGATGCGAACCGGTTTTTGCAATTCTTATTTTACTCGTCGCTCTTTATACGTCAGACAAAAAAAAAGGAGGGGAAAGAAAGAACGAATTATACAGGAGGAAAAAAATGAACGTACCTCGACTGAGAAGAAAAAGGGGGGCAGCGTCGATCGCTGCGTTTATACACAGTAAAAAAAACGCCGTGACACTCTTATTTATATACATCATCGCATCTATATCGCGGATCTCGCCGGACAGATCGATCGATCGATCGATCGATCGATCGATCGATTTATATTCGCGACGCTCGTATATCTTAATTGTTTTACGGTTGTGCGATAAATTAAAGATCCAATTCGAAGAATTAAAAATTGATTGCAAGTATGTTATATTATTTTGATATAAAATTTAAAAATTCTCTGTATTGAAAATTGTTGTGTGTTGGACTGCAATATTAATTATATCGCCGGCGAAAGGATGCCGAAGATAATTAAGGATTTTAATTAATTTCATTTACGTTCCTTGATTTTCTGGGACGCTATGATGAGAGATTAGCATATGAATTCTTTATCAGAAAAATGAACAATGAACTTCGCGCAATATAATTTTTCGATACAATAAATCATTTCTCTCTTCAGACTTGTAGATTGCGCATATCAAGTGAAAGAATCTTAAAAATTTAATCGATATTTGCATCTACTTGCTCTTGATAATTGATGGTGCTGATACGAATTTAATGTATGTTTGTGATTTTTTCATGATAATAAGATATAATAACATATACATAAAAGAGAGAAAAAGAGAGGGAGAGAAAGAGAGAAAGCGTGTTAGTGTTTGTGTTTATATCTATTTGTCCATCTGTTTTTTTTTCTCCATATACCTGGAACGATCGTAATCGAAGAAAATTTATTTGTTATGTCATAAACACACGATTGTGATATAAGAAATAATAAATAACAGATTTACATCTTGTCGATCTTGTCAATCTGAATATATATATTTTATTAAAATATTTTATTTTTTACTTATTAAAATATTATATAAAACATTATATTATTTTTTATTTATTAAAATATTATATTATAATATTTTATTAAATTATTTATTAAAATATTTTACTAAAATTTTAATAAAATATATTCAGATTGATAAATAAACAGCCGCAATATGTAAACTATATTTTTTCTGAAAAAATGCATCCGAGTCTTGCATCTCTTTGCAAAGAAAGACCCAAGAGCTCATACAGCTTCTCTCACCTTCCAATCTCCCTCTCCTCCCTTCATCTTAGAATGGAGAGTTTGATTTCTTGAAACGCCCGCATCTTTCTTTCATTCTCAGATTATTCTACTCTCTCTCTCTCTCTCTCTCTCTCTCTCTCTCTAGTTTAAGGAAAAAAAGACGAAACAAAGACGATCGACTGTAATGATACCGAATTATGCCTGTCCTAATCGCATGAGAACTAGAACCGCATTAGAGCTAGAAATTAGAAAGAGAACGCGCTGGGTCGAGGCCGATGAAATAATTCCCCTGCATCGGGTTTGCATTCCACTATCGTAACCCTGGCATGATCCACATTCGAGTCTCGACGACTTCTCTACTACTTCCAGTAGAGATAACGCGCGATTTGCATCGCCGATATCATTTTTGTACCCGATATTTTTCTCGAAAAAAAAAAAAAAAAAAAAATTGTATAGCGGCACGAGAGATATCTGAGAATTTCTCGACGAATTTCTCGCCTTTTTCAGCCTCGTTAAGAGAGAATCTCCTTTATTGTTAGATCCCCTCAAAAATGTGATAATAATGTCTTAAGTACATTTTTTAGAAACTTCGCGCGTCTTCTAATCGCAGACAATAGAAATCGTATATCTGTATGGTGAGAATTAAACGGCGCACGCAAGCGTGCGTATAATTTTATTACTCTCGCAACTAGAATCAAACGATATACATATATGTATACTTTTATATGGATACGCAATCGATCTTCTTACACATATACGTATATTTCTTATACGAGAAAATGACATACCTTTTTCCGCCACGCGTTGCGCGAGAATGTTATTTTATTGTAACGTTTCTGTAATACATATGCCTTATATACATATATAGACAGAGATAGCAAAACTTTCTTATAAATGTATCTGTTTTATAAATACGCGCAAACATTCGTATATATACTTTCGAAAGTTTCAATTGTACAACATATAATAATCGCGAATTTTTCTTCTTTGTTGTTATCGCGTCCATTCGATAGCCTGATAGAGGTCTCTATCTCGAGTAAAGTTTACGTTCGATTTCTTTTTTTACAATATGTTTTTCTCTCTAATGACTCGCGTAAATAAGTTGCAGCAATAAATTATCAAGCGTCGAGTTGCGTTTTTAGTTAATTTTTTTTAATTAAAAAAATTTTTTGTTATTTTTTTTTATATCAAATGTGCAAGTAAATTCCAACGTTTATTAAAAGGAAGAGCAAATGCTTAATTTTTTTGCTGATTCCAGAGGGAGGAGACAAATGCCCCTCTTGGCCCTCTTTCTATGGATATATACATATGTTGCGAAGTGCGTGTTTTCGCCAATGTTTCGGATAAGCAACATTAACATTGAAACACATTTTTCGGATATCAATAGAACGAAATCCCACGCGTTGAAATTTGTTCCGACGCGGCTCAAATCTTGGCACAGTTTCAACGCGTTGCACGCAATTTGCATCTCATCGCGTCGCGTTTTATTTTTGAACTCTCGCCTCCAGCGCGATATCGCCCTCGCATCCTTAAATGGCGACTGTCGAAGAATGGAAGAAATAATTAATTAAATTATTCAACAAAATTATGACAAAATTCTCCATTAAAATTTAATTGACTTAATTAAAATTCTGGAAAAGGAAAAGAAATTTTCGATTTGTTTTCGATAAACGAAAACTAATTTTATTTGTAATCTTTTATAGATAACAATCAATTTAATCAATTAAATTAAACAACAATACCACCCTCATATATATCCTTAAATAGCGACTGTCAAAAAATAGGGGGGAAATTAAATTATCCATAATAAAAGTAACTCGATTAAAATTGACTTGATTAAAATTCTGGAAAAGGGAAAGAAATTTCCGATGGATAAAACTAATAATAATTTTATTTGGAATCCTTTATAGAGCACAATCAAATTATCATTTCGAAACGTGCATCTATCATTGATCAATTAAATAATCATTCGAGTGCTTTGAAACTACGCATATCTGTCATCGACATTGTACATTTTTCGAGACATGATATAAGACAAGATATAAGATATAATTTGATTTGATTTAACGAGATAGTGACGTGTATCTCGTTTAATTATAAAAATTTCTTTATCATATTTTGTATTTACTATTTATCTCTTTCTCTTTCTATCTCTCTATCTTTCTAAGATTAACTAAGATTAGACCTTATTACGAGATGACACGTTTGCTATCTTGATGATACAGTGCCTATTTTTACAAAGGCGGATCAATAAATGTGGTAGCTATTTATCATTTAATTACAAAAGTAAAATAAAAAATATATATATATACGCATTTATATATACACATATATAGAAAAGTGCGCGATTTTTAGCTCTAAAACGTGGAAGAGAGGATATATATATAGTAAAAGCAACTGCGACGAGAATTTTTAATTTACTTTCCGAGGAGAATTTTACGGGTAGCACCGATGCTTTGGCCTGCTTGAGTCGCACCCTTATTGGAACCAGCTTGAAGTCCAATCACCGATTCTCCAGCCCTCAACTGTTCCTCCGTAAACTCACGTTTGCACTCATCCGCGGGTTTGGGTCCTAGGTAAGGTCCTGCCCATTCGGGATGCTTGTACGTCTAAAGCGAACGGAAACAGTTCATCGATTAAATTGTACAAAAAGAACGAGTAATCGCAAAATTTTATTATAAAAATTGACAATAATGATGAAACCCCTACCGTTCGGCCAAGAGCGAACAACGTCGTCACTACTTGTGCGATGTCCTTCTTCTCCCACAAGTCCACCGTCTGGAAAACGTCCACGTCATCCACCCCGTATTCCTTCAGAGCCTTTTGGAACCTAAACAGCACAACGACGTTGTTGGTCACCGCATAAATGTAAGAGACAATCGCCGATCTTTAGTACTCACAGATTAATATTCTCCATCATCTTGAATTGGCCGCCAGTAGAGTTGATCTTCGGTAGCGATCCAGGGGAGATTTTGTTCATGAGATGGCAAAGGACCTGGCCGTCCTTCAGCACTTCTTCGAAGGTCTCACCGGGGGGAAACTTTTTGCCAAGGATCGACTCGATCCATTCTTGCGCCTCCCTCTCTTGCTCTGGATTGCGTTTCGACGCAATCTGCCATTTTTTAAAATATTTAACAATTAAATTGGAAAATTGACGATATTTATAGGACAGAAAAATAGGAGATAAAGCTACGCGGAAGTCTTGAATCTCCAAGGAATCAGTAGAATCCTACGAGGATCCCAGAACGTTCCAGATTTCTAGTACATCTTTCACACATGTATGTTTCATAGAAATTTATAAATGATTTGAATTTTGTCAGATTATTTTTTGCCCAAAGAGTCACTGGTGACATGACAACACGGGTGAACGAATATTTTGCACCACTCGCGATCGAAATATATGCATATATAAGGTTTATATGTACCTTAAGGCGTACTTGACGTTCTAGAGCCATGCTTACGATATTTTTGAAAAGACTGAAGTGCCGGGGTCCTCTTAGCCGCGGGCTTTTTATACATTCGGCGTCAACCACGCAACCACCGTGGCTAAGTCGGGGGAGAAATCCGTCCAACAACGTAAGAGGGTTGTATATAGTGTGATCCCAAGATACTCCATGAGAGGAGGAAGTCTTCGTGTCGACATAAAGACGCACTGGGGGATGTATCTCGTGTCGTTTCTTGAATTTCGATGTACTTTGGAACCTTCTTTCGTCCACTTCTTTGCCTGCTCATTTATCAAAAAAATGGGACATTTGATATATTTTTTATTGTGTTATATATGACTTTCGAGACACCCGATATAAGCGAGACAAGCGTGCGTGATTCCACTTCGTTTCGAGATTCTAATATTAGCGGCTTATTCAGATAAACGAGAAATAGGTTTTCCGAAAATCGCAGAGAGACGCAGCTGCTGTGAAAATTGGACAGCTTAGTAATGATTACAGCATTTCTGGTAAATAAGCCGAAACACAAGATTTGTGTGAGAGTGTTCTTACTGTCGCGAGTTGTTCGTCATCCCTTATTACAGCGAGCCAAAGCAATAATGCATATATGCAAAAGCAATAATTATTAAAACACATGCTGTTGATCGTGGGTTTTTAATATCTATTACTTATTTAAGAAATACACTCATACACACTGGAATAATTTGATTTTTTTTATCAATAAATTTCTTAATCAATCACGTAAAGATGTAAAAAAAACAGTTTTAAAAAATCATATTTTTTTTCATTGAAAAAAAACAAATTTTGTTTTTTTTTAATTTTTTAAAAAATATAATATTATTTCTTTATATTTTTTGTCAATATAATAAAAAACTAAAGTTCTTATACTTTTAATTTATTTTTTCGAAAATAATTTTAATAAATTCATAAGACTTTTGCAACAATTACATCAAACTCGACATAATTCAGATAATTTTCAAGTAGATGCATAACAAAAAATGCACCTAATTGAAAATTATTCGAGTTATTCAAATCTAAAAAGTTAAAATCATCAATTAATAATTAATCTGCAGTAATAAAAATATAAAAATATTAAATATCTGAAAAAAACTAAATTAAAAAAAACGAGGCTTGTCAATTTTTTTTAAATTAAAAATCGTTTTTTATAAAAGAAATTTGTTTTCTCTTTTTACATTTGTACAGATAGTATACCTATGATGAAGTTTATCATATGGAATTTTGTTTTAATCTTTAATTTAACACATGGAATATCAAAATATACTGTGTATTTTAAATATAAATTGTGAAAAACAATTGTGGAATGAATAAACATAAGGAATAAATGGTTAGAGAAAATAGATCTTTGTTATTACCTGTGTCATCGTATAAAGCTGATCTTGAGTGGATTTGAATGGATTTTTAATAAGAGACAGAAATGTCGGATCAAGGATCATCAGGATTTGTTCGAACAAAACGGCATTGTCAATCTGTTGATTACAATGGGTACACCAACACATAAAACATAGTCTGTGTAGCGAATGGTCAATGTGTCGAGGTCCTGACTCAGAAAGAAAAAATACGGCTGCCCTCATATGGAAAGTGGGACGTGCTACTTTTAAATAGTCCTCTGTCATATGGCTCGGGTTATTATTGCGCGATCCAGATTCACGGCAGATGCCACGTGCGAGGTGAAGCAGAAGACGGAGAAAATTGTAGACATTCCCTTCTTCCTCCCTCTTCTTCCCTGAAAATACAAAGAGACTTAAAGATCTAATCACTGTATAATTTAGACAAGATACTGAAGATTCGAGAAATAGAAGTTAGAATATATAGAGGAAGAAATATTTTTCTTGCTAAAACATAATTTTATTATAGATTAATTACAAATAAAAAACAACTGTAAACGATACACAAAAATGATGACTCGAATGATTTTAATTTGTAATGATTTGTAATGAATGGGGGGATTTTCGAAAACTCAATGGTAGATTGAGAGCTTCGGTATATCTATAACAAAAAAAATGACCGTCTTTCATCGGCGATGACGAAATTCGCGTAATTCCACTATAGATTTCGTAATTTGAGTCGATTCAAAGAGGATCATTTATTGGCTGGATCGCGGTCCGATGAGTCACGTTTAAAATTGAAGTTCTGCGTGCTTCCAACCGTGGCTACAATCTCGTCTTTCTTGTGTCGATGATGCGTGGGCGTTTTTTTGAGAGGGCGATGATGATTTTCCCCCTATATCCGCGATGTTACCCCAAATGCGGCTGCTTGCTCATCCGATATCAATTTTGCACCGAATATATCAGTCTACCTTAAATATCTAAACTCTGATTCATAATTTTCCGATGACAATTTTATATACATATATATAGGCTTTATATTTCATTATTTTTAATTTTAAAAAAACGAGAAAAAGTGACACTATATATATAATATTAGTCTACATCAAATATCTAATCTCTAACTCTATTAATTAATTCCAAAAAAGACAAAAACAAGTAGCACTACGTAATAGTAGATGATAGCAATATAATAATGAAATATATATAAACGAAAAAGAATCTAGTGTTTCACTTAGAGATGTTTTCCATTCGAATCAATAGTGATTCTTTCTCATTGTTGATCGCTTGGTATAAATACGCGGTTGACCGGAACGCGACTTGAAGAACTTCCTTCCAGCTGACGTAATTTCTGCCTCTTGCTGCGAACAGGAGAAAACAAAAAAAAAAGTCAATGAGAAACGTTTCAACATTATAATTCGCGATATTACTTCAATATTTCGAGTAACAAGTGAATGGGAGGATGAGTAAGATTATATATTTAAAAAAACTCGCTCATTTCTCACTTTCACTTATTTAATATAGTCTAGCTCTAGCTCTCGCGTGCAAGAGACGTCACTATCATCGTCGTTCATTTATGTTTTATTTTTACTATATATTTTTTATTAATATTTTCTGTATTATATTTATTTATTTTTAATATTAAATGTCTGTACCTCCTTTGGAATCTCTCTGCTCGAACTCATTGAATATACACTAATCGGCGATAACGGCTTATCTATCTCATCATCGGTGTCTCCAAATATGAAAATCTTAAACACGATTCGAAGAATCGGGATAATTCATACATAAAATCCTATTAATTTCATATTCCGGCGGATAATCGCTAGCATTTCACTTACATTAGGTTGAGACATCGTAGATTCAGATTTCTTAGATTTTCGATCCTCGGTCGTTTTCATCTGCAATGCTTCCGTCGCTTCCTTCAATTTATTTTGAAAATCCTCATTACGCTTCGTAATCAATTTGTAATCGTTCTTCAACTTGTTGTTCTCCGTTCTTATTTTTATCAAGGTCTTATTCAGATTGGTGTTCTCTTCCCTAACATTATTAATCGTTTCGTTCAGGGAATCTGTAGTCTTCTTCAACTCCAATAATTGTAAATCGTAATCGCTCTTCAAGGCCGACACTTCTTCGGCATGCTTAGCTTGCGTGTTTTCGTATAAAACCTGCGCGGACTGGAAGGATTTAAGAAATTTATTTAACAGACTTGAACACAGATTTTTTTATATTAATGTACGTAAGTTCATTCGCGCGCTTTACCTTACTCTTCGTATTTTCTCGTTTTATAATTTCTTTCTTCTCCGTTTCAAGAGCCTTCAATTGTTGCTGAAGCTCGATATTGGCAAATTTGCTGTCGCTCTTAGTCACTTCTAATGATTTTTGCATCTCAATATTTTGATTTTGTGCAAGCTGCAAGTCTTCCTGCGCTTTCGAAAGCTTATTTGTGAGATCCTTGGAATAATTCGTCTCAGTAGTTAATTTCTTCTCCATTCTGTTTATGTCATTAATGAGTTTGCTCTCTCTTTGCTTTAGTGCGTTTAATATTGCTTCTAAATTCTGGATCTAGAAAATATAATACTCTATTAATAAAAATGCCACAATTAAAGGATTATACCAAAACAATTTACCCTTTCCGTTTTCATACGCGATTCTCTCTCCCACATATTTTCTTTCTCCATTAATACTTCATATTTAGTGAACGCCTCGTTATTATTTGTCTGCATCATGTCGATTTGATTTCTGTTATAATAAAAATAAATTTAAGCTTTAAATAATTTTTAAAATATAATAATATAATCTAATGAGATAGATATTTTTCAAAGAATATCAGATAAATTTTATTAATTTAATGATAAATAAAGATCAATTTAAATAACTTTAAATAATTTTTAAAATATAACAATATGATCTAATAATAGATATTTAAAAAAAATATCAGATAAATTTTATTAATTTAAATACTCACTTATATGTGAAAATTTCGTTCTGAAGTTTTGAGATAAATACATCTTTTTGTGCGATCATTTCTGTGATATTAGTCTTGTCTTGCTCGAGCATGTTTATTCGTGATTGTAAACTTGCGAATTCCGATAACAATCGCTGTTGTTCCTGAAATAAATATTTAATTTAGTAAAATTACGTCTACGAATTAATTAAAAAAAGAAAGAAAATAAAGCAAAGGAAAAAGAAAATTTGATTGTACCTCGACAAGTTTTTTCTTTTCTTCAGCATGTGCACTCGCCAGTTTACTTTTTTGCAAATGAAATTCGCGCTCGGTATTTTCTACTTGTTTCTGCAATTTATTTTGTTCCGTCAAGACATCTTGCGTCCTAAAAAAAATTATTTAATTGTTATTATGTAAGCGACCATATGATTTATATCATATTCGACGTATCATAATTTACTTCTTTTCTTGAAGTAGCAATTTATTTTCCAATTGTGCAGCTGATTTTGCGATGTCGTAATTTTCTTTCTCAATTGTCTGCAGTCGCGATTTTAAATTTTCGTTTTCTAATGATAAGCGCTGCTGTTCCTACAAAATTAAAATCAAAGTCTCAATAAAAATATACAACAGATTTCCTCCTATAAAAAAAAATTACGAGATTTCTTTGAAAAATTTTGAGAGGCAACATACTTTCAGTTTTTCTTGGGTAGACATATTCAATTCATTCTTCTGCAATTGCAATTCGTATTCGACGTTCTCCAGTTTTTTGCACAATTTATTCTGCTCCACCGTCGCCTCTTGTAGTCTGACTCAAAAAATCATCTCGATAATATGTTTCTTCGTTCATTTATACGACAAATTATTGTATATAATGTATAAAAATTACCTTTTTTCCCGCAGGAGCAATTCATTTTTTAAATGAGTAATGTGATCCTCCAAATCTGCAATTATAAAATTAATTGTTGTAGCGATACAAATTTTTACGATTAAGATTCAAACGCAATTAACAATTTCAAACTATAAAAAAAGACCGCGCCTTTTGATTTTACGTTGTTCAATTGCAACTTCTGGATATCTTCTTGCTGCTTTTGAATCACGTTGTCGTATAGAGCGGACAAATTAACGCGATGCTGCTCGAAGCTGGTCAGACTCTCACTAATGTAGTTGAAATATTCCGTGATAGTCTCGATGGTTTCCCAAGTCGCGTTTAATCTGTCGAAAAAGAAAATCAAATCGTAGGATAGACACAATAAAGAGATATGCGATCGTGACAGAAATAAAAACCGAAGGAATTTTACTTGATCCGAATCTCCGCCTTGTTGCGCGTTTCCGTTTCCAAGGAGGTGGACAAAAAGGCTGCCGCTTCCTGGCTTTCCTTCAGCTTCCGCCTCAGATCGTGGATAATGCGTTCCCGCTTCTGCAGAGCCTGCAACGTGTTTTCCTGCGTGCTCGAACCTTCCGTCATCTGCTATCGGTACATTTTGTGCTTAGATGATTTTAAAATTAGCCAGATAAAGATGCGATGAAAATATGTAAATTCATATCTTTGATAAGATTGAGATGATTTTGTTTTAAATATATATCTAGATAAAAGATAAAATTATATGGAGGTTCATCTAGATAACTTATTCCAGATAATATTATTTTTAAGACCGCTTATGTAAACACATAGTTATTTAAACAAATTTAAATTATAAAAGGGATTTAAGTTCTACTACTTAAGTATTTTTATGTGTGCTATGACTGTAAATTAATTATAAATTATCTGAACATGATTCTAATAGAGATGCACAGATATAGATAATATATTATATATTTTTATTATCTATATAAAGATAAGATGACGCTAAAATTTCTCTCTCTCTCTCTCTCTCTCTCTCTCTCTCTCTCTCTCTCTCTCTCTCTCTCTCTCTCTCTCTCTCTCTCTCTCTCTCTCTCTCTCATCAAGATAATCATCTATATAATTTTATATTTAGATAACAGCAAACATTGCTTGCTATATATTTATTTTTGTAAAAAGACTTCATTCTAAAAAATTGAATTGATAAAAAAAGAAGCTCAGTACCTCCTCCAATTGATGCAAAGTCGCGTTTCCTGTATGTTTCATCCATTGCGCGATCAATGTATCGATGAACTTGACGCTCTGCGTGTTTGTGCCGGCATTTTCAGAAGCTGTAAATGTTGCACGTGAAGATTATATAATACGGTTATGCAGAAATTTAAGAAAATACTTACCTGCTTCTTCCATCTTTAATGTTGTTCTTTTCTAAATATCGGAATTGTACAGCTCGATTTCGTTCCACTCGACGAAAGATATTACTGTTGCTAAAATTGATAAATTCACTGTAAAGCAACTTCAAGTCGATCCTCTCTTTGGTAACAGTAGTTTTTTTATTATTCTAAACAAAACGCGCAATTTTATTATAATTATAGAACACACACATAGGATGTTTCACTAAAATTTACAATTACCAAGATGCGATAATATCACGCAATATATAATTATTAATTATTATATTATTCTTGAGAAAGGAAAATGAAAAAATTAATGCTATATGTTTAGTGTGACTATATTTAACGCGCGCAAATATCTCATTGCAGCGTCCTCTGTCGGTTTGTCGTGGAAACTTCTTTCTTGGGTGCGTTCGGAAATTCAATATCGGGATAAAAGAAGGAAAGATTTATTTGCCCTGATTGGTCAATTAAATGCTGCTCTGTCCCATGGATTTTACGAACTCATCCCAACAACAACAACTCCAAACTTCAAGGAATCACGAATTTTTGGATTTTATGGTGTTTTGCACTAAAATGTTATTTTGAAGTAAATACTTCCCGCAAATGCGAAACGCATGTTGAATTAAAAATGCGAAGAGTAAAATAATTGCAGATTCGATAAATTTTTTAAATATATATATAAACACAGTGTTCTCTTTTTATTCTCAAAATTCTGAGAATTTTACGGAAAACATTTTCAATATTATCATCGTAGATTTAAAGTGTGATAACCTTTGGGAGTAAAATCTGTCAAAGACAGATCGAAAGGCTGACCATGTCAGGGATATTTGAACAAATCAAGCTGCTCTATGATCAGGCATTATATTCGAACGTGATCTCTTTATCAAACTTGGTGCTTTCTCTCAGCGAACACAATGTCGATCTTCTACCTGGTTACACCAAGTTTCACGTGTACGTTTATTATGCGGATGCTCACTTCTATCTAGGCAAGTATCGCAGAGCAGAGACTCTGTATAAGAAGGCTCTGCAGTTTCGCAAGTGCCTGCTAAAATCCAAAGGTACGGGAAAACCCTTATTGGATGGGCAGAAGGACCTACCGTCAGATGTCAACATCAAGTACCAGATCCATCTATGTTTGGTGAAGTCGAAAAACCTGCAGGAAGCGTTGCAAATACTGCAGAGTATCCCCGGCAAGCAGCGGACTGCCAAAGTGAACATGGCACTTGCCAAGATGTTCCACGAACAGGGAATGGAGCGATCCGCCATTACCACATATAAGGAAGTCCTGAGAGAGTGTCCGCTGGCTCTGGAAGCGGCTGAGGGCCTCCTGTCCTTAGGCGTGAAAGGTGTAGAGGTCAACTCTCTAATTGTCAGTTCTGTCCCTAGCTCGATGAACTTGGAGTGGCTGAATACCTGGATCAAGGCGCACGCTCACATTCACAATAGAGAGTACACTCACGCCGTGACCACACTGAGATCGTTGGACAATGTTGTTCTGCTCAGGGATAATTTCAATCTGTTGACCACCATGGGAGAGTGTTACTATTATGCAGGTGACGACAAGAATGCTATGCTGTGTCTGAAGCGAGCCCGAATTATAGAGCCTGATATAACAAAAGGGTAATACAGACTACAAGTATTGTTTGTAAATGTTTCATTCAATATTATTTTCTCCAGGAGTATTTATTGTTTGTTATTTGTCTACAGAGTGGATATATATGCTGCAATTCTATACAAGATGCACTACATCAAAGATTTGGAACGACTAATACCAGCGATAACTGCCAACAACGAATGCACTGGCGAGATCTACGTGGCCATGGCGTACTCATTGTACGCTGCTAGGAAATTCAGCAGAGCAAACACCCTTACTGCTCAAGCATTGAACCTGAATCCCAACGACATAGAGGCCACCATATTGCGCGGCAACATTTTCATCGAGCAGAAGAAGTATCAGGACGCGTTGTTCTTTTTCAGACACGCAGTGCAATTGAAACCCTACAGATACGAACCGCACAAAGGCTTAGTGGACTGTCTTGTCGGAATGCACAGATTGCGAGAGGCTTTGAATATCGCCAGCAGTTCTTGCAAACAACTTGGACATACTGCGAGGGTCCTAACGGTGAGTAAAACTCTTAAAAGGAAATTCCAAAAATGTAATAATATTTTTTATATATTTATTCTATGGTGTTTCACTAAAATGTTATTTTAAAGTAAAATATTTTAAAGTAAAATAAATGCGAAACGTGTTGAATTAAAAATGTGAAGAGTAAAATAATTGAATAATCGTAGACTCGATAAATTTAATAAATATGTTTTCAGTTATACGCGTCCGTCTTAATGAAAGATCCTGTGTCGGTGAGTAAGGCCAAAAATCTTCTCGAAAAGGCTCTATCTCAAGATGAAGTCTACTTACCCGCGGTGTATCTACTCGCGGAAATATACGAACAAGAGATGAACCTGGAAGCTGCCATTGAATTGCTCGAGAGACAAGTGGAAAATAATTCTACCTGCAAACTTCATCAAACCTTGGGAGACTTGTGGGCAAGAGTGCACAACGAAGAGAAAGCTCTAGATCACTACGCCATAGCTTTGAAGTATATTTCACCTTTCCAATAATTTCAGTTTCGCAATAACTGATCTATATTACGAATCTAGATGGAAACTTATCTACTCTTTTATTTTCAGTTTGGATCCGAGCAACAGGAGAGCCCTCGAAGGAATGCATAGGCTAGATAATTCCTCCAGTAAACTGGATTCTGCTTATTACATGACTGTCGGCGAGGAACAGGCTGATACAACTTACGATGTCGGTGATGGTCTACAAGACACGGATAATGACGAGGCACCTGAGGAGAGCGAAACCGAAGCCATTTGGTCAGATATGGATTTGGAAGCCAACAGTCAGTAGTCATCCTCGTTGTATAGAGAAAAATAATCAGTGGAACCCAACAATCTCCTCCGATGTTGCTCGATTAACGATCGACTATAGCCAATTTCTTAAGAAAGGATCTTGAAAGAATAATTCCATAGACGTTAAATGAAATGAGACTGATGTTTGTAATTAGATGAGCTTAATAGAGCGAAACGAAATGTATAATTTCCCCCTTTTTATTTGTATAAGATAATAATAGATTTGTTTAATAATTTTCTGTTAATAATCTCTTTTATCATTTATAGAATTAATTGCTCTGCAACGAATATCCTTTCCTTCAAAAAGTTAAATGTACATAGTAGAATCTACTTTTTTTCTAATTTGTTCCCTTGTAAACTGTAATGTTTTATTGTTATAAATAAATATATATCGTATGTATATATAATTTAAATTCTTTTATTGTTTTTAATCGACTCTTCTCTTCTTAATTTTTTTAATAATACTTTTTTTCTTTTCTTTATTATTTTAATTAAAATTCATGCACTAATAGCTATATATAAGTGCGCATGCGTGTCGCAATGTCCAAATAGTACATATTATGCCAGCCAATCACGAATAGCTGGTCAGGTGACCAGTTGTCGCTTCTCTCTCCTTGAGGTTCTCTACACCAAACCTCATGACGCAGCCACGTGACGCGGTCACGTGACGAAACGGCGCGCGCACCCCCGAGCCCCCACCACGCCGCTCCCCCCGCCACTCGCCGCGGCTCGCCCCTGAAATTGGCAACACTGGGCTCGCCCCTGAAATTGGCAACACTGCTCGGAAGCTCAATGCGAGATGTCATCTGTGATGGTGTGAGTGCTGTTTGGAAATCTCTTTAGAAAGTGAGAAGAAAGAATAAACTTTACTTTGAAACGTGTTTCGTGCAGGAATATACATTTAATAAAAAGAAAAAGAAGAAAAAAGACTGTGCTTGCCTTTCACAAATTAATTTACAATTGTAAATACAAAATGGAAGAAAGTAAAAAGATTTCGTTCAGTTTTGTGAAATCCGTGAAAAAACCACTGCTGGACAAACAGGTGCCGCAGGAGCGGAAAAAAGTGGAATACATTGAATGTCTCGATGACAAGGCGATTAAAGTGATCGGGTAAGTCGACGAAATTCATTCATAACGAGAAAATCAATGCGATTATAATCTCGCGTGCACAACCTAACCTAACTTTTATCCCGTTGCCTATTTACTTTAGACGTCAATTGATTTTCCCGTATATTTTTCAAACTTTGACTTTGTCATTTTATCTTCATATAATTTTAATACTTTTATAATTTTAATAGTTACATGAATTTATAGTTCCGTGATTACAACACGGAATATTAATATAATAAAATTTCACATACCCTTGTTGCGTAAAATAAAAAAAAATATTACCTTTAATATTTAAATTGGATAAAAATTAAACACATATTACAATTAATAGATGACAATTTTTATAAGCAAGTAATTTAAGATTTGATGAAATCGATTTTGCGATTAATACAAGTAATTAGACAATATTTACTTTGCGATAATACAAGTAATTAGACAATATTTACTTTGCGATAATACAAGTAATTAGACAATATTTATTTTGCGATAATACAAATAATTTGACAATACTTGTGTTTTTTAGGAAAGAAGAAGAGAAGAAGGAACCTCTTGTTATCCCATTATTGCAATCTAAATCGTGGCATGATAGAATTATTAATAAAATAAATGCTGATATCTATAAACAAAAAGTAAAGAGTAAAAGTGATGTTTCTAATATACAACAAGCAGTTTCTAATATACAAATAAAAACATCAGCTAATCAAAATGAAAGTACATTAGATGAACAAGCAGCTAAAGAAATTATAGAAGATCTCAAATCAGTAGAAGAAACAGATAAATTAAATGATAATTTAAATTTACCCTTAATAAAGGAACAGAATTTAAATGGTGCAGAGGAGGTAAGTGATTAAATTAATAATATTATATTGTTAATATATATTGTCATAAAACCAAATCATAGATATTTAATTAAATTAATAAATTTCTTTTTCTATGCAGAGTATATTAGAAGATTACGAGAATGTGCCAATAGATGGCTTTGGAACAGCTATGTTGCGAGGCATGGGATGGAAATCTGGAGAAGGGGTCGGAAAAAATCCAAAGTAAGAACTTTTCTTTTATAGAAACTAATATGTGTGCGGTATATTTATTACTGCAGCACATTTTTAGGTACAAATTATATTTTTTTTCATATTTTTACTATCTTTTTGTAGACTTGTGACAACCGTTGTACATGAAGTACGACCAGCAGGAATGGGACTTGGTGCAGATAAGATAGCACTGCAAAAACAAGATGGAAAAGTTAAAAAGGAAGAAGAAGCATTAAAAATAGAAAAAGGAAGTTTTATCAAAATCATAGCTGGCAAGCGATCCAATACATATGGCCAAATAGAAGGTTTTGATGATGCGGGAAGATTAATTCTAAAAATGACATTAAATGGAAATACCATCTCTGTGAATGAATGCATAGTTCAAGCAGTAACAAAAGCAGAATATCTGAAAAATTCCAAAGTTTTAAGTTAGTAACTAAAGTTTTAAGTTGGTAAATAAATTACGTTTTAGAAATTTTTTAAAAATATATATATATATCAGAATTTTTGACAATTTTTAACTTGTAATTTAATAAACAAGTTAATAAACCACAAATTAATTATAATTATTACTACAATTTTTTGGTTTTTTCTGCAGTCATATTGAATTATGATATAAAGAGAAACTATATATGAAGATTCATGGCTTGATAAATAATTTTTTATCAACTTTGTTAATACTCATTTTTTGTTAAAAAGCAAAATAGATATCGAATTAGACTATTTCAAAAGTTTAAATGTATTGTTTTATATAAATTTTATTATGCAAGAATATAAATGTTATTCCATTATAAAAATAATGAAATTGTTAATTATAATTTTCTTTTTTTTTTTTTACTTGTTTTTTTCACTAGTAAATCTTGTTTTAAAAAATGTATTAGATTTCAAATAAAATATTGCAAAATATTCTTGAAATTATCTGAATATTTATTAATATAAGATTTTTAAAAAGACAATTTTTTGATATATCAATCTATCTCATCTATATCATCGAAGTTGGTGATGGCATGTAGAAAATTAATTTATTTCAATATTATATAATAAAAAATAATTTCTTGCTTTTTATAATTCAATATGGTTACAGTAAAGGATCAAGAGTCTTAAAAACATGGGCAATGCTATATGAACATGCAATTCTATATTTGATAACATTATATCATATCTTTAAAAATTCTGATATAATTTCTTAACAATTGTACACTTGTTGTAGGTTTAATCTTTAATATTTAATGATTTAGATGCTGCCAAATATGAAGAACATAAAAACAAGGAAGATGCAAATACACAAAAATCTTTAGATTATTTTAGCAATGATGACGACAATGATTCAGATATATTTGAAAGGAAAAAAAAACGTAAGAAAGATAGTGAACGTAAAAGAAAGAAATCAAAGGACAGGCAAAGGAATTCATCTGACAGTGATAGCTACGATAAAAAAAATAGAAAACGAAGGCGTTCCAGTAGTAGCGATAGGATGAAAAAAGCAAAGAAATCTAAGAAACATAAAGAAAAGGATAAAGAACGAGAACGACGAGACGATAAAATATCTTCTGTCAAGAGAAAATCTAAAAAACACAGGAGATCTCGATCGTCTAGTAGACGATAACATATATAGCGTGTATTATACAAATTTATACAAATATTATTTGTGTACGTTTTTTTAATAAAACTTATTCTTCCATATGGCTTAATTTTTAGGTAAACTTCCTAATGTCATTTCTATTGACATAATTTTCAGTTCAAAATAAAATATTCAAGTGGATTTTTACCAATAAAAAAGTTGAAGCCATATGTGTATAAAAATAATTCTATTTAAATTTTTATCATCAGAGCTCAGTATATACAAATTAGAGCAACTCTGTTCATAAGATGTAAAATAGGACGAAGTTTTTTACTTTAAAAGATTCGTTGTAAACTTATAAAGACATATAATTGGCAAAGATTTCTGCGCAAAACTATACAATTTAAGCGATTCGTTATTTGACAGGTATTTATATGTATAATATAAATAAATCATCGTGTGATAACGCAAAGAACATTAAGATATTTTAAAGACGTAAAAGACACAAGATATTTTTTTAGATATGTGTGTTGTCTGGAAATAATTTTAAACTAATCAAATATTGTAAAGTTGCGTTGAACTCTTTTGCACTTGAGTATAGATACATAAAGTTTTTTTTTTTTTTTTTTTTTTTTTTTTTTTTTTTTTTTTTTTAGTTACACTAGGACTATTAGAACAGGCTAGTACAAACTGTATTAGAATAGGTTAGTTAAATACGTGAAAAAAGGAAAATCCTGCTCTCTCTAGAATAAATTTATTGTTGATTTTTTTACGTCATAAAGATAATTATAAGGAAACACTAACCTAAAAAACTTGTTATGCTGCGTGCGAACACCGTGTTACGTGGAATTGGAAAAAGAACAATGACAAGTAAGTGATTTGCAAATTTTTTGTTTTGTTGTGAAATGTAAAATTCGGGGAGGGGGAGGAATCGAGTTTTTCTGTATATAATTTTAAAAAAGCAAGGAAAAGAGTGAAAAATACATGCGTAATATTTCAACAGTCACGTGTTCTGACCTGACACGAACTCGTATTTATATTTAGATTGAAGAGGTCATTCATTTATACGATATACATACGTTCATTCATATATATTTACGTATACAAGGTGTCCCATTTTAATTGTCCCAGGTAAATATATGTCGAAAAATATGATAAAATACGGAAAAACACTACAGAGAAAAATTGTTGGATTTCTTATCGGGGGGACGTCTTATCGTTGTTTTATTCCAGGTGGAGGCAGTTTAAACTTTCAAGGTCATATATCATATTATATACTTTTAAGGCTCCTGGCTCCTTTTCGACCATGTCGAAATCGTGACGTCAGAGGCGAGAAAACACACGCTAAAATTTCTTAGATGTCATTTCGAAATAAAAAAATATTTCGATGAAACAGCACTTCAGATGGCTTTAGCACACTTTTAAAAAACCCCGAAAACTATCCTTTCCCCTTTATAATCAATCAACAGCTGTAAAATGTAATATTATGAAGCCCAGTCCGTCTGGTCTTTGCACATGCGCAGTCATTCCGCATGTCAAAGTCTGATATCTCGATCATTTTACAGATGTTGATTGATTATAAAGGGAAAAGGATAGTTTTCGGGGGTTTTTAAGAGTGTGCTAAAGCCATCTGAAGTGCTGTTTAATCGAAATATCTTTTCATTAAAAAATGGCATCTAAGAATTTTCAGCGTGTGCTTTTTCGCCTCTAACGTCACAATCCAATATGGCCGCGGTGAGCACCCAGGAGCCTTAAACGAAATCATCATAATTTTTTTACATATATAAATCGATCTGCTCTTATCTGCAATAAACATATATTTTGACAAAAAATATCTCATACTTTTTTCAATAATCTTAATAATTTTTCTTAATATAATCATCCATAATAATTTTCTGCATAGAACAATATATGATGATGAGATAAATCAATTATAAGAAAAACATATATATGATGCTCTCTTTTGTATTAAAAGAAATTTGCAATTTGTAATGTGCATACTTTTTTATAAAAAATAACTAATATATACATATATATATATATATATATATATATATATATATATATATATATCAAACTACACATTATAATAACAACGATAAATATAATATATATGTACCTTTTTATTATAATAATTTCTATTTTATTTTTATAATACGAAAAATTAAAATATATATATATCCGATATCGATTATTATATACACGAAGAATTATAATAACACGTAAATGTTATTAAGGCGATAATGATATAATAAAGTATATGCAATATGCATTTCAGCACTGCGTCTTGCATTGGTGCAGCTGGCCGTAGGTGATGACAAGGCGGCGAATATCTCGCGAGCAGTTTCCTTTATCGAACGCGCGAAACAACAAGAGCATGCAGATATCGTGGTGTTGCCGGAATGCTTCAACTCACCGTATGGAACATGTAAGGAAAAAAATTTATAATTATTACTTATTAAATGCATATTCCGATATTTTTCTAATTAAGATGCCTTAATCTGTATAATACGTATTATATATAATATTAAAAAATATTTTTTTAAATTATACATATGTATATAGTGTTAAACAGATTTTAATATTAAAAAATATTTTTTTAATATTAAAAAAAAAGAAATGTAGAATAGTTAATAAAAAACATCAGAATATATGTGTTATAAATATTTTCTTAAAGAACATTGCTTGAAGATTTATATTTAAAGAATATTTTTTAAAGATAATTACATTATAATAATAATTATTCCGTGAAATTATAGTGCATATAGTAGAGTAAGAATAAGTCTTAGAAAAATATTATCTCTGCATTTAAAAAATATGATAAATTCGAAATTTCAAAAGCAATGATCTAAAGTCTCTTCTCCTATAATACTATAGCTTTAAACATCTTTTTTTATTAGAAATGGGAGAGTCCTGTATATTAAAAGAAAAGTAAATTTTTAAAAAATATTATCATTTATGGTGGTTTAAATTATGATGTATTAAAATGTTGAATTAATTAAATAAGCTCACTTTGCGAAATATGCTGAGAGCATTCCTGACGGCGAGACGAGTACGATTTTGTCCGAGACAGCGAGGAAGAACAATGTTTACCTTATCGCTGGTACGATTCCGGAGAGAGATAACGACAATAATAAGTTATACAATACCTGTACTGTATGGGCACCCGATGGAAAGTTCGTGACTAAACACAGAAAGGTAAAAATTATAGTGTTAAACAGGCATATGTATATGTGCATGCATATAAATGTATGCCAAAAATATTCTTTAAAAAAATATATTTAATTTATATAATTTAATATTTAATTATTCAATTCATAATTTTTAATATTTAATATTTATTAATTATTATATTCTATTAATATTTTATTTAATTATTATATCTTGTTTTTTTGTATCAATTATTTTACATTTCTAAATATTAAAAAAAAATATTTTTCTTTAAAAAATTTTATATATATTTAGAAATAATTTGAAATGTACTTTATGATATATATAAAATAAAAGATGTAAAATACACGTTAAAAAGGCGTTATAAAAGATGAATATATATTTCAAAATCTTTTCACGTATATATATTTAAGATAAATGCTACCGTATATATTCCAAAAAAATGCGCACATTTTCTCGTTCACAGATGCATTTATTCGACATCGACATTAAAGGAAAAATCACTTTCCGCGAGAGCGATTCGCTGTCGCCCGGCAATTCCCTTACCACCTTTGAAGCGAAAGGTTGCAAGATCGGTATCGGCATTTGCTACGACATCAGATTTGAGGAAATGGCACGTCTATATAGAAACAAAGGTGAAACAACTGTTATACGAAAAATATCAAAGTTTGATTCACTGTAAAAGAAAAAAACGCGACAGAATTTAACGAGATTTTCACCCTTACTGACGTTCAAAGCTATGGTTTAATTATTCTTGAAAAAAAAAATCATTGAGTTATACGATAAATACATTAGCGCGCTATCGTTAATTACAGATAACTTCGTTAAATGATAGTCGACGTCTTTAATATATATTCTTTGAAGTTTTCATGAGAAAAGAGAGATAACGTGATTGAAGCTTTTCATTCCAAGTAGCAAACTGACGTCATTAAACGTCAAAATGACGTATGCTTGCTACCTGGGATATTATCATATTTTTGTTATTCTAATTTCCGTGATGCTCGATATCAGGTTGTCAGATGCTGATATACCCGGCGGCATTCAATATGACCACTGGCCCGCTGCATTGGTCGTTACTACAGCGTGCCAGAGCGAATGACAATCAATTATACGTAGCCTGCGTATCGCCGGCACGTGGTTCGCCGCCTCGATACGTCGCTTGGGGCCATACTCAGTTAACTAACCCTTGGGGAGAAATCCTTCACGAGTTGGATGCCGACGAAGCCATGGTGGTCTCTGACATAGGTATAATTGATTAAATCCTGTCGAACTGGAACGACGACCAAGTACGACGTAATTAATTTTAGGCGTTACTTTATGAATAATAAATATTTTTAAAATTATATATATTAATTATATATTAATTTCTCTCTTGAGAAATATTATTGCATACTATAACAATTATATAATAATATATAATATATGTATATAAAAATTAATATATAACTAGAAAATAATACATTGCATATACTATATATGGAAATAATATATTGCAGATCTGAAAGTCGTGGACGAAGTCAGAGCGCAAATCCCGACGTTCACTCAACGACGTACAGATCTATACGACACTATTTGGAAAGGAGAAGATTAGGAAGACGTTGTAATATATGGCGATACTTTTTCCGCACCATTGAGCAGCAATTTTGCACGACGACGAGCTATAACGGCCGGCAATCTAAAATTTCATACTCGGATACTCTTGTCGATAAAATTCTCGTATCGAGGTCACACACGACACTAGGATAGAGAGATACGCGACATGCAGTATACGTGTATATTGTAGATAAGTATAATAATCGATTTCTGGGTGGATAAATTTTATATTCTTTGATATACAAATTCGATATATTTCGTTTTAATTCGCTCTATCTATAAGAGAGCGATTTTATTACCTGACACTCTGTATATACGCGGAATATTAATTTTATAAGCATTTTAAAGTATAAATTATGCAAACATTTTAAAGCTTTAAAAATTATTTATTAAACGATTGATGTATCAGGAAGCTTATTGTTATGTTAAATATTCGATTCTGCGGTTCGATTGTTTTATTACGCGTTCTCTATTCGAATTATATTTTAAATCATCAAAAAATCGAAAGATAATCGGATGAAGTATTTGTCTTTAAATATTTGCCGAAATATTTTCGTACTATGACATATTTTATACATATACGCGGAATATAATATAAATTATACTATAAACTATATTACATTATATTATATTAAATTATAAAATTATACAAGCATTTTAAATAATCAATCGCGTGGGTTGATAGTTGTTAATTATAATAATTATATAAAAATTTATGATTTTATGAACTTATAATTAAATATCGAATTTCACATAATATTATGTATATAATACAATATATGAAACGCGACTACCCTCTCGCTCGAGTCTCATTGTATGAATGACGACAAGGGGCTGTGGAATTTAACGCGCAGGCGGGATATATTTGATGGGGGAGAGTTTTGGCGCATATAGGGGTGGGGTATATTTGTGTGGCGCATGTGCAAATAATTGGGGTATACGTATACGTAATCTCATTCATACAATGAGATTATCTCTATATGTTCTGTCTAAATAATTATATTCTGTATATTCAAATTCTCTTGTATTTTTATCCTAGCAAATTAAATATATTTTTAGCCTATTAAGTTAAATATTTCTTATTATATCGATATACCTGCAAAAGATGATATGTTTCTTATTCATCGATCGAGGGAAATCAAAGGAAGATTAAAACTGTCATCATAGATCCGGGTTCACTTAGGTATTATTTGGATTAAATTTTATTGTAATATGCATTCGGAATGATCATTCATACATAAAAGGCCCCTTGATTAGTACACGACGTAATTACGATCGAAAGTAATTATATGTATTGTAATAATATTAAAGCTATCGTCTAGCTATATTTACATTTGAAATATTATATGTATATTTATATACATATATATATTTTTTCTCTTTTGTAAACATTAGTTTAAAGTGTAAGCTTAGAGGAATTGGTCGAATAATTCTCTCCGCTAAATTAGAGTAGAGAGAAGAAGAGGAGAGAAAAAATATATATAATGACGAGACGCGAAAAAAAAGCACGACTACGCGTTCTTCGTCAGGTAAGAAGACCTCGTTCTTCGAGATGGGACAACAAAATTATCAAACATATTTGCTCTGCATCGTGGTAAGATTTTTACAGCATACAATTTAAGTTCTATTAGACACCTGGCCCCCCAAAAGTATATAGTTAAATTACAGAAGTCTTTTTTTCGGTGAAAATATTTAAAAAGCGATATAAAGGTGTGTGTGTTTTAGCTTCCTCTGTTCAATAAAAATATCTGGTAGAATTTCTTGAAGGGGGTAAAAAAAAAAAATTATATTGAGAACATTCGGGGTCAGGTATATTGAACGAATATATATATGTGTGTGTTATTATTAACTTAAACTTAAATTATTAACTTATAATCTCGGACATCCTTTTTATCGTTCTACTTGTTCTAACGATTCGCCGCTAAAAATCATTTTTTATGGGAAAAAAAAAAACATTTCTTTACATCTCTACCCATGAGATATCGCAATCTCTACTAATGCACAGGCTGATCCAAGCTCTTTTTTTCCTTCAGAAGGGATCCAAGCTCCCATACCAATCATCATCATCATAGTTTGGCTCATATGTCACGGCTGAGCGTCGTATAACGCTGAGAATATTATTTGTAACGAGTTTGCATTCAATATTGAGAGCTCAATTGAGATATTTAACGTTTCAAATTGCTGCGAACGATTGAAAGATAGCTTCAATATGTTATAAATATGCGCTAATACATAAGCGGACGTCTCCTAACAACAGAGACGTATATTAAACAAAAGGTCGCGAAAATGCGGATTGAGGTGACGAGAGAAATCTGCGAAACGAGAAATATATGAATGTATATATACCTTTTTTTTTAAGCTCGAGACTTGGATGCGCCTCTGATCGTATATAAGATTATTCGCAAATACCCTGTGTAACAAAGAGCGGAGCTTAATTAAATTCACGAATCACAATATTCTTGTCGCGTCACTCTTTATGGCTCTTTGTCGTTCGCGCATTCATAAAAAGGATGGGACGCTTTTATTAACATTAATAATTAAATATCATTGTGTAACATGTATAATCTCTGTGTGTGTGTGTGTAAACATATATATATATATATATATATATATATATATATATATATATTATACGCACGAAATATTAGGGCTCTAAATACTATTGAAAGGAATATGGCAACTCTTTTTTGTAATACTTTTTTTTATATATATACGGCAAAAAGAATTTTCGCATAATTAATCGATTAATGTAACAATATAAATGTAATATTAATTGGATATATCATTAATTATTAATTATTAATTATTACCGTCGTCATTTTTACGCAATATCAATATATCTCGTTTCTCGTTCCTTCAAAATTTTAAAAAGTCTGTTTTTCGTTTTTAGGAAACATCCGCAGCATTATATAATCAAAGCCTTCAAGATTCCTGAATAAGCGATTAGAATAACAGTAATGAAATGCCGTAAAAATATATATGTATCACAGGCAAGCATATACATGCGCAAATGTTGAAAATACAGTGTCGCAATATGTCGGAAAAATTTGCGAACTTGTAATATACAACAGCATCACTCTCTTTAATGAGAAGTGACTTAGCACCATATGTTTATCATTCTCACATATTTCCCCGTAAAGAAATCCATAAAGAAAGCACGTTTGTGTTACGTTATACTACTCGTGTGGCCCCATATTGCTTGGATTTATCGCCGGTGTCGTTTATAATTAATTTCATTAAAACTTAATTAATTTTTTCGTCAAATTGTCTCCGACGAGTCTTGTTAAAGGCTCTAAAAAAAAAAAAATTTATTTTAACGCGACAAGAAAATTCTACGAGGCTCTAAAGCCACGTTCACACCGATACATTATTGTTATCAATTGTCAGATTATTCTTTTCGATATTAAATTTGCTCGTGTTAATAATTTCAGCTTCTCATCGATCCAATTAGTTTGCGTGGGCAAAATCGAATTTTTAGAGTCTTGTGAAAAACTCTGAAAAAAAATTAATTTTAACGCGACAAGAAAATTCTACGAGGCTCTAAAGCCACGTTCACACCGATACATTATTGTTATCAATTGTCAGATTATTCTTTTCGATATTAAATTTGCTCGTGTTAATAATTTCAGCTTCTCATCGATCCAATTAGTTTGCGTGGGCAAAATCGAATTTTTAGAGTCTTGTGAAAAACTCTGAAAAAAAATTAATTTTAACGCGACAAGAAAATTCTACGAGGCTCTAAAGCCACGTTCACACCGATACATTATTTATTGTTATTTTTAATTGTCAGATTATTATTTTCGATATTAAATTTGCTCGTGTTAATAATTTCAGTTTCAGCTTTCTCATTGATCCAATTAGTTTGCGTGGGCAAAATCGAATTATCTTAATTATAATTCTAATAAATTGGTTTGTTATTACGTGAAAATCTAGGCGCTTATTGTAAACCACCGTTGCTTTGAAATATCGCGCGATCAACAGTTAATTGATGGTTTGAGCGTTAATTGGTAACATGAGTAATACCGTTGTCCTGCAATTTGCAGATAGAAGATAGTTATCGCAAAATGTCTAAAATCTCGTTTCTTAAAATCTCAACGAGTTATATATAATAATATCATTTACAAAATAACGAAGTATATAAGCGCACGTAAAAATAAAAATTTCAACGAATAAATTAGAATGTATTTTTCCTTAAATCTTGCGCGTGTATTTTGTGTTTTTAATATTTTCACCTGTAATAATTAAATTTACAAATTATGCAAATATATACAGATTTCTCATCAAGCATGTTTACGTCACAAGTACTCTTAATACTCATATTATATTTATAATCGATTTATATAAAAATTTCAGGCTTGTGGTGTTTTATCATATCGCGTCTTTATCATTTATTATTGTAGTTGTAAAATAATAAGCAATCAAATAAACATCGGCTATCGTCGCACAATTTATGCGTAGTATAACGTGTACACAAACGCAAAGATAATTTAAAATCGATATCTCGACAAAATCGTAGGATAAACGAATCGTTAGACTCGATTTCTCCTTCAACGCGAATAAGAGCTATTTCTGTGCATAAAAAAAAATTAAATTAAATTAAAAGAAGAAATGTCAAAGAGATACCGATCGTCAAACGAAACGAAATAGCGAAATAGAGACAGGATTATTATTATTATTTATTATCGCTCTCTCTCTCTCTCTCTCTTTCTCTCTCTCCCTCGATTTTTATTATTATGTATATATGCGTTTCAATCCGCAAAGGCGACATTCTTTTAAAAAAGTGCCCGCTCACCGGCAAATCTGGCAAATCAAAAACGAACGAACGGTGAAATCGGTTTCAATTGGAGAGATTGAAACGAGTCTCGTTAACAAAGAGGGATATCACACATTCGACGGAGCCTTCCTTGACGACGGACCTTTATTATATAGGTACATATGTGTCCCTGATGCGCACTAATCTCTCTTTCTAACGCGTTTGCACGTTATAGTATTTCGCGACAATATGGAAAAATAAAAATTTCTCACCTTACGCATATATACATACATACACATATACATGCATACATACGCGAGGTCTCGATCGGTTTCACTTACAATCAGTCAGCTTCAATTGTCCATCGAGAGTATATATCGCCGAAGACGAGGACCGGATGTCGAGGGTTCTTGCTGATTTTGATGACGACGCACCCCGTTCGCGATTACGATCGTCCTCGAGAATCGATACCGATAATTAAATCGAAAGAGAGAAAGAGAGATATTTCGTTTTTATATGCATTTTTTATTTATCCTCCGACTAGGAATGTTGCATTTTATTTCGAAATAATTTCAAGCCTCGCTTGACATTTAAATGTTCGGATTAGGTCAACAATAAAACCACGTATTACATTATTCCTTCATGTTCGGAGTAGATTTTGATACTCGTCGGATTCAATATCGAGTATTTTATCGTATCGAATTTGACAAGGTGGAAAAAAATTAATACGCTTAAAAAAATAAGACTATCGCACGCGTTTTGGTTTTAATATAGAGATTTTCGCCCGACAATTTAGAGGGGTTTTTAAATTTCGCTTTTAAAAATTGACACATGATCGCGCGAGAGGGAAAATAACTATTATTCGCGCGTTATATCATTTATTGTTTATAAATAAATTTCTCTCTTTCTCTCTCACTCAAAAAGATCAAATTCTCGATTCATTTATTTCCATGAATTATTTTATCACTTTTTGACGACGTAATCGCTAGGAGGCAGGTGAGTCTGTCGATCAAACCTATCTCCAGGAATTTCTCATTTCTCGTGCACAATCTCTCATCATCATCGTCTTTGATATCACCGTCGAATCACTGGTATCACTAAAGGACGAATTCTCCTGACGAGGGCGAGGTTTGCAGGGTTTGCGACGTGGATGACCGCGGATCTCCTCCACCTCAGGCCAGGTCGTGACTAGGGCACCGTCAGCAGCGCGATCAGTCCGAGGAGGCAGAAGAGGACCACCGGGCTCTGCTTCGGGACCGTCGTCGACGACGCCGTGGCGTAAACGTTGTACACGTCCGGGCCACTCCAGTCGTCGCTGTCGTCGAGGCACTCGAATTCGCAGCAGCGCTCGCCCACGCGAAACTTCTTGCATTTCTGCGGAAAACAATCGCGATCGAGATGTTATAGGTCAGCGTGATTACGTGAGAGTGCTTTATAATTTTCACACCGCTCGAAACAATCGGATAAAAGTACACGAGTATACTCGAGTATATATACTAGATATAATATTATAATATTGTAATATAATATATTATTAATGCGGATATTTATAATAATATTATAATATATTAATGGAAAAATATACAAAATTCTCTCTCTATTTTAAAAATCCGAGAAATGATAAAAATTGATCATCTGTCAAATAACTTTTGTTTTGAAAAGTGTGACTGTTCTAATTTAAAAATAGCATAAATATGATTATATATATATTAAATTACGTATATTAAAAATACGTCTGTGTGTATGTATGTACACTCGAGTACACTCAATATAATTTATAATAATATAATATTAATGGAAAAATACAGACTTCTCTATTTAAAAAGCCGAGAAATGATAAAAATTGATGATCTGTCAAAGAATTTTTGTTTTCAATAGTGTGACTTTCTAATTTAAAAATAGCGTGAATATATGATTATATATATTAAAAATACTGTTGCATATATACAACTCAAGTATTCTTGATATAATTTATAATATAATATTATAATGTAATATTAATTTTAAAAAATACACACACAGAATTTTCTCTATTTTAAAAATTCGAGAAATGATAAAAATTGATGATCTGACAAATAATTTTTATTTTGAGCAATGTGATTACTTTTCAACTTAAAAATAGCGTGAATATGATTAAAAGTTTATTAAAAGTACGTCTGTATGCGTATGTACACTTAATATAATTTTCTCGATATAATTTATAATATTACTTTATATTAATTTACATATTAATTTATATATAATATACTCAATATAATTTATAATAATATAATATTAATGGAAAAATACAGACTTCTCTATTTCAAAAATCAGAAAAATGATAAAATATAATGATCTGATAAATATGTAATTTTTGTTTCGAGTAATGTGTGATTATACTTTCTAATTAAAAAGTAGCGTGAATTTTGTATGTTAAATTAATGTTTTGATTTTTTTCATGCACATGCGAGTTGATATAAATAATGTTTTGGTATTCAACAATGAGAAATAAAAAAATAGCAAAATTTAAATTAACGTGACATAAATCTCATCGATTGATCGAAAAAAATTGTATTATAATCTACGCATAATATAATACATAGTTTAAAGATAAATTCATTTATTCCTCAAAAATAGATTATTTAATATGCGGGACAAATATTACAAGTCTTTCTTTCCTAAATACCCCGGAGAATTGTCTCGTTAATTATTAAAACGACTGGTATTGCAAAAATTTATGAATTTAAAATAAAATAACTTGGCAGTTTTTTAATATTCGGAATAGTTGCCAGTTTTTTCTTCTTTTAGTTTGACCTACGTATACGGTAAGGATGTCCAAAAAGTGTCAGCACACTCGCCCCCGCACTGCGGTCTTCGATGTAAAATCCATTTCGAAATGGATTTTACATCGCTATTGGCAAGTGCATAAACGTTCCCGGGACGTTCGCGTCTCTTCGGGCAAATTTCTCCAAAAATACCCGGGTTATTTGGCGCGCGGCCTGAACTTGACTCGTGACAAGCGCCGCATTACCTAGATTATATACATTCTCGTCGGCGGTCGTGTCGATGCGACGGATTTTATCGGATTTTATTGTGTTAAGTAAACACGTGGAGCATTTATTATGACTTCCGCGTTGAAAAATTAGGTTTAAGCTCGCCGCACGTGAACAAATTTAAATAAAACGGCGCAGCGCCTACACATATATTTCCAAACATTTTCTTTCAATATTTTGCCTTTCAATATTATATGGCAAAAATAAACTTTTGTGCATCGTGTCCAAGAAAAAATCAGAATTTTTTAAAATATATTTAATTTTATATTTATATATTTATATACATATATAATTTATTATATATATTTAATTTTTATATTTTTATTTATATTATATTATTTATATTATATTTAACTTTAATTTTTTTATATTTTTATATTTATATTTTTTATATATTTAATTTTTAATTTTTTATACATTTAATTTTATATTTTTTTTATATTTATATATTTATATAATTTTATATATTTTCTTCGTTTAGATCAATTTTGCTTTTTCAATTAAAGCGTCCAATTTCTCACTGATGACGCGATGGATGCCTGCAATCTTTTAGAGAGAGAATTAAACGCTGATGCTTTAATTCGTATATGCAATTTGCAATTAACTGCAACGGCGCGATATTATTATTTTCATGCAATTATCGACAGTGTAACGCAACATGCAACTCTCTCAAAGTGTCATTAAATGTATTTATTTATATATGCTAAAACAGCACGTTATTAGCGATAGATTGTGATGGTTATTCAAAATAGCATCCCATTGAGAAAATTTTGTTTGCATATTCAGTGTTTGCTATTTTAAGAAATGCAATGAATAAAATAAATTTACGAATTTCATGCAGCCGCTATCGTTTATTAATTGCTGATTAAAAAGATAGTAATAAGATCCACGAGCTCTTTTTAATTTTTACGTACAGATAATCTATAAAGAAAGAAGTAATATGATTAAGTTATTATCTGAAAAAAATAATAAATCATTTTAATTAGTTAATTAAATTTTTTTTTACTTAAAAAAAAAAAAATTCTACATAAAATTATGTGTGTGTACATGAAAGGTAATCTATAAGATTATATTTATAAAGCATATAAGGAACACGCGTGACGCGATTTGAGCGCGATGGCACTTAATTTCATCGCTTCCAGCATAATTAATTGCCCTTGTGCTGCATATTATCTATTATCATCATGCCGTTCAACACGCTTCGTTCGTTGAGTCATCTTTCTCTTTGGTCTGATCGCTATATTTTTCAACCCCTCTTAATACGTCCAATTACGACGTGTCGACATGCGAAATTGCATGTGTATGTCGATAAATTAAAACGATTGTATGTATATATAAATCGTACCGGGAAATTTTCGCGCATATACGTGCGGATTAATTTATTTCATTACATTTGAACTTTTATTATATTGAAAGTTTTTTTCCTCCCTTTTTCCTTTCTTAACGAGAATTAGAACTTACTTAGCACATAAAACTCGATAAGAAACGAGGGAAATTTCTTCTCATCGAAAATTGTTCCACTCGAAAATATTCAAACTTGGAAAACTAATTTTTTACATATTTTTCACAATAAAAATAATATCTATTACAATAAAATATAAAATATGTTTGATTAATTTTACTATGCAGTTTAGTAAAATTAATTAAACATATTTTATATTTTATTGTGACAGATATTATTATTTTTGTGATAAATATTAATCAGAAAAATTCTCATAAAATTCTTTCCATATACCATATTGTCCCACGATTACCATGATTTTCAGGGTAAATTCTAAGAGAAAATTCTCTCAGTGTATTTTAATACACTTAAACATTTGGCAAATACAATTTGCTTACAAAAGCTGCATCTATTAGAGATAAAGTCTTTATGAAAGTATAAAAAGTGCAAGTTTGATCTGCAAGTTAGTATGATATGCCAAGCTGTAAAGAAATTTTTACTCTTGAAGACATTATTTTTAAAAATCACTTTATAATAATAATTTTTTTTCGCCAAGTTATAACATTTTCAAGTTGAACAATTTTCAGCGAGAAAAGAAGCGTTGCCTATTTTTTGTCGAGTGTGTATATATTTATGACATTATTTTTATGTATTGATTATTAATTAACTAATTATATGGGACTATCATATATGTATATTCATCAAGCACGCGATTTTTTTATCAATGAAATTTACTTTATAATAAAAAAAAATATATTACCTCAAAAATACTTTCTTTCTGCGTGTATAGATTTTTCCGCACTCTCGCGCATTATTTGCAATTATGTAGCTGAATATCGGTCTGCTAATATAAGCGTAATATGAGATGTCCTGGTAAATGTACTTAAAAATGCACCCGAGACTCTGTACATATACATATTTGTCTCGCAATACCAATTAAACCTTCATGCATACGCATGTTTGTTTTCGCACGAGAATGACACGTGTTTTCCGCCCCCTGCGTAAGTTAATGTAGGGCAGTAGGACCTAAACTCTGCGTGATTAACGTGCGATAAGTTTTATACGCTAATCTCTCTCGTCTGTAATTACAACAGAGTTTCTGTAGATACTTACGAGAAACCGGACCGCGCGCAAACTTGCTGCAATCGCGAGTGCACGACATTTCGAACCTGACACGAGAGACTTGTCCTACTTATTAGATCACGCCGGTCTCCTATATGTATGCATGTGCGTTTCTCAGCATAAACATCGAACAGTTAACAGGCCATTTAATATACCTGTTGTTAAAAAAAATAAATAAATAAAAAAATGGAGCGAATTTTAATCGATTACAAAACATTTTATTGTACAATAAAAAAAAAATTTTTTAGAAATGATCGATTAAAATTGAATATCTTGTTTATGTGCGCGCGCCTATATTTAAAGATTTTGTATTTAAATATTTATTTTATTTAATATTTAAAGTGTTTATTTATATTTAATATTTAAAGATTTAATATATATAATTGCTGATAATTAAAATTTAATATATTTTATATATAATATATTCAATCTTAATTATCATCATTATCATTAATTATATATATATATATATATATATATATATATATATATATAATTAATGATAATGATGATAATTAAGATTTATTATAATATATTTAATATATTAAGGCTCCTGGCTCCTTTCCGACCATGTCGAAATCGTGACGTCAGAGGCGAGAAAACACACGCTAAAATTTCTTAGATGCCATTTCAAAATAAAAAAATATTTCGATGAAACAGCACTTCAGATGGCTTTAGCACACTCTTAAAAAACCCCGAAAACTATCCTTTCCCCTTTATAATCAATCAACAGCTGTAAAATGTAATATTATGAAGCCCAGTCCGTCTGGTCTTTGCACATGCGCAGTCATTCCGCATGTCAAAGTCTGATATCTCGATCATTTTACAGATGTTGATTGATTATAAAGGGAAAAGGATAGTTTTCGGAGGTTTTTAAGAGTGTGCTAAAGCCGTCTGAAGTGCTGTTTAATCGAAATATCTTTTCATTAAAAAATGGCATCTAAGAATTTTCAGCGTGTGCTTTCTCGCCTCTGACGTCACAATCCAATATGGCCGCGGTGAGCACCCAGGAGCCCTAAGTATTGAATTTAAATTTAATATTTAAAGATTTCACGCGATTATGAAAATTTCAGGTTTCTTAATCTCCAATTGTAAAGCAATAAGCTCACCTTGAATTAATAAAAAGCAGAAAATTAAGTAATTTGAAGGAAGTATGGGTGTATCGCGACGTACATTCTGCGTATTCTATTTCTACTTTTTTCGCAGGAAACACGCCCATATTTGAGCGAATAAAATGCACGGCTCGTTAGTCATCAACCTATTATCCGAAGAATATCGGTCTCGCTATCTTGCGATTATCCGATAGAAACGTCCATTAGAATAATATGACGTGACAAACATAATAAAATATGAGGGCGGTTTAAAGACACGCTACATCGAAATTTATCACGTCATTTTTTACACAATGTCCATCCTTTTTTTTTGTTATAATTTTTAATTTCTTTTTATAACTTTGCCATTAAAAAAAAAGCACCATCAATTGCATGCTTTATTTCGATAATCGAAAAAAAGAGATCGACATTATCTTTTTTTCAATTTCTTTCTGTTATTTTTCATTTTCCCTCGAATTGCATATTAGGTTTCGGAAAGAGGAGCGCAAAGAATTTTATAATTATCAAGCACCATCGAACGATTCTCGCTGATGAATGCGAATTAAGGATGTATGGGAGATACAATCGGAGAAAAAAGTACCAACGCTATTTTATAGAAAATCGCTATAGTTTAATTTCCTAACTTTCAACTATTTCCAAGCGTTGATACAACCGAATGCTCAGTAATCGAAGAAAAAGCCAGAATTTCGACAAATTATTTTCTTCTAAACGATTCAGTAAATATTAATGTAATTTTGCAACATCATTCCTTAAAGTTCCAATTATACATGTAAAAAATTTTAAATACATGGTACCATTTTTTCGATATTTTTAATGTAATATAATATAAGTAAAATTAATGCAACATATTTTATATTTTATTGTAATAGATATTATTATTTTTATTTTAATAAATATTAATCAGAGAAATTCTCATAAAATTCTTTCCATATCATATTGTCCCACGATTACCATAATTTTCAGGGTAAATTCGAAGAGAAAATTCTTTCTGTGTAGCTTTAGTATCAAAGTGCAAATGATCTATATAATTTTTATGAATTTTGTATCATTTTTAGATGTCTCCCATACATCCTTAAACGGAGAGTGCGCGTTTGTCTACCGTAACTCTCAAAGAAATACAAGCGTCATATTCTGACACGACGATGATGACCGAAATACTAATGGGACATTCGATCCCCTAAAATATGCAGAGAGATTCGCGTTACTCGCATAGATCCTTCACATTCCTGGATACTCACATACGGTGGCGTACAGTAGATCGCCTGGCACCACATCGGCTCGGAATGATAGCATACGCAGAGACTGCAGACCGCAGGTCCTGGCACGTAGAGGAGGCCGTGTCTGACAGTACCACCCTGAAAATCCGTGCAGTTCTCTTCCAGGGCATCTGAAACAATTTACCACATTGCTGATCGAAATTGGCGGCGGTGTAACCTGGTTTCCACGTTCGACTATACGTCATACATACACAAAGTACGTATATATATAATCTCGATTTAAAGGTCTACAGGATTCCATTAATCCGAAATCAATGTTTATACATAATTGTTAATCTTCACATTCTATAAATAGATTTATATAAATTTTATATATATGTATATATAATATATATAAATATAAAATAATTTATGATTTAATTTATATAATGTATTATTAGCTTGTATTATATTACATTTTATTAAAAAAAAGATGATAAAAAAGAAAACATAAAATATTAAATATTTAAACGATGCTCTCTGTATATTTTGTTTGCTTGAATTTTTATATATTAGTGTTTTCAGCTTTTTTTCTGATATACTATATATATATATATATATATATATATATATTAATGATTAATCACATATTAAACCTCTTTTTTATGTTAAATTTTAAAAATTTTATCTTATATATTAATTTAACTTGATCTTAAATATTAATAAATAATTCTATAGAATAATAATAATTCTAAATAACAATTCTAAATAATAATTCTATAAATGGAATTGCTTAAAGATTTTACTCGATTACATTATTGAGAAGCTAATGATGCATAAGAAAATATTAATTAATATTTAAGATAAAAAAAGATAATTATCATATAATTAATCATTAATATTTAAGAAAAAAAAGCTGAAAACATTAATAATACATATATAAAAATCCAAGCAGCCCAAACATATAGAGAACATTCAAAACATGTATTATATTTAATATTTTATTATTTCTTTTTTATCATTTTTTTAAATTAAATGTGATATAATATAATCTAATAATAACACCTTATAAATTAAATTAAATTATAAATTATTTCATTAGCATTTAAAAACACATAAAATTTAGGAATTTACTAAACAATATCTAGTAGACACATTTTTTCTCAAAAATCTTAAGATATTTAAATTAAAATTTTTTAATTCTTTGTCTTTCTCTCTTACTATTTATTCACGATTCCGATATCGATAATCGCGCGCGAATTTGTCGTAGTTTTACTATTCAATTTTACATTTATGTTATTATCGCGCCCCTTACTTGTTCTCGGTAGGAATAATAGGATGGACAAGTAGAACGTCCACGTGAGCGTCTTGACGGAGGATATCTTCATGATCCGCGGGATGGTTACTTGAGAAAAGTGGGACGTATCATATAGGTGATGGTCTCTCGGAATGGTCGGAGAACGCACGGTTATTGCAGCAACCTCCGCTCCGACAGAACTGACAGCAGCAGGAACATGTTGCCTGCGCGATAGAAATCAGGATACATACGTATATGCATTTGTTATCGTATTGGACTAATCTCGCGCGTGTGGGTCTTATTTTAATGGATCGTAATCGCGCGATAATTGTCGTCTTCTCGGCCTTAAAAGCCGATTACCACGAATTCTCGACCACACGCCATATTGCCGCGAAATTGAGGGTTCGCGAGGAACGCGGAATAACTCATCATCTCGGAAGATCACGTAGTATGTAAACAGTACACAGAGAGAATTTTCTCTTAGAATTTATTCTGAAAATTATGGTAATCGTGGGACAATATGGTGTGGAAAGAATTTTATATGAGAATTTCTCTGATTAATATTTATTACAATAAAAGATAATAATATCTATATCACAATAAAAATTTATTAAATATGTTCGACTAAAAGTATAGTAAAATTTATTAAAAGTATAGTAAAATTAATCAAACATATTTTTAAAATTCTTTCCATACCATATTGTCCCACGATTACCATGATTTTCAGGGTAAATTCTACGAGAAAATTCTCTCTGTGTAGTCTTTATTCTTTATTATAAAGTCTTTATTATTCTTTATTATAAAGTCCAGAGAGGAATTTCTTGCTAAAAAGATAGTAAGTTTTTTTTTCGATAGATTCGCTAGATAAGATAATAAAGCTAAAAGATGATAGAAGATGATCGAACGTTGACCAATAAATTGTTTATTAAAATGTTGATTTTACACGAATAAAATTTATTTTTGAACTCCTTCTTAAAAAACAAAGGAGAAAACTTTGGCCAATCCAATTCACTTTGATGAGCAATAACTTTGTTTCTCGATGCTGCAGATGCACCAAGAAAGCCATTTGTTTATTTCATATGTGTTTATAGTGAATGACGAAATCTGATTGTGCAAGATATCTGTATCAAGATATAGCATCGAAACTTGCTACAATAATTATACGTGTTGAGATTCTTGTGCGAATATGCATTTCGTCCTTAGTAAGGTCACGCGAAGCGCGACTAGAGTCTTTCTGAATCGATCGTCGACATGACGTGTGTATTCGAAGCTATCGCACTATCCATGTACATACAAAGATAAACTTTATTTCAAGTTGCCAAGTTGCGATTTACGTTGTCACGCATGCATATTTAATCGAACAGCAACTTTCGCCAAGATTTTATTCTAGCGTCAAAAAAATTTTGACGCAAGATGCAGAAACATTTCAAACATGAATACTTAAGTATTATGTATTTGAATATCTCAATCGTGCGAAAAGATGAAAAATAACGAAATCGCTTTTAAAATATATTTATGAATTTGTTATTAGAGAAAATATCGGGATAATCTACATTTTTTAATAATCTAGATTTGCGGAAATGCATATTTTGCGGATCTAGACACGCCCAGTTTTTATCATTTATTTTTAGTTAGATCCTATTTTATTATAGAATACTTTATGTAGTAAGAATTTGCGTGAAGCAGCAAATGCTTATTCAAGATTCATAGATTCAAAATAGATATCAAATTATAAGGAGCTTTAGCCGCTTAGTATCTATCATAAATTAATAGGACACAATCAAGAACTTAATTAATTGCATATTAATTATTATTATATATGTGTTTTTGAACACTTAATAGGTTTTTGTTTACAATTTTTTACTTTTTTTATTTATTGTACTTAATTTTCTTTTTATATTTTTCTAAGCATTTGGTACATACACACACACGCACATATTTTGTATATATTTATATATATATTATTTTATATGTTATATCCTGTTTTTCTAAAAATAATTTTATATATTTTTTTCTAAAAAAAAATTCTGTACACTATTTTTGTGAAGTGCATATTTAGTATTGCACTTTTTTGTTTTTCAAATATATTATTTTCTTCTATTATTTCTGTATTAAATAAATCTAAAAAGATACAGAGAAAAGTAAAATTACGAATGAAGATTGAGTGACTCGAATAAATCTTCTAATATCAATCAAATTAATTGCAATTCTGATAAAACATTTATATAGAAATAGTTTTCTATCTTTTCTTATTGCTTAGAGAATTAGAACATAAAAATTACATTATTATTATTATATTTATATAAATTTATATCAATCTTCTATACGTCTTCCTCAGACATATACAAACACAATTTGTTGGTAAAACCATTTTGTACATGTTTTACAATTTATTTAAAGAAATTTTGTTCGCGATATTAAAATATGTACGTATGCTTCATGATAACATGATTCTGATTAATTCTTTGCGATTTAATTGTTTGCAAGACAAAACTTTCGTTTTAGCTTCTTTAAAGCTTCTTTATAGTTTTAATACAACTCGAGGATAAAATGCTTATCTTAAAATTAAGGTAATAAAATGTTTCGTTCGTGATGAGATTAAAAATTTTGACTCGCTCTAAAACTTTCTTAAGACAATATATAAGCAAAGATGGAAATTTTAATTCTTTTGCAATTTTTTTGCATAATACTAATAAGCTAAATTCTATTAATTCATTCCTATCTAAAGTATTTTTCTAAATAAATAAAAATAAAATATGCAGCCGAACGAGCTTTTCTTCGGACAAGTATTGCCATAAAGTAAAGTGTACCTATTTGAATTGAATTATTGTTATTCAATTACTTATGAGTTATTTTGAATTAAATTGTGTTTCACACATTTTAGGAATTATATTTATTATTAATATTGTATGTAATACTACAACAGAGTATATTATTATATACAGAGAGAATTTTCTCTTAGAATTTATCCTGAAAATCATATATATAGTAATCGTGAGACAATATGGTATTTTATAAAAGTTTCTCTGATTAATCTATTACAATAAAAAATATTAATATAAAATGTTTGATTAATTTTATTAAAATATATATAGTAAAATTTCAATAATTTTAAAATATGTTAAAAACTTATAATTCTTTAGATGTTTTAAATAAAATAGATAAACAATATATAAAATATTTTATATAAACTTTACAATGCAGCATAATATTTTCAATCTGGCTTTTCAATCGCTCACGATAATTTTAACATGCAGCATAATAATTTTCTGCTTATTGCCAAACACGATAAAATTTGTAGTGAATTTTGCAATAAAATATAAGGAAAAATTCTTTCCTTGTATGTATACATATAATATGCTCTGCTGTATCTTGGAAAATTGAAATGTGTGTAACGAATGGAACAGATCCCTTTAAAAGCACGTTGTGCGTGGATCCTATCCCGAGATGGTGCGAGAAGAAAAAAAATTAAAGAAGCGATTTTACCTGCAAATTAACGAGAACACGATTTAAAAACCCACGGGGGACCAGGGGGGCGAAAAGGGGGCCGAAAGCCGCGCGAAAACGATGTCAACGACACGATCCCTCGTTTGTCACGCTCGACTTTAAGCCGTCGTCAATCAGTAGCGGGCTGAATGACGTCAAGCTCCCGGCGTGAACCGCTTTGTAATCAGTCCGCGGCTGATCTGATGCTGATGCGGGTACCAAAGTACCAACTCGCGCGTTCGCCATATACCCTATTCTCCCCGCCCGATCGTCCGTTATCCAGGCCGACCGGAAATAAATCCGCATAATAGTGCACGCACTACGGATGCGGTGAGAGGAGAGAGGGGGAGGGGGTGGGGGTTTTACCTTCATGCTGTATCGCGTTCGCATCGCATCATCCCTCGTGGGCCGCTCGTCCACCCCTTCGTACGCACATGTGTTCACCACTCCCTCCCCCTTTCTTCAATAGGGGTGCGAGAGAAGCGGGATTTTGAGAAAAAGTGAATTCCTCGAGCCTACCAGTCTATTTCGCAGGCGGAAAAAAATGAAAAATTGGTCGCGATGAGAGAGATACTGTGCATAAGGTGGAGAGATGAGGGGGTGGAAAGAAAAAAATAGAAGAAAGGGTGTGTGATAGGTATACCGGCTGTTTGTCGAGGTAGAGAGATAGAGAGAGAGACCCCCGAAGAGGAACTTAACTGCGCGATGCGGCAGCTGGCAACGACACCGACCGACTGACCAAACTCTGTCGCAGTACGAGCTTGTTCCTCTCTCGCGAGGGTCGATCGAACCGTATTCCGCGCACCGCGCCTCGCCTTTCTCTCGCCCTCTCTCCCTCTGCCTTCCTCGCTCTGTCTCTCGCTCTCTCACCCTCTCTCGTTTTCTTGCCACGCTGCGACGAAGCCCCCCCTGTGGAAGCGCAACGCACCCCGTCTCGTTACCCCGTCGTCGTCGAAAAAGCGCATTCGTCGCAGTCGTGTGCTTTTCTCGATTTGAATCGCGATAACGAAGGGACTGATTTCGAGATATCCTGGATATCTCGGATAAGGCAAAAGTTGTAAAAGTTTCGTTTGACTAATTTATTTATCCCTCTTCGAGGTATTGAAGTTGTTCACTGCGCGAAGAAGTAGGATTTTTGAAGTTGCGCTTCTCTTTCGAAGGATATTATTGTCGCATTATCAAAATTATTAGTAAAATTAATTTATTATATTTCAAATAATAAAATCAAATAGAAAAAATCGTATATACATTTATACTTATATTTTAATTATTAGTATAAGCATTTTGTTTAATTTTGTTACCAATATATAGAATCGAATAATACACAGAGAGAATTTTCTCTTATTTACCCTGAAAATCATGGTAATCGTGAGACAATATGGTATGGAAGCAATTTTATGAGAATTTCTCTGATTAATATTTATTATTTATCACAATAAAAAAATAATAATATCTATCACAATAAAATATAAAATATGTTTAATTAATTTTATGCAGTTTAATTAAATTAAATTAATTAAAATTAAATCAAGCATGTTTTATATTTTATATTTTATTGTCATAGATTTTATATTTTATTGTGATAGATATTATTATTTTTATTGTGATAAATATTAATCAGAGAAATTCTTATAAAATTCTTTCTACACTATATTGTCCCACGATTTTCAGGGTAAATTCTAAGAGAAAATTCTCTCCGTGTATATATTATAAGATAATTTTCTAAATGCATCAGAAAACTGTCATTAAAAAAATTACAAACTGAGTGTAACATCCTGTCTATTAATTTCATTAATTTGCAATAATTTAGAAATCACAGTATACGGTCTATCTGTAGAGGGTGTTTTCAGGAGGAATAGTTAATTATTCTAAAACTTGATTATACACTTAAAATTTAATGAAACAATTACATTAAATTTTAAACTTATACCATAAATTTTCCGACCCACCTCAATGCATTTTGCAGCTCGAACACGAAGGTGTGGCGTGTTGTTTTTTTTTAGTCTTTTGTCTAGTTGATATTTTATACATTCACCAGTAACCAAAATACATACCAATTAATTCATCTCGTATGTTTTTTACTTTTCCTTCATAAACTAGACTTGATAACAGGAAACGACAAAAATTTAATGTAATTGTTTCATAGACTTTGGTAAGTTAATAAAATGTATTCGTTCTCTCTTAAGATTGAACACACTGCATCTTTATATAACCGTTCACATATATAGAACACACGTTTATATAAAATTTTCTGTTTAAAATAATGTGTATAATCATGTTCTAAAATACTGACCATACCTCCTGAAATACCCTATATAGAGACCATATTGTGATTTCTAAATTATTGCAAATTAATATACAAGATAACGCACACAATTTGCAATTTTAATTTTAATGACAGTTTTCTAATAAATTTAGAAAATATTATAATATGTATTAATAGATTCTATACGTAGCAAAATTAAACAAAATCCTTATACTAATAATAATTAAAATTTACGCATAAATGTTCGCATTTTTTAGGCCCTTTCTTAATTATACAAATTAAATTAGACAACATATATTACCTTAGAGTATGTGTTTCGTAAAATAATTGTAATATCTATATAATTATATAAAAAGTATAATTTTAAGATACCATATATATTTGAATGTGTAGCACGATCTCATTAAACTTTCCGACGTGGTGGGAAACGTGATTAATCTACGTTATCAGCTGCATCGTTATTAGAAACGCGTTTTCGATTTTCCCTAAACACAATGATGGGGACCAAAATTACTTTAAAATACGTGTGATAAGAGGATATGAGCGCCTAGAGCGTCGAGTCGATTGCAAAATCTTTGTTGAAGGAAAAAAACACTAAAGAAATTTTGCAGGAGCAAAAAATAGATATATACATTATGAAATATATATTAAAACTTTAATGAATAATTGTCAAAATTATCCCTGCATATTTTTAATCTGGCATAAATCTTGAATTTTCCTTTTGAAATTTAGCGATAAAAATTTAATAACTCATTCCCATACTTTTTCTGTGACGCATTTTAATTTTATTATTAAATACCTTGCTTACTCGAAAATTGACTATCAACTAAAATTCTTTCAAAGTTAATTCAATCGAATCCTTTTTAATTTTATTAAAAGGAAAATAAGAATTTCTTCCGTCACGCTTATATTAATATAAACTCGATACTTATATAGAGGAAAATTATTACGTCCCACCGGAAGATTAATTCATGTATATGTATATATGCGGAAATTCTTTTTTTTTTAATAAAATTGAAAAAAAAGAATTTGCGCATATACATTATTTTTTTAATAAAATTTAAAAAAATAAGAATTTCTTTTGCATGCATATATTAATAAGTTCGATACTTATTAAGGCTCCTGGCTCCTTTCCAACCATGTCGAAATCGTGACGTCAGAGAAAACACACGCTAAAATTTCTTAGATGCCATTTCGAAATAAAAAAATATTTCGATAAAACAGCACTTCAGATGGCTTTAGCACACTCTTAAAAAACTCCGAAAACTATCCTTTCCTCTTTATAATCAATCAACAGCTGTAAAATGTAATATTATGAAGCCCAGTCCGTCTGGTCTTTGCACATGCGCAGTCATTCCGCATGTCAGAGTCTGATATCTCGATCATTTTACAGATGTTGATTGATTATAAAGGGAAAAGGATAGTTTTCGGGGGTTTTTAAGAGTGTGCTAAAGCCATCTGAAGTGCTGTTTAATCGAAATATCTTTTCATTAAAAAATGGCATCTAAGAATTTTCAGCGTATGCTTTCTCGCCTCTGACGTCACAATCCAATATGGCCGCGGTGAGCACCCAGGAGCTTTAAGAGGAAAATTATTATGTCCCACTGAAAGATTAATTGATATATATGTATATGCGGAAATTATTTTTTTTTAATAAAATTTTAAAAAATATAAGAATTTCTTTTGCACGCTTATATTAATAAACTCGATACTTATATAGATGAAAATTATTACGTCCCACCGGAGGATTAATTCATGTATAATATATATATATATGCGGAAATAAGAAAATTTGCGTGAGCGGATAAAAGGAGCGACGCAGATGCATTTTATTCCCGGACACTGCAGGATTGCAGACACTTTATAAGATGGAATCTCGCCAATTCGCAAAATGAAGGAAGTATATCAAAGACTTGCGCGATTAGCGGATGAACTGAATTACGCAATTATGCGTAAGATAGAATTATCATATATATTTCCATCATCCTCTTTTACGCGCGATTTGTCATTTTACTCTGCGACTGCGATTTACCTTCATTTCCGCAATTTTGTCCCGCCTCTCTCTCTCTCTCTCTCTCTATTGACAACCGCACCGCGTCGACATCGTCATGACAACCGTAGAATCGCATACGTATATCCTTCAAACAAACGCGCACCGAGCGAAGAAGTGATAATCGAAAAACCTATCGTCGAAGAGATTAATTAACTTTTGCCGAGGAAGGGGAAACATGAACGACTGTCTGTCACTCAACGCGATTTCCGGCCGCGTCGCTCACTTGGCGAAGGATAAGGTGATGGCGAACATACATGTATTTTTAGAACACGGTCAATTAGTGCTCCCCTGAATAATTAATGGACGCTACTTTACGTCAGAGATTCATTTACGAGATATAATTTTTTTTGATTTATTGCCGTACTCTGATATGAGCGGGAGTTCTAGTATTATCAGACGCGTTCTAATTTCTAATAATAATTCTACATTATATCTTCTGTCATATCTTTTAAAAAGCAAAATTATATTATCACATGTTGTGAAATCGTACTCGTGTATCGCGTCCTTAATAAAGTAACGCGACGAGAGGATGATGAACTGACAGATCAATTATATCGCGCCTCCTCGTGATTATGTGCATCAAGATTTTATAAAAATATAGAAAATATCAGAAAAAATCAGGATATACAGGCTATTTCGATAGGGGATGAATGAGTCGCGAGGGTGAGAACAATTCATTTTACAAGCGGGCTCGATATCGTTTCGCAGTAAATTCGATTTTCAATCGCAGATATGGGGAAATATATATATTTAAATCGCCCACCCCCTCTTTCCATCATCACGATAAATATACATAGCGGGACAGAATCTGCAGATTCGTTCGACATAAATGATTTAAATTTAAATTACAACGATATTTATTCTCTCTCTATGTTAAATAAACGAAATGTCAGTGTTTCGAAATATCAATGTAAAAGAACTTGTAGAACAATTATTGGTTGGAGAGAGAGAGATCTATAAATATTTATAAGAAGATTGGCCGAATCCGAATGTAATGTAATCTACGAAATTTTTGGATTTTACGTAATTATTGCGATTATGCTAAAACGGATTAAATCAATTTACTGATCTTGATAGTATTTTCAAAATTGATTTTAAAAAATGTAATATAATCGAAGGAAATCGAATAATTTTTTTTATGTTGATATACTCCTTTTTTGAGTTTTTCTTTTCCTAGTTTTTCTAAAACTTCAATATTTCTCTTTACTACCTTTTACAAGCACATAAAAAGAATCTCTAAATCGTGATATTATAGCTCGAAAGAAAAATATATATAAATTATAAATTAATTAATTATATTAATTATATATTAATTAATTATAATTAATAATTATAATTAATATATACATTTATTATTAATCAATCAGGAGGAGAAACGTGCCCAGGAACGTCGGCGACATCTTATTTATCTTATCACTGCCTTTTTACGGGATCAAGGGTGAGCAGAGTTTGATTAAATAAAAAATTTTTCGCGTATATTAGAAAAAAAAATTGATCTAAAAATATCCACTATTAATATCGAAATTTTATTATGTTGCCGTGAAAAGTTAAATACAAAATGAATAATGCTATTATTTATTTATTATTGTTTATTATTTATTTTATTATTTCATTACTTTTGCTCCGAGTAGAAATATTTAAATATTTAGAAATAAGTAGAAGTAAACATTTTATTGATGAAATTATTAACGAATTTCATTTCTTTAATTCAAAATTTATTACCGCTAATCAAACATAATAATTGTATCAATATTAATGCAACGAGAATTAAATTATTGACATTCCTCGTAGATATTCTAGCACAGCGGAGAGTCTATTCAAAGAAGCTCAACTCTCCCGAGACATTCAAGTATGCGACAATATCGATCTAGAAACTATTATTCTTGAATATACCGATTATTATCACGCCAAGTACAACAGGTACCCGAAATTATGTAAGAAGGCGGAAGCAACCACCGGAAATGTGGCACAAAATGTGTAAGAAGTACAAATAGTCATTTAAAAAAGTATAGTAGATGTAGAATATTAGAGATCTAATCAAAGTATCAAATAATATTATCGAGAAAAATTTTAATATATAATATAAAAATAAAAATTTAAATATAATAAAAATTAATATAAAAATAAATATAATATAATATAAAAAAAAAATTAAATATAATAAAAATATATAAAAAACTATTGAATTAATCTCTGCTAATTTAATTTGCATCAATTTTGCCTCAAGTCCTTTGTATACTCAATAAATTAGAAACAGTTTAAAAAAAAATATATGCTACCTTGATAATTCATTATTCAAATATCTCGAGAAAAGGGATTCTTCTGACCTTTTTTTCTGATTAAATTTCGATCTTTCGCAGAGCAGCAATAGGAAAGAGAGACCCACGAGAGTCCTTAATTCAAAGCAAGAGGATAGTCGCCTCACCGAGGAGTGCAACAGTATCGGAAGAAATAAAATCGTCCCGCAAAAACAATCGTCCGCGTGGGACGAATTGAATCTCGGTATCACGGTGACACCAATTTTTCCCGCAGAAAGCGGCGATCGGGTCATACATGCGCCGACGTCCGACGAAACTGTCACCGATAATGAGAGACTACTGAAACCAATCGGCGATCTTTATCCGCCCGGCTCCGAATTGAAAGAAATCGCCGACGTTATGTCACGGGTAAGAAATCCGGCCTTAAATCATGTTAATATATTTAATATATTTTAATATATATATATATATTATTATTATTATTATTATATCATATTATATTCTATTATTATTATATTATATTATTAATACACAGAGAGAATTTTCTCTTAGAATTTACCCTGAAAATCATGGTAATCGTGGGACAATATGGTATGGAAAAAATTTTATATGAGAATTTCTCTGATTAATATTTCATAATTAAAATAATAAAAAATAACCATGATAAAAAATAATATCTATCACAATAAAATATAAAATATGTTTGATTAATTTTACTAAAAGTATAGTAAAATTTACTAAAAGTATGGCAAAATTAATCAAACATATTTTTAAAATTCTTTCCATACCATATTATCCCACGATTACCATGATTTTCAGGGTAAATTCTAAGAGAAAATTCTCTCTATGTATATATTAATTATTAATAATATAATATAATAATATAATAATAATAATATATTAATATTAATAATAAATATATTAATATTAATATAATATATGATATTATATATTTAATATATTTTAATATATTTCTTTAATTTAATTAAATTTTAATTTAATCAAATTTTAATTTAATTTAATTTTGTGCGATAGTCATATATTCATTAAATATGGCAGTGAAACTGAGTACATTAGAGAATTGTTTTGTACAGAATAAAGATTCATAATATCGTTTGTGAGTTTAATAAAAATCACGAATAAAGCGAATGTGTGCAAGATAAAGCGTGAGATAATTCGTAGGAAATCGTGCAACAAAAGTTGAACGTTCATTGGGACGACGTAAAGGGATTAAAGAATTGCAAGACGTTATTGAAGGAAGCTATATTGTACCCCATGAAATATCCAAATCTGTTTAACGGAAAACTCGGTTCTTGCAAAGGCGTATTGTTATATGGTCCACCGGGAACTGGTATGTAAAACGTAGCGAAATTACCGGAAAATTAACGAAAAAAAGAAAAAAAATCTCATTTCAAACAGGCAAAACAATGCTAGCGAAAGCGGTCGCCACCGAATGTCAGTCGACCTTTTTTAATATAACTTCCAGCTCCGTGATTAGCAAATGGAGAGGCGACTCCGAAAAATATATTCGCGTAAGTAGAAAATATAATATATACATTAGACATTTATAGAGCATTTTTTCTTAGCTTTTTATATTAAAAAACATCTATTTCTACAATATCAGAATTCTAGATATTTATAATAGATGCTTATGAGAAAGATCTATTAAAAATTAAGCATAAAAAAGAAGATCTTTTGAGATAAATAATGCAATTAAAATATCTCTGTATAATTATAAGAAAAAAAACTATGTTTTACATTTTATATTTCTCATAAACATCCGGCCTGTAATTATTAATTTATTTGTATTAATAATAATTGGCAATTATTAATTGATCTCAATGGCTTTTGCAATATTCCCGAAAAATTAATAAAAAATTAAGAATTTTAAAAATTTTAGGTACTCACCGATCTTGCTAAACATTATGCGCCTACGATAATCTTCATCGATGAAATCGACTGGACGACCACAAACAACGCGGACTACGGCTCGTCGAGTTCGGAACCTGCTAGAAGGTTCCGAGCGGAACTTCTCGCCAGATTAGATGGATTATTATCAATGGATAATATGAATGTTATATTATTAGCAGCTACAAACGTTCCCTGGTAAACAAAAAACAATTATATATGAATAATTTCGATAATTTGATTTTAATGAATACATATTTGACAGATTTAAAAAAAAGATGCAAAATTATTCGTCAAGAAAAGACAAATTTAAATTATTCTTGCATATCTAATGTTTCTTAAAATATTACTTTCTCGTATAAAATTCTTTAATAAATATTTCATTGTTTTTTTCATATGTACATAATTAAGTTAAATGATTAATGAGTACGTCTAAACAATTATTGTTTCAAAACACAGCAATTTATGTACTCAGGAAAATAATTTATCAGAAGAATATTTTTTTATCTATCTAATTTCGTAATTTCTTTAAATCCTGTAATCCTAAATTATTTTTTTATATTTTTTTCAGGAACATCGACGTTGCCTTGTTGAGACGTTTAGAGAAGCGAATTTTTGTGGATCTTCCCGACGAGGCTAGTCGATTGGAAATACTACGGTTTTATGCGCGTGACGATCTGCACGATTCACCGGAAATGTTTAAACTAGCCCAAGAAACCGCAGGATATTCTTGCGCGGATTTGAAATTATTGTGCAAGGAAGCATGGATCAATCAACTGCGGCCTATTTGGGAGAGTCTCGAGACTAAAACAATTTCCGTCAACGATATTCGAAACGACGGTCTGATCAATGCAATGAATTACCTTACGTTCGCAAAAAACAATGTAAAACCCACCGCCAAGCATATAAACGCGCAATATATAAAATGGGATAAACAATTTGGTTGTTCTAAATGAGAGGAAAATAGCAGGAAAGCTTGGAGTAATAATTATAACAAAAAAAAAAAAAAAAAAAACAGATATGTGTAATATGTATAATAATTAGACATAACACATGTAATAATTAGATCAATTTTTTTTCTGTAAAATAGTGTTACTTTGGTAGTATTTCAGATACCTTATAAAATTTCTATTCATCTATTTGCAGTATAATTACCTAGTTAATTTCAATCCCTTTCTAAAAAAGGCATATTATTGATATTGTTGTCGCTTTTCCGCGATGCTAATTGTCTGTCTCGATTCGCGTTATGCGTTATATTGATAGCATCGAGCAGCTGTTATCGCGAGGGTTAGTAGTTTGACAGTTTATCCAAAATTAAATTAAATAAAATAATATGTTTTAAATAATATGTTATAAACTAGATTAATATTTTTGACAGTTATCAGCTGATTTCTGTCAAAAAATATTAATCGCAGATAAAGTATTATAATATATTATATTACTTACAAAATATTATTATTTTAATAATATTATGTTGTAAATAATACAATATGTTATAATATATACTTATTTGTCAACATCGCGAAAAAGAAGCAACAATATTTGCGAGAATCGACGTAACATGCCTTTTTAAAAAGGGACTAGAATAACACAAGCGCGCCATTCCTCGATTTTATGTTAAAAAGAATGATACAGAAATCAGCAAATAACTGTCAAAAATATTAATCGAGTTTAAGGAATTATAACACATTATTTAAAAAATATTATTATTTTAATTTTTATATTATAATATTATTTTAAAATTTAATTAGCAAATTAACGCTTTAATCAGTTGATGTATGTCAAAAACTATTAATAAAGCGTTAATTTGCTAACTAAATTTTAAAATAATATGTTAAAAATAGGTATGTATTATGTAGTAATATGTTGTAATAATATGTTATAATATGTTGTAATAATATGTTATAATGCCTTATCTGCGATTAATATTTTTTGACAGAAATCAGCTGATAACTGTCAAAAATTTTAATCGAGTTTAAGGAATTATAACACACATATTATTTAAAACTATTATTTTAATTTTTGACATATATTTATTTTAAAATTTAATTAACAAATTAACACCTTATTAATATTTTTTGAGAAAAATCAGCTGATTAAAGAGTTAATTTGCTAATTAATTTTTAAAATAATATGTTATAAAAATTAAAATAATAATGTTTTAAATAATAAATATGTCATAATTCTTTAAACTCGATTAATATTTTTGACAGTTATCAGCTAATTTCTGTCAAAAAATATTAATCGCAGATAAGGCACTACAACATATTATTTACAACATATTATATTTTACATTTTGTAACATTTTATCATTTTAAAATTTAATTAGCAAATTAACGTTTTATTAATATTTTTTTACATACATCAGCTGATTAAAGCATTAATTTGCTAATTAATTTTTAAAATAAGAATATGTAATAAAAATTATAAAATAATGTTTTAAAAATAAAATGTTATAGTATTTTAAACTCAATTAATATTTTAGTGATACTTATCAGCTGATTTCTGTCAAAAAATATTGTTCGTTTAAAGTATTATCATTAAGTATTAAATATTATTTATAACATTATTATTTTAATTTTTATAACATATTTTTATTTAAAAATTTAATTAGCAAATTAACGCTTTAATCAGATTTCTGTCAAAAAATATTATCATGTATATACAAATTTTATATAAAAATATCATTCTTTTTTATACAAAATCGAGGAATAGCGCGCGCTTGTGTTGTTCTAATTAATTTAAAAAAATTGAAATATAATTTTCATAGATATCAAAATTCATTTCATAAACATTCATAAATACATTGTTTCAAAAAGTTTGAAAAATGCTACTTTAAATATATTATATATAAAGAATAGTACAAATAATTTTTTTGCAATGCACAAATAGTGTAAACTTTTCTTAACAATTTTACTATTTTATTATTTAAAAATTCATTAATGATAAATGATAACGTTTATACTATAATAATTTGATATTTATCATTTAAGCACATCAATGATAAATGATAAGATATGAATAAATATTTTTATCTCGGCAAAATAAGTATGCAAAATTTTATTAATGCAAATTTGTTGATACAATGTATAAGTTTTGATGCATCCTATAGAAAGATAAAAATTTCCAAAACAGACTATTGACAATTTCTTCTTTTCTGTTGATTGATTTTAGCCTGTTTTAACCCATGATAATAACCTATATAAAAATATTAGAGATATTTGATTATTTCAAACTCGTTCTTGTCATCTTTTTTTTAAATCAGTAATAGATTTCTTGCTAACAATAAGCTTCAAATTATAATTTGATTAAAGTAAATCCTGCTTGAAAGTAAATAAAAAATAAGATTTTATATTTTTTTGAAATTTTATACAGAAAAAACTTTAACCTCGATTGTTTATAATTCAAAAATTCACTGAACATATTTGATACTAAAAAAAATTGCTTTCAGACTCTTGAAAAAAATATATATTGCACAAATAAAAATAACCTTTATTATATATTATATTAAATAGATAGATGAATAGAAACTGACAGAATGAATTTAAATATATCTCAATATAATTACCTGTATGAAATCCACTTATATACCATGACATCAACATACTGGATAATGCATCCGCATCTGTCTCTGGCAATCTGTAAATTAATATTCAGTTTCGTTACTTATATCTGACTACTAATATATTTATATCTTTAAATTATCGACTTACTTAGCCATCAATTGTGGTGGTAAGGGTGGCGCAGGTGGCATTGCATCTATTGTTGAATTGAAATATCCAGATTCAGGCATAAAACTATTATTTTTAAGTCTGGAATATTCCGTATCATAATCCATTCTTTCGCCATTGACTTGTTTGGAATTCTGTTGAGAAGAATAGGTTGATGCGTCAGAATCTAGGGTCCCCTCTTCAGCTTTTTGTGCTAATGCATCTTTCTGCTGAGCAACTTGACTTTGCAGTCCTTCTGATTCCAGAAGAGAACTCAACTCTACTTCTTCTTTATTATGATATCCTGCAATAAACAGTAAATTATTATCGTTATAAACTGCCTATCATTGGATAGTATAGCATTAATATTATTTTAATAGAGTATTAGCTGGAATGTTTTGTTTTTAAATATTGTTTAATATTGTATTTTATTAGGATGAAAACATCATATATAGAGTTATATTATTTTGATAGATTAATTACCAACAAATTTCACCGCGCACATGCCAGATTTCTCATGAATCTTTGATATAATAGCTTCGTAAACTTGCCCGTCTACTGAATATACTGCACGACAAGGAGCACCAACAGTCCATTTCTATAATACATAATAAGCAGTAATAAGTAAACTTTCTATGTATACACGATCTCTTCTACATCACAAACGATGACAATAAATATGAATCACACCTTGAGATGCTTCTTTGTATGATTCGTATGTTTAGAACTTTGCGATTTCTGTGGTATCTGTTGATTCTGTGCATCCATAGCGATGCGCTTTGCCACTTCCTCCTTGGCCAAGTTTACAGCTTTGTCGTATGCTTGTATCAATGCAGTATCATCCCAGGCATCTTCATCTCCACTATTCTACAAATTGTTTTTGTATAATTAGTTACTTTCACAAAGTTCAAGTTTGATAAGTTAAAATTCCTGAGCTTAATTGTCCTTTTAAATTATTAGGGCTTAATAACTCTGTTTCTTTTAATTAAACTTTTTCATATATATTGGACATTGAAAATTAAGGTATTTTGCACCAAAATACACACAAAATTGCAAAGTTTCAATCAAATCGGTGAGGAAGCCCTTCTCCTTCATAATTACCAAATTTAAATAGCGTTGTAAAATATATTTAAAGAACAATAATGAACAAGTAAACAGAGCACAGAAACTAAAGATTATTTTGATTTCGACAGAGAGAAACAGGATCTTTATGTTTACATGTACACATTTTTATACATACATTTCCATTTCTTCTTACAAACAGCACATTATTTTCGTCAGACATTTTTTTCGCATATAACCTGCAACCTCAGTTTAACAAAAACGTGATTCTCGCGACGTAAAAACGTTTCACATGTTTTTCTATGTGGCGTTTATAATCCGTAAATATTATTATTACGAGAAAGAAGAATGAAAGTGAACATTGCGGTGCTTTTTATCGGACGTTTACCAAGTTTACCAACGAAATAATTTGATTGGCCACTAAACCAGTGGTGCCATAATGAACAGGGTGAAAAAGGTTCTAGTGAGTGAACTAACTCGAGGAGAATCCGTGTGCATGCGCAGCAATGCAACTGTATGACAACAAAATTTAAATTTAAAGATCCATATTCACGTAGCACACTTCGCATTAAACATACTCGTTTCCCCGAAATTTGTATTTGATTCGTAACATATTTATGCGTGAAATTTATGGAAAGGATTTATTCCGTAACAATATTATTCAAAAAATATGTCAAGAGAGAAGGCAGAGACAACACACTGGAAAATACAAGGAAACGAGAACGGAAGGACGAGAGAAGCGCGTGCGAATAATCGTCGACGAAAATCGATCGGTGGCGGGCGTCGAACACGCGAACGATTAGGATTATTTAGATAATTATTATTTCTCGCGCGACATAAAATATATTACACATGTGTACTCACATAGCGCCGATGACGGAGAACGTCGTATCGGCCACATGCAGCAACATCATCGTATCACCACCTCTTCGTCGACCGCACATAAAGCGTCAAGATTCTAATTATTTATCGGCCGTCCCTCATCACTCGCGGAGGCACGCGAGACGCGAATCAAGACGAAGCGCACTCACATTCATAAACTCATCCTCGATGACTGGCGGCTGGCGGCGTTCTGCGGCTCTACGCAGTCACCCCCACTCCTCTCTCACGCAACCGCGCCGCGCAGGCAGTGAGTGGTGGGGGGCGCTCTCTCTCTCTCTCTCTTCTACCCCCTTTCTCGCTCACCCAGCGCAGCCGCGGAGTGGGGGGGATGACGTCATGACGCGTCGCGCGGCAAGGTCAAGAGAGCAAGAGCGATGCACGCATATTTATTCCGCATTCCGCGCTCGTATGCGATGGAGAGCGTTTTGTTATTGGTAGAAGTAGCAATCACTAAACATGTGACAGATTTTGCTACACTTGATTTTCACTTTCTGCACTTTCTACGCTATATACATATATGTATTTCATTGGTCGAACAGGTGGTGATTTGCGCGCGCTGAAATATAATAAACATATAAGAATAATATAAATAATTATATTGCGTGATATTATTGTATCTTGGCAGCTGTAAATTTTAGTAAAACATCATATATGTGTGTGTATGATAATTATAATTAGAATAATAAAAAGAGGGTACTGTAGCAAAGAGATTGACTTCAAGTTGTTTTACAGTGAATTTATCAATTTTTGCAACAATATCATTTCTCAAGTGGAACGAAATAGAACGCGCGATTATAGTTGTTTAATTTCGATATTTAAAAAAATATTAGAGATGGAAGAAGGTAAATATTATTTTAAATTTCCACACAACACTATTATAATCTTCATATGCAATATTTATTATAGCTTATTCGAATGCTCGTACAAAAACGCTGATTGTCAAGCTCATCGATATACGCATATTGCTCGAACAATGGATGAAACTTATAGAAAACGTGACTTTGCATCAAATGGAAGAGGTGAGCTTTTTGCTTCTTTTTTTTTATTAATTCAATTTTTAAAAATTAAAGGGAGCTTTCCAACAAGGACACGGTGTGACACAGAGTATCAGTCTACCTTTTGTTGTTTACTGGTATTGAAAGAAGATAGAATGATACTGTGTCACACTCCTTGTTGGAAAGCTCTCAAAGCCTTTTTACAAATATAAAAAAAAGTAACAGGTGACGGAAAGTTTGAACACGAAGGAAGCGGCAGCCTTTTTGTCCACCTCATCCTTGGAAACAGAAATGTCTAACAACGAAGAGATCAGGTGAAGTTTTTATTTTATTTAGTCATGATCGCATATCTCTTATGTCTACCCTGCGACTTAATTTTTTTTTTTTTTATGCGACAGATTGGACGCCATCGAGACTGCCACAGAAAGTTTCAATTACACCAGTGATGAGAGTCAGACCAGCCTTGAGCAGCAAAGCATTAATTTGTCCGGTCTATATGACATGATTAAGAAGCAGGAAGAAGCTATCCAGAAGTTGCTATTGAGCATCGCAAAATCAAAAGGCGCGTTTTTATTGTTTGAAATTGTGATGAATTGTATTTGAATCTTAATCGCAAAAATTTTTATCGCTACAACAATTAATTTTTCGTAATTGCAGATTTGGAGGCTCAAATTACACATTTGAAAAATGAATTGCTGCGGGAAAAAAGGTAATTTTCATACATTATACACAATAAATCGTATAAATGGACGAAGATATAATTATCGAGATGATTTTTCGAGTCAGACTACAAAAGGCGACGGTGGAGCAGAATAAATTGTGCAAACAACTGGAGAATGTCGAATACGACTTGCAATTGCAGAAGAATGAATTGAATATATCTATCCAAGAAAAACTGAAAGTATATGTCTCATAATGTTTCAAAGAAATTCTGTGATTTTTTTTATAGGAGAAAATCTGTTGTATATTTTTATTGAGAATTTTGATTTTTCTTTTGCAGGAACAGCAGGGCTTACCATTAAAAAACGAAAATTTAAAATCGCGACTGCAGACAATTGAGAAAGACAATTACGACATCGCGAAATCAGCTACACTATTGGAAAACAAATTATTTGAGCAAAATAAATTGCAAAAACAAATAGAAAATATCGAGCACGAATTCCTTGCGCAGAAATGTAAATTGAAGTTTGCACACGTTGAAGAAAAGAAAAAACTTGTCGAGGTACAATCAAATTTTCCTTTTTCTTTGCTTTATTTTCTTTCTTTTTTTAATTAATTCGTAGACGTAATTTTACTAAACTAAATATTTATTTCAGGAACAACAGCGATTGTTATCGGAATTCGTAAGTTTACAATCACGAATAAACATGCTCGAGCAAGACAAGACTAATATCACAGAAATAATCACAGAAATAATTTACCAGGTAAAAAATTTTATATTATATTATATCATATTATATATTATAATACATTTGTTATATATATAATTACGTATAGGAGTCAACCAGCATTATCTAAAATTATATATAGAAGTCATAAAATGATATATAATTACATAAAATTTATACATAATTTTACACATTTCTATATAATTTTATATTGTTATATATGATTATATATATAAAATTTTTGCACCAATTAGTGTACATTCAATGAGTTCAAGCAGAGAGATTCAAAAGGATGAGGTACAGACACTTAATATTAAAAATAAATATAATACAGAAAATAAATATAATAAAAAATATATATAGTAAAAATAAAACATAAATGAACGATGATGATAATGATGTCTCTTGCACGTGAGAGCTAGAGCTAAACTATATTGAATAAGTGAAAGTAAGAATGAGCGAGTTTTTAATATATAATCTTACTCATATCCTCTCATTCACTTATCGTTACTCGAAATATTAAAGTAACATATTAATTATAATGTAGAAACATTTCTCATTGACTTTTTTTATGTTTTCTCCTGTTCGCAGCAAGAGGCAGAAGTTTTACGTCAGCTGGAAGGAAGTTCTTCAAATTGCGTTCCGGTCACTTATACACCGCATACTTATACCAAATGATCAACGATGAGAAAGAATCAGTATCGATTCGAATAGAATACATCTCTCTGAGTAGAACACTAGATTCTTTTTCGTTTATGTATTTCATTATATTACTATCATCTACTATTACGTAGTATTTGTTTTCGTTTTTTCTAGAATTAATTGGAGTTAGAGATTATAGATATTTATGATATAGATGAATAATATTATATAGTTACTTTTTCTCGTTCTTTTGGAATTAATAATGTGTAATTGTAAAAACAAAAAGCACAAAAATAATTGTCATCGGCAAATTATAAGTCAGATAAATATTTAGATATTTAACGTAGATTGATATATTTGGTGCAAAATTGATATCAAATAAGCATCAAGCAGCCGTATTTGGGGTAACATCGCGGATATAGGGGAAAAGACGAGATTGTAATCACGATTGGAAGCGCACAGAACTTTAATTTTAAACGTAATTCATCGGACCGCGATCCAGCCAATAAATGATCCTCTTTGAATCGATTCAAATTACGAAACCTAGTGGAATTACGCGAATCTCGTCATCGCCGATGAAAGACTTTGTCATTTTTTTTTGTTTTTATTATAGATATACCAAAGCTCAGTCCATCATTGAGTTTTCAAAAATGTATTATTTTTGTGTATCGTTTACAGTTGTTTCTTATTTTCATTTGTAATTGATCATCATTTGTAATTGATTTGCAATTGATTAAATAAGGATATTATAACTTTGTGATATATTAATTGTTTAATAAATAATTAATCTATACCTTAAAATTATAGTATAATTCAATATTTTGCATACATATATTTATATGTGTCCTAGTACGTAAAACATTTCGGTAATACTTATTGTTAGTCGAATATATTTCGTTTGACTCTTTATACTTCGATCTATATATCTATATATTTTGGATGATCTAAATATAATTCGGATTTAGAACGCGCAGTAAAACGATCGAATCGCAAGATCGAGTAATTAAAATAAGGGTATTACTTCTGTGATACATAAATTTTTTAAATAAATAACTAATTTAAAAATTCTTGTATATATCTGTTCGAGCATAGTTAAGAGTACAATACTACTTATAATTATCGGCTAAAGACCTTTATTTAATTATTGTTATAATAAACTTTATTACGCTTACATTTTCGCTAAATATATTTTTTTTAATAACTCATTGTCAGACAAATTTTCGAAGATATTAAAGGATTATTAATCGTATTACTAATCGTGAATTGCATTATTTATTTTTTTGCAAAATATATTTCCCTAATAATTCAGAATAAATCAATATTGATTTGGATAAAACACATTTCATTTATGTATTTCATTGTTATTACTATTATCTATTATATTATGCAAAGTTGTTTGTTCTTGTTTTTCTTTAGCATTAATTGTTAAAATAATATATATGTAACTTTTTATATATTTCATTATTTTTAATTGATTTTTGATTGTAATCAACATGAAACGAAATCAATTTGCATTACAAAAGTGATGCAAAGAATTTAAACTTCGAAATAATTTGCAAGCTATTTATTCTGAATTTTTATATTAAAAACTAAAAATATAAAGAATTAAGTACTACAAAATAATTTTTAGAATTATATTTATTAATTAATGAATTATTATAATTTATAAGTTTTAATTACTTATATGTACATTTTTAGTATATAAACACAGCACCATTGATTTTGATTTCACATCACATTTAAATTGCCGCGTGCACGCGTTATCAATAATATATCTATATAGAATAAATAAAAATGGAACAGATACCGAATAAATTGTAATTATACATATATAAATTATTTATAATAATATGATTATATATGCACTTTGATAAATATCCTGTATATTAATAAATTTATATCAGGATCACACACACAACACTTTAAATTTAGGGTATTATTTCAATAATAACAATTATTTTACAATAATATGCAATGTGTGCAATACAAATGATTAAAATTGGCAGTGCATAAATACATTTAATGATTGCTTGGTTTTCTCTCTTGCCTTGAATTACAATATTCAAATATCTGAATTATCCAAATAGAATTATCTAATTAGCTCATTGCTTTTAAAATCACATTTTGATTTTTAATTGCTTAAATTTTGATATCATATTCTTAAAAAAAAACTATATCAATCTGTAAAATTGATTTTATATAGTAGTATAAAATGCAAAAAATCTATCGGATAATATTATGAATGAAACATTTTTGTTAACATTCTGTACCAAAATTCTTACATGTAAAATTTCAAGTTGAATTTGATTAAATCTTGGTCCTTTTTCTCAAATATTACTTTATGCGTCACTCTTTGCTTCCTCTGTAATAATTTTTTGTGCTAAAATTGTTTTGTGCTAAAGATGTTGGTTCTTTGTACGTTCTGCTTTACAGAAAAATTTTTGATAATAATTATCCATTTCTGCATTATATACAATTAGATGTTTACGCAATTTTATAAATTTTAATTTTAATGCTCGTAAATTTATTATTACAATCTATTAGTACAACACATTATTACATAGAGCATAATTTTAAAACACGTAATTGTAGAACGTATTTGCTGTTTTTATAAAGAAAACAGTACGCTTAATTATCGCGATATATAACGCGTAAATGTAAATTATATTTGTTAAATAAATGAAATTTAAAAGGTATATCTTAATTTGTTTTATATTGTTATTTCTGACTAATATTTGTAAAAATATCGTGTAACGTTTTTAACATGTATAGGTAAAGAATTGAACTCTTATTTAACACATTTTTTTTCTTTACAGATTTGATCTTTTAGTTACAATTATATATTTTTGCATTGTATTTTTACTATTTTTCGTGAAGTAGGTAATCGATTTTTGTGCAGTAATGCAGTTTCGTAAAATAATCTATTGTTAATAATTATATCACGTATTAATTAAATTATAATCGTTTCTTTAATATATGTGTAACGAAAAATAAGGTAATTTTTCTTTTAGAAGTGATTCGTTAATTCTGTAACCGTATAATCCTATAATAATATATCATATTATTTGTGAAGTATGTTTCAATGCTTCTTTGATTGATATCTTTTTCGATTATAATCTTGCAACATAATGTATTATTTACATACATATATACAGTAACATATTATACATTTATATTTCCTTAAAGAGTTTGGGGAGTGGTTATTAAAATTTAAATCTTTAATTGAGATATTCTATTTAATTAGTTGATACCGTTCCATTTGTGCCCTATGAACAACTAATAAAGTTGCAATAAATTATTTTTTTTTTAACTGACGCACTATTTGGCTGTTTCTAACTCGTTGAAGTTTTAATTTATGTATCACATTGAAAGCCTTACTTATTTATTAATTGATATATATTGATATATATATATATATATATATATATATATATATATAAAACATGTGCAGTGATTCTTCAATTAATTAGTTCTGCTTCTGCTTGTAACAACAAATATCGAAAAAATACAATACCGTTTTGTAAATATTCTGTTAATTTTTTGTTTTTGTATAATTATTTTTAATTATGATAGTAGTTTTTTACTTTTATTTTGCTTGTAAAATTTTTTTTATATTATTTTCATTTTAACTGTTAAATTTTCAAATTTAAATGAGTAAGAAAGATATAATTACTATGATGGAGATAAGGCTCTACTATATACTATGATATAATTATTCTTCTAATATTTATTAAATTATTGTAGATATATTTTTCTTTTATTTTTTTAATGACATAACATTTTTACAAATCTTAAATTGCATTAATTGTATTTTTTGTGTACCATTTATAAATATTCATAACGTTTTTTATATGTATACTAGAACAACACAAGCGCGCGCTACGCGCGCGCAATTTGTCGATTTTATTTAAAAAAAAAATGATATTTTTATATAAAATTTGTTTAAATTTGATTAACATTTTTTGACAGAAATAAGATAATTAAAGCGTTAATTTGCTAATTAAATTTTAAAATAAAAATACGTTATAAAAATTAAAAATGTTATAAATAATATTACAAATAATATGTTTAATACTTAAAACTCGAAAAATATATTACATTGTTTGCATATAACATTTATATATATAATACAATGTACTATCAAAATATACAATAAATTTTGAATATTAAAAATCGATACTTTGTAGCAGCGGATCCTATATGGACCAAACTTTTATTATGTATATCAAATAAAAGAATTTGCACGCTCGTATCTATTCGGTATAAAAATAATCTGCAAACAACGTACTATTGAAAACAACAGGCGATAAATTATTGGCTCTTTATATTCAATAAATACGAGCATGCAAATTATTTTATATAATATACATAATATAAATCCGCGCAGTGTAGGGTTCGCGGCTATAAAGTTTCATTTTTAACTATTCAAAAAAAGCAGAGAATTTATCGCTTGTTTTTTTAATAGTACATTTTATGCAGATTACTTTTATATCAAACAGATTCGAGCGTACAAATTGCTTCGTTTAATACACATAGTATAATTCTTCGTTATAGAATTTGCGCCGTATTTTATATATTTCAACTCTACATTATATGCACATTATGATGGTACCATCAGCATACCAGCGTACAAACTTTTTGATCTAATATACGTAAAATGAATCCGCGCTGCATGGGATCCGCGGTTTAAAAATTTTAATTTTCAATTGTTTAAAGCGAGCCAAAAATTAATCTTGTATATATTTCAACTCTACATTATATGCACATTATGATGGTACCATCAGCATACCAGCGTACAAACTTTTTGATCTAATATACGTAAAATGAATCCGCGCCATAAGGGATCCGCGGTTTAAAAATTTTAATTTTCAATTGTTAAAAGCGAGCCAAAAATTAATCTTGTATATATTACAACTCTACATTATATGCACATTATGATGGTACCATCAGCATACCAGCGTACAAACTTTTTGATCTAATATACGTAAAATGAATCCGCGCCGTATGGGATCCGCGGTTTAAATTTTTTAATTTTCAATTGTTTAAAGCGAGCCAAAAATTAATCTTGTATATATTTCAACTCTACATTATATGCACATTATGAAGGTACCATCAGCATAACAGCGTACAAACTTTTTGATCTAATATACGTAAAATGAATCCGCGCCGTATGGGATCCGCGGTTTAAAAATTTTAATTTTCAATTGTTTAAAGCGAGCCAAAAATTAATCTTGTATATATTTCAACTCTACATTATATGCACATTATGAAGGTACCATCAGCATAACAGCGTACAAACTTTTTGATCTAATATACTTTAAATGAATCCGCGCCGTATGGGACCAGCGGTTTAAAAATTGTAATTTTCAATTGTTTAAAGCGAGCCAAAAATTAATCTTGTATATATTTCAACTCTACATTATATGCACATTATGAAGGTACCATCAGCATAACAGCGTACAAACTTTTTGATCTAATATACGTAAAATGAATCCGCGCCGTATGGGATCCGCGGTTTAAATTTTTTAATTTTCAATTGTTTAAAGCGAGCCAAAAATTAATCTTGTATATATTTCAACTCTACATTATATGCACATTATGATGGTACCATCAGCATACCAGCGTACAAACTTTATGATCTAATATACGTAAAATGAATCCGCGCCGTATGGGACCAGCGGTTTAAAAATTTTAATTTTCAATTGTTTAAAGCGAGCCAAAAATTAATCTTGTATATATTTCAACTCTACATTATATGCACATTATGAAGGTACCATCAGCATAACAGCGTACAAACTTTTTGATCTAATATACGTAAAATGAATCCGCGCCGTATGGGATCCGCGGTTTAAAAATTTTAATTTTCAATTGTTAAAAGCGAGCCAAAAATTAATCTTGTATATATTACAACTCTACATTATATGCACATTATGAAGGTACCATCAGCATAACAGCGTACAAACTTTTTGATCTAATATACGTAAAATGAATCCGCGCCGTATGGGATCCGCGGTTTAAAAATTTTAATTTTCAATTGTTAAAAGCGAGCCAAAAATTAATCTTGTATATATTACAACTCTACATTATATGCACATTATGAAGGTACCATCAGCATAACAGCGTACAAACTTTTTGATCTAATATACGTAAAATGAATCCGCGCCGTATGGGATCCGCGGTTTAAAAATTTTAATTTTCAATTGTTTAAAGCGAGCCAAAAATTAATCTTGTATATATTTCAACTCTACATTATATGCACATTATGAAGGTACCATCAGCATAACAACGTACAAACTTTTTGATCTAATATACTTTAAATGAATCCGCGCCGTATGGGACCAGCGGTTTAAAAATTGTAATTTTCAATTGTTTAAAGCGAGCCAAAAATTAATCTTGTATATATTTCAACTCTACATTATATGCACATTATGAAGGTACCATCAGCATAACAGCGTACAAACTTTTTGATCTAATATACGTAAAATGAATCCGCGCCGTATGGGATCCGCGGTTTAAATTTTTTAATTTTCAATTGTTTAAAGCGAGCTAAAAATTAATCTTGTATATATTTCAACTCTACATTATATGCACATTATGATGGTATTATCAGCATACCAGCGTACAAACTTTTTGATCTAATATACGTAAAATGAATCCGCGCTGTATGGGATCCGCGGTTTAAATTTTTTAATTTTCAATTGTTTAAAGCGAGCCAAAAATTAATCTTGTATATATTTCAACTCTACATTATATGCACATTATGAAGGTACCATCAGCATAACAGCGTACAAACTTTTTGATCTAATATACGTAAAATGAATCCGCGCCGTATGGGATCCGCGGTTTAAAAATTTTAATTTTCAATTGTTTAAAGCGAGCCAAAAATTAATCTTGTATATATTTCAACTCTACATTATATGCACATTATGAAGGTACCATCAGCATAACAGCGTACAAACTTTTTGATCTAATATACTTTAAATGAATCCGCGCCGTATGGGACCAGCGGTTTAAAAATTGTAATTTTCAATTGTTTAAAGCGAGCCAAAAATTAATCTTGTATATATTTCAACTCTACATTATATGCACATTATGAAGGTACCATCAGCATAACAGCGTACAAACTTTTTGATCTAATATACGTAAAATGAATCCGCGCCGTATGGGATCCGCGGTTTAAATTTTTTAATTTTCAATTGTTTAAAGCGAGCCAAAAATTAATCTTGTATATATTTCAACTCTACATTATATGCACATTATGATGGTACCATCAGCATACCAGCGTACAAACTTTATGATCTAATATACGTAAAATGAATCCGCGCCGTATGGGACCAGCGGTTTAAAAATTTTAATTTTCAATTGTTTAAAGCGAGCCAAAAATTAATCTTGTATATATTTCAACTCTACATTATATGCACATTATGAAGGTACCATCAGCATAACAGCGTACAAACTTTTTGATCTAATATACGTAAAATGAATCCGCGCCGTATGGGATCCGCGGTTTAAAAATTTTAATTTTCAATTGTTAAAAGCGAGCCAAAAATTAATCTTGTATATATTACAACTCTACATTATATGCACATTATGATGGTACCATCAGCATACCAGCGTACAAACTTTTTGATCTAATATACGTAAAATGAATCCGCGCCGTATGGGATCCGCGGTTTAAATTTTTTAATTTTCAATTGTTTAAAGCGAGCCAAAAATTAATCTTGTATATATTTCAACTCTACATTATATGCACATTATGAAGGTACCATCAGCATAACAGCGTACAAACTTTTTGATCTAATATACGTAAAATGAATCCGCGCCGTATGGGATCCGCGGTTTAAAAATTTTAATTTTCAATTGTTTAAAGCGAGCCAAAAATTAATCTTGTATATATTTCAACTCTACATTATATGCACATTATGAAGGTACCATCAGCATAACAACGTACAAACTTTTTGATCTAATATACTTTAAATGAATCCGCGCCGTATGGGACCAGCGGTTTAAAAATTGTAATTTTCAATTGTTTAAAGCGAGCCAAAAATTAATCTTGTATATATTTCAACTCTACATTATATGCACATTATGAAGGTACCATCAGCATAACAGCGTACAAACTTTTTGATCTAATATACGTAAAATGAATCCGCGCCGTATGGGATCCGCGGTTTAAATTTTTTAATTTTCAATTGTTTAAAGCGAGCTAAAAATTAATCTTGTATATATTTCAACTCTACATTATATGCACATTATGATGGTATTATCAGCATACCAGCGTACAAACTTTTTGATCTAATATACGTAAAATGAATCCGCGCTGTATGGGATCCGCGGTTTAAATTTTTTAATTTTCAATTGTTTAAAGCGAGCCAAAAATTAATCTTGTATATATTTCAACTCTACATTATATGCACATTATGAAGGTACCATCAGCATAACAGCGTACAAACTTTTTGATCTAATATACGTAAAATGAATCCGCGCCGTATGGGATCCGCGGTTTAAAAATTTTAATTTTCAATTGTTTAAAGCGAGCCAAAAATTAATCTTGTATATATTTCAACTCTACATTATATGCACATTATGAAGGTACCATCAGCATAACAGCGTACAAACTTTTTGATCTAATATACGTAAAATGAATCCGCGCTGTATGGGATCCGCGGTTTAAATTTTTCAATTTTCAATTGTTTAAAGCGAGCCAAAAATTAATCTTGTATATATTTCAACTCTACATTATATGCACATTATGAAGGTACCATCAGCATAACAGCGTACAAACTTTTTGATCTAATATACGTAAAATGAATCCGCGCCGTATGGGATCCGCGGTTTAAAAATTTTAATTTTCAATTGTTTAAAGCGAGCCAAAAATTAATCTTGTATATATTTCAACTCTACATTATATGCACATTATGAAGGTACCATCAGCATAACAGCGTACAAACTTTTTGATCTAATATACGTAAAATGAATCCGCGCCGTATGGGACCAGCGGTTTAAAAATTTTAATTTTCAATTGTTTAAAGCGAGCCAAAAATTAATCTTGTATATATTTCACCTCTACATTATATGCACATTATGTTGGTACCATCAGCATAACAGCGTACAAACTTTTTGATCTAATATACGTAAAATGAATCCGCGCCGTATGGGATCCGCGGTTTAAATTTTTAATTTTCAATTGTTTAAAGCGAGCCAAAAATTAATCTTGTATATATTACAACTCTACATTATATGCACATTATGATGGTACCATCAACATACCAGCGTACAAACTTTTTGATTTAATATATGTAAAATGAATCCGCGCCGTATGGGATCCGCGGTTTAAAAATTTTAATTTTCAATTGTTTAAAGCGAGCCAAAAATTAATCTTGCATATATTTCAACTCTACATTATATGCACATTATGATGGTACCATCAGCATACCAGCGTACAAACTTTTTGATCTAATATACGTAAAATGAATCCGCGCCGTATGGGACCAGCGGTTTAAAAATTTTAATTTTCAATTGTTTAAAGCGAGCCAAAAATTAATCTTGTATATATTTCAACTCTACATTATATGCACATTATGAAGGTACCATCAGCATAACAGCGTACAAACTTTTTGATCTAATATACGTAAAATGAATCCGCGCTGTATGGGATCCGCGGTTTAAATTTTTTAATTTTCAATTGTTTAAAGCGAGCCAAAAATTAATCTTGTATATATTTCAACTCTACATTATATGCACATTATGAAGGTACCATCAGCATAACAGCGTACAAACTTTTTGATCTAATATACGTAAAATGAATCCGCGCCGTATGGGACCAGCGGTTTAAAAATTTTAATTTTCAATTGTTTAAAGCGAGCCAAAAATTAATCTTGTATATATTTCACCTCTACATTATATGCACATTATGTTGGTACCATCAGCATAACAGCGTACAAACTTTTTGATCTAATATACGTAAAATGAATCCGCGCCGTATGGGATCCGCGGTTTAAATTTTTAATTTTCAATTGTTTAAAGCGAGCCAAAAATTAATCTTGTATATATTACAACTCTACATTATATGCACATTATGATGGTACCATCAACATACCAGCGTACAAACTTTTTGATTTAATATATGTAAAATGAATCCGCGCCGTATGGGATCCGCGGTTTAAAAATTTTAATTTTCAATTGTTTAAAGCGAGCCAAAAATTAATCTTGCATATATTTCAACTCTACATTATATGCACATTATGATGGTACCATCAGCATACCAGCGTACAAACTTATTGATCTAATATACGTAAAATGAATCCGCGCCGTATGGGACCAGCGGTTTAAAAATTTTAATTTTCAATTGTTTAAAGCGAGCCAAAAATTAATCTTGTATATATTTCAACTCTACATTATATGCACATTATGAAGGTACCATCAGCATAACAGCGTACAAACTTTTTGATCTAATATACGTAAAATGAATCCGCGCCGTATGGGACCAGCGGTTTAAAAATTTTAATTTTCAATTGTTTAAAGCGAGCCAAAAATTAATCTTGTATATATTTCAACTCTACATTACATGCACATTATGAAGGTACCATCAGCATAACAGCGTACAACCTTTTTGATCTAATATACGTAAAATGAATCCGCGCCGTATGGGATCCGCGGTTTAAAAATTTTAATTTTCAATTGTTTAAAGCGAGCCAAAAATTAATCTTGTATATATTTCAACTCTACATTATATGCACATTATGAAGGTACCATCAGCATAACAGCGTACAAACTTTTTGATCTAATATACGTAAAATGAATCCGCGCTGTATGGGATACGCGGTTTAAATTTTTTAATTTTCAATTGTTTAAAGCGAGCCAAAAATTAATCTTGTATATATTTCAACTCTACATTATATGCACATTATGATGGTACCATCAGCATACCAGCGTACAAGCTTTTTGATCTAATATACGTAAAATGAATCCGCGCCGTATGGGATCCGCGGTTTAAAAATTTTAATTTTCAATTGTTTAAAGCGAGCCAAAAATTAATCTTGTATATATTTCAACTCTACATTATATGCACATTATGAAGGTACCATCAGCATAACAGCGTACAAACTTTTTGATCTAATATACGTAAAATGAATCCGCGCTGTATGGGATCCGCGGTTTAAATTTTTCAATTTTCAATTGTTTAAAGCGAGCCAAAAATTAATCTTGTATATATTTCAACTCTACATTATATGCACATTATGAAGGTACCATCAGCATAACAGCGTACAAACTTTTTGATCTAATATACGTAAAATGAATCCGCGCTGTATGGGATCCGCGGTTTAAATTTTTAATTTTCAATTGTTTAAAGCGAGCCAAAAATTAATCTTGTATATATTACAACTCTACATTATATGCACATTATGATGGTACCATCAACATACCAGCGTACAAACTTTTTGATTTAATATATGTAAAATGAATCCGCGCTGTATGGGATCCGCGGTTTAAAAATTTTAATTTTCAATTGTTTAAAGCGAGCCAAAAATTAATCTTGTATATATTTCAACTCTACATTATATGCACATTATGATGGTACTATCAGCATACCAGCGTACAAACTTTTTGATCTAATATACGTAAAATGAATCCGCGCCGTATGGGACCAGCGGTTTAAAAATTTTAATTTTCAATTGTTTAAAACGAGCCAAAAATTAATCTTGTATATATTTCAACTCTACATTATATGCACATTATGAAGGTACCATCAGCATAACAGCGTACAAACTTTTTGATCTAATATACGTAAAATGAATCCGCGCCGTATGGGACCAGCGGTTTAAAAATTTTAATTTTCAATTGTTTAAAGCGAGCCAAAAATTAATCTTGTATATATTTCAACTCTACATTACATGCACATTATGATGGTACCATCAGCATAACAGCGTACAACCTTTTTGATCTAATATACGTAAAATGAATCCGCGCTGTATGGGATCCGCGGTTTAAATTTTTTAATTTTCAATTGTTTAAAGCGAGCCAAAAATTAATCTTGTATATATTTCAACTCTACATTATATGCACATTATGATGGTACCATCAGCATACCAGCGTACAAACTTTTTGATCTAATATACGTAAAATGAATCCGCGCCGTATGGGATCCGCGGTTTAAAAATTTTAATTTTCAATTGTTTAAAGCGAGCCAAAAATTAATCTTGTATATATTTCAACTCTACATTATATGCACATTATGAAGGTACCATCAGCATAACAGCGTACAAACTTTTTGATCTAATATACGTAAAATGAATCCGCGCCGTATGGGATCCGCGGTTTAAAAATTTTAATTTTCAATTGTTTAAAGCGAGCCAAAAATTAATCTTGTATATATTTCAACTCTACATTATATGCACATTATGAAGGTACCATCAGCATAACAGCGTACAAACTTTTTGATCTAATATACGTAAAATGAATCCGCGCCGTATGGGACCAGCGGTTTAAAAATTTTAATTTTCAATTGTTTAAAGCGAGCCAAAAATTAATCTTGTATATATTTCAACTCTACATTATATGCACATTATGAAGGTACCATCAGCATAACAGCGTACAAACTTTTTGATCTAATATACGTAAAATGAATCCGCGCCGTATGGGATCCGCGGTTTAAATTTTTAATTTTCAATTGTTTAAAGCGAGCCAAAAATTAATCTTGTATATATTACAACTCTACATTATATGCACATTATGATGGTACCATCAACATACCAGCGTACAAACTTTTTGATTTAATATATGTAAAATGAATCCGCGCCGTATGGGATCCGCGGTTTAAAAATTTTAATTTTCAATTGTTTAAAGCGAGCCAAAAATTAATCTTGCATATATTTCAACTCTACATTATATGCACATTATGATGGTACCATCAGCATACCAGCGTACAAACTTATTGATCTAATATACGTAAAATGAATCCGCGCCGTATGGGACCAGCGGTTTAAAAATTTTAATTTTCAATTGTTTAAAGCGAGCCAAAAATTAATCTTGTATATATTTCAACTCTACATTATATGCACATTATGAAGGTACCATCAGCATAACAGCGTACAAACTTTTTGATCTAATATACGTAAAATGAATCCGCGCCGTATGGGACCAGCGGTTTAAAAATTTTAATTTTCAATTGTTTAAAGCGAGCCAAAAATTAATCTTGTATATATTTCAACTCTACATTACATGCACATTATGAAGGTACCATCAGCATAACAGCGTACAACCTTTTTGATCTAATATACGTAAAATGAATCCGCGCCGTATGGGATCCGCGGTTTAAAAATTTTAATTTTCAATTGTTTAAAGCGAGCCAAAAATTAATCTTGTATATATTTCAACTCTACATTATATGCACATTATGAAGGTACCATCAGCATAACAGCGTACAAACTTTTTGATCTAATATACGTAAAATGAATCCGCGCTGTATGGGATCCGCGGTTTAAATTTTTTAATTTTCAATTGTTTAAAGCGAGCCAAAAATTAATCTTGTATATATTTCAACTCTACATTATATGCACATTATGATGGTACCATCAGCATACCAGCGTACAAACTTTTTGATCTAATATACGTAAAATGAATCCGCGCCGTATGGGATCCGCGGTTTAAAAATTTTAATTTTCAATTGTTTAAAGCGAGCCAAAAATTAATCTTGTATATATTTCAACTCTACATTATATGCACATTATGATGTTACCATCAGCATACCAGCGTACAAACTTTTTGATCTAATATACGTAAAATGAATCCGCGCCGTATGGGACCAGCGGTTTAAAAATTTTAATTTTCAATTGTTTAAAGCGAGCCAAAAATTAATCTTGTATATATTTCAACTCTACATTATATGCACATTATGAAGGTACCATCAGCATAACAGCGTACAAACTTTTTGATCTAATATACGTAAAATGAATCCGCGCTGTATGGGATCCGCGGTTTAAATTTTTTAATTTTCAATTGTTTAAAGCGAGCCAAAAATTAATCTTGTATATATTTCAACTCTACATTATATGCACATTATGATGGTACCATCAGCATACCAGCGTACAAACTTTTTGATCTAATATACGTAAAATGAATCCGCGCCGTATGGGATCCGCGGTTTAAAAATTTTAATTTTCAATTGTTTAAAGCGAGCCAAAAATTAATCTTGTATATATTTCAACTCTACATTATATGCACATTATGAAGGTACCATCAGCATAACAGCGTACAAACTTTTTGATCTAATATACGTAAAATGAATCCGCGCTGTATGGGATACGCGGTTTAAATTTTTTAATTTTCAATTGTTTAAAGCGAGCCAAAAATTAATCTTGTATATATTTCAACTCTACATTATATGCACATTATGATGGTACCATCAGCATACCAGCGTACAAGCTTTTTGATCTAATATACGTAAAATGAATCCGCGCCGTATGGGACCAGCGGTTTAAAAATTTTAATTTTCAATTGTTTAAAGCGAGCCAAAAATTAATCTTGTATATATTTCAACTCTACATTATATGCACATTATGAAGGTACCATCAGCATAACAGCGTACAAACTTTTTGATCTAATATACGTAAAATGAATCCGCGCCGTATGGGATCCGCGGTTTAAAAATTTTAATTTTCAATTGTTTAAAGCGAGCCAAAAATTAATCTTGTATATATTTCAACTCTACATTATATGCACATTATGAAGGTACCATCAGCATAACAGCGTACAAACTTTTTGATCTAATATACGTAAAATGAATCCGCGCCGTATGGGACCAGCGGTTTAAAAATTTTAATTTTCAATTGTTTAAAGCGAGCCAAAAATTAATCTTGTATATATTTCACCTCTACATTATATGCACATTATGTTGGTACCATCAGCATAACAGCGTACAAACTTTTTGATCTAATATACGTAAAATGAATCCGCGCCGTATGGGATCCGCGGTTTAAATTTTTAATTTTCAATTGTTTAAAGCGAGCCAAAAATTAATCTTGTATATATTACAACTCTACATTATATGCACATTATGATGGTACCATCAACATACCAGCGTACAAACTTTTTGATTTAATATATGTAAAATGAATCCGCGCTGTATGGGATCCGCGGTTTAAAAATTTTAATTTTCAATTGTTTAAAGCGAGCCAAAAATTAATCTTGTATATATTTCAACTCTACATTATATGCACATTATGATGGTACTATCAGCATACCAGCGTACAAACTTTTTGATCTAATATACGTAAAATGAATCCGCGCCGTATGGGACCAGCGGTTTAAAAATTTTAATTTTCAATTGTTTAAAACGAGCCAAAAATTAATCTTGTATATATTTCAACTCTACATTATATGCACATTATGAAGGTACCATCAGCATAACAGCGTACAAACTTTTTGATCTAATATACGTAAAATGAATCCGCGCCGTATGGGACCAGCGGTTTAAAAATTTTAATTTTCAATTGTTTAAAGCGAGCCAAAAATTAATCTTGTATATATTTCAACTCTACATTACATGCACATTATGATGGTACCATCAGCATAACAGCGTACAACCTTTTTGATCTAATATACGTAAAATGAATCCGCGCTGTATGGGATCCGCGGTTTAAATTTTTTAATTTTCAATTGTTTAAAGCGAGCCAAAAATTAATCTTGTATATATTTCAACTCTACATTATATGCACATTATGATGGTACCATCAGCATACCAGCGTACAAACTTTTTGATCTAATATACGTAAAATGAATCCGCGCCGTATGGGATCCGCGGTTTAAAAATTTTAATTTTCAATTGTTTAAAGCGAGCCAAAAATTAATCTTGTATATATTACAACTCTACATTATATGCACATTATGATGGTACCATCAGCATACCAGCGTACAAATTAGATATTAATTATAAGTACAATCTGTTTAATTGCTAACGATCATGATACATTACGATATTCATAATTGCATGAAATATTGATTTACGATCATTGGAATATTACTTAATACATTCAATCGCGATTAATATCTTTAATCAGTTTTTCGAAATTTGAAATTAATATGTATGAATGTCAGGTTCCGTACACACACGTATAGATGACACACTTGAAATTACAATCGCAGTGATTGACGAAATCGTAATATTGAATCGTATATAATATAAATTTAAATACACAGTAATAATTTAGACGATGGTTCAAGTACAAAAGTTACAGCCTATAATGGTTTTTGAATTTGGCGCGCGGCGCGCTGAGTGTTGACTTACGTAGTTACTACGTCACGTCCTTCGTCCCTCGCGACCGCAAGCTGGTCTCGGTATCGCGCTCAATCGGTTCCGCATTTTTCACGCGTTTTTCCCGTTAAGAATGATTTCCGCGTACAAACGAATGTTGGGAGTATTGAATCGTGCCACGGGCAATTAGCAGGAAGTATTAATTAATTCGTGCGATCACGGTTAATCAACCTACGACAGTCTGCATCCGCCGGGCTACGCCGCTTAGCCGCTTTTTCTCCGAATCGATCAATCTCATTGAACATTCTATTTATTAAGAGGTATGTATCATTTGGCGTCATTTATTTGTACGAATCGCATCGCGTTCAAGCTTTTGTGCTTTGGGAAAACTATATTTTGGATGTGAGATATTTAATCAATACATAATTTATCGTTTTCAGATGATTGTGTCGCATGCGAACCGTGCGAAGTTCGCGCCGCACAAAATGTTGCATTACGTCACGATGTACTACGTCACAGCGTACTACTTCACTACATATCGCGAATATCGAAAGTGGCTGATGGTTAGATCGTCGTTATTTATCCGTTGTTATTTATGCAATCCGGTGCGTAGTGCGTGCAATCGGTGTCGAGAATGCCGTACAAAGTAACGGGTGATCGTTCTATCGTATTATTTAATGCGGGAAATCGAAATCTGTAATGCCTGGTCGATGAAAATGCATCTCGGCGAACGATTTCCGAAACGACGCAACAATCAACGAGAATATGGCAGCGTTTCAACGACTGGTGAGCAAATTTACTTTATTTACCTGATTATATCATTGTCATTTACCTGAAATATATAGCTAGCATATGAAAATCGCTCATATAATAATAATATAATATTATTTATAGGAACGACTTTCCGAAGCGACGCAACAATCAACGAAACTATAACCGCGTTTCAACGACCGGTGAGTAAATTGATTTTATTTAACTAATTATACCTATCATCGAATTTATATCATCGCCATTTATTTGAAATATATATTAGCCAGCACATAAAAACCGCTAATATAATAATAACATAATATTGTTTAGGATATAAATTGATTTTTGAGATTAGCTCAGAAATAAATTTACATTATACATATATACATATATTTAAATTTATAATATTTTCGATAAGCACTCGCATTAAAAATTTCATAAATATCTTAAAGTTATTCTTTTTTTTTTTTTTTTTTCAAAAAACGCAATAATATAACATTGGTTAAAAAAATCTATTTTTTAAATTAGCTCAGAAAGAAATTTAAATTATACATTATATATATTTTCAATAAGCATTTGTATTAACAATCTCATGAATATTTTAATGACTTCTAAAAAGTCTCTAATGAAAACGATTCTATGGAATTTAATTAAATGAGATGTGTGAAAAGTTTAATCATTTTAATTACTTATTTGAAAGTCATTGAATGCATTTTTATTTAGAATTTGACTTGTGCTTCATTATGTAATAAATTTATTTTTACGATATTGGTTCTATTTAAATATTTATATAATTTAAATAACTGAGATCTAAGATTATTTCAATCATCTTAATTACTTATTTGAAAGACATTGAATGCATTTTCATTAAGAATTTGACTCTTGCTTCATTATGTAATAATTTCATTTTTACGATATTGGTCCCATCTGAATATTTATATAATTTAATTAAATTAGATGTTTGATCAATTTAATCATTTTAATTATATATTTGAAAGACATTGAATGCATTTTTATTTAGAATTTAATTCGTGCTTTATTATGTAATAAATTCATTTTTACGATATTGGTTCTATTTAAATATTTATATAATTTAATTAACTGAGATATAAGATTATTTCAATCATCTTAATTACTTATTTGAAAGACATTGAATGTATTTTTATTAGGAATTTGACTCTTGCTTCATTATGTAATAATTTCATTTTTACGATATTGGTCCCATCTGAATATTTATATAATTAATTAAATTAGATGTTTGATAAATTTAATCATTTTAATTATATATTTGAAAGACATTGAATGCATTTTCATTTAGAATTTAACTCGTGCTTTATTATGTAATAAATTTATTTTTACGATATTTGTTTTATTTAAATATTTATATAATTTAATTAACTGAGATCTAAGATTATTTCAATCATCTTAATTACTTATTTGAAAGACATTGAATGCATTTTTATTAAGAATTTGACTCTTGCTTCATTATGTAATAATTTCATTTTTACGATATTGGTCCCATCTGAATATTTATATAATTTAATTAAATTAGATGTGTGATAAGGTTAATCATTTTAATTACTTATTTGAATAACATTGAATGCATTTTCATTCAGAATTTGACTCTTGCTTCATTATGTAATAAAATCATATTTACGATATTGGTCCCATCCGAATATTTATATATTTTGTGTGCTGCTACAATTTGAATTTTATTTATATGTTACAGATCAACATAACTGACTGTCTTGATAATCTGAGAGGATGAGATCTGGGAGACATTGGGCACCAGTCGAACAATCATGGAGTGAGTATTTATTGACTTTATTTAGTTCAATTACTAAATAAAAATTTATAAAATAAAATAAAATAAAATAATAAAATTATTATAAATCAAATAAAAAATAATTATAAATTAAATAAAAATTTAATAATTGTAAATTAAATAAAAATTATAAATTAAATAAAAATTTATAAAATTATTCAACTATATTTCTACTTGCTCTCTATTGTAGGCATGGAAAATAAAATCCAATGCGTACAGTAATAATTTTCTAAAACATTAATTATTTTTGGCGCTACTACAATTTGAATTTTAATTGTATGTTACAGATCAACGTAACTGACGACTGATGATCTTGACAATCTGAGAGGAGGAGGAGGTCTGGGAGAGACGTCGGGCACCAGCGGAGCAACTATTGTGTAAGTATTTATTATTAATTCAATTATTATTAAATAAAAATTTATAAAATTTTTTAATTATATTGCTGTTTATTATTTGTATGCATCGAATATAAAATGTAATGCATACAAAATAATAATTTTTTTAAGTATTAATTATTTTGAGCAGTTCTATAATTTGAATTTTATTTATATGTTACAGATCAACGTAGCTTGAATGCAGTTAACTCCGCTATTGTGCATCGACCAGTGAGTGAAAAATTATTTTATTACAAAAGGTAACGGTTTTGTAGAAATTAGATTGTGTGGAAATGTGTAGATCTAGTTTGTAGCTTGTGTATAGACTGTAGATTTTGTAGATAGTTCCGTTACCTTAAAATGAATGGGTTATTAAAGATTAAAAGTATAATAAAGATTATGAATACAGTTTAAAAATTACAGTTTAAGAAAAGGAAAAGAAACATTTTATATAGTAATACATAATATATTCAATCTAATTTATTTTAAAAGAACATACTAACAATTATATTAATTGTATGTGTGATTATAAATTTTAAATGATTAAATAATTATAATTACTTATTATTATAATGTACAGATTTTATATTATATATTTTGTAATCCATTCATTTATGTTGATTGATCATTTGAGTTTACATTAGTTAAAATAAAGTTATATTTTAAAATATATAACATATCAGATATTTTGCGGATATTTTGAGAATATATAATAATTTTGGACTAAAAGAAAAAGTAATAGTGATATAAAATTTGCAGAAAAATTCATGATAATATCTTAAAATTTTTAGTACGAATTATGTTATTTTATTTTATTTTTTTTTACTTTTGTGATTCATCGATTGCGCTATCGTGTAATTCGGAAATAAACTGCAAACCGCGAATATATTAAAATTGATTATCGAATTTTCGCGGATTCATAACAAAGAACGTACAAAATTCCTTTTATATATAATATTAATTTATTATAATTTTCATTAAAGGGGGGTGTTATCGATATTATAGAATAGTAATTATTAAGAAATGACAATTATTACTAATGAAGCACATATGGTGTGCTTGACATCGCCATAAAATTGAGCGATATGATCGGCAACACGACGGTCTAACAATAAGACACAATCGGACGGTAGTGTCGCGCGTTCAAGTGCGGGAGTGTCGTTCAAAGTATCGCGCGTTTAAGTGCGGGAGTGTCGTTCAAAGTATCGCGCGTTATCATCAATCAGCAGACTTTGATTTGAATTATTGGACAATCCTGATCAATCTGACCTGAGAGGAGGAGCAGGACTAGGAGGCATCAGGCACCGGCGGAGCAACTTTGTGGTGAGTGTTTATTATTTATATAATATTGATATAATATGATGTATATGTATAATATTTGACTTGTTATAAATCACGTATTTTTTTACGCATAGATATTATATAATTCTATTTATATATTGAATAATTTAAATAAAGGAAAATTAGAGAGAAATAACTCTATGTATAAATATTACAAAAGTTTTTTATATTTAAAAAAATAATCTTTACAAAATTTATAAAATTATTCAATTATATATACCTATCTACTGATTATTGTACGCGTCGAATATAAAATTTAATGTGTAAAATACTAATTAGATAATAATTATTTAAAACGCTGTTATAATTTATATTCTATTTGTATGTTACAGATCAACGTAGCTTCAATGCAGTTATCTCCTCTGCTGTTGAACATCGATTGGTAAGTGATAAACTATTATTTTATTACGAGGTAACGGTTTCATAAATATTTGATTGTAGAGATGTAGATTTAGAATGTAGATTGTAGACTGTAGATTGTAGATAGTTACTATCCGTTACCTCAAAATGAATAAACACACAATTAATTAAGATGAATATTTCAATTTAAAAAAAAAAAAGATAATTTATATAGTCTTTTTTAAATATTTTCTATTATCGAAGTGAGAATTATTTTATTCATGTTTTCTCACATATTTAAATACGCTCTTTCTTTCTTCATCTTTTTTAACAAGTTTTAATTATTAGGTGCAATGATTAATTTTTTTGATTGTTTAATGTCGCGATTTAATTATCATAACTTCAAGTTATGACACGTCTTTTTTTAAACACCGGAAAAAAACAAGTGCGCGCTACGCGCATTCTTCGATTTTATATACTAGTTACTAGAACAACACAATCGCGCGCTACGCGCGCGCCATTCTTCGATTTTTTGTTAAAAAGAATATTTAAAAAAAAATAAAATAAAGTTTGTATAAACTTGATTAATATTTTTTCACAGAAATCAGCTGATTAAAGCATTAATTTGATAATTAAATTTTAAAATAATAATATGGTAAAAATAGTAATATATCTAATAGTAATATACTTAAAATAGTATTATGTTGTAAATAATATGTTATAATACCTTCTTCTTGATTAATATTTTTTGATAGAAATCAGATGATAACTGTCAAAAATATTATAACATATTATTTAAAACATATTATTTAAAAAATTAATAAGCAAATTAACACTTTAATCAGCTGATTTCTGTAAAAAAATATTAATTAAGCGAAAATTTGTTAATTAAATTTTAAAATAATAATATGTTATAAAAATTAAAATAATAATATGTATTAAATAATATAATATAATACTTAAAATTCGATTGTTATTTTTGAAAACTATCAGCTGATTTCTGTCAAAAAATATTAATCGCAGCTAAGGCATTATAACATATTATTTACAACATATATTACTATTTTAATTATTATAACCTATTATTATTTTAAATTTTAATTAGCAAATTAACGATTTATTTAAATTTTAAACTAATAATATGTTATAAAAATTAAAATAATAATAAATGTTTTAAATAATATCATAATTCTTTTTGACAGTTATCAGATGATTTCTGTCATAAAATATTCAAGTTTAAAATATTATAACATATTATTTAAAGCATATTATCACATTCTTATGAAATTAATTTTATCTGATATAAATATTTTTAAAAAAAATTTTGTACATTTTTTTTTATAACGATAATTTTTTCACATTAAATTCAACAATAATATTCAAAGAAATTATAATAAATTTTTTTTCGATGTAACACATAGTAAAATAGATTAATGTATAGATAAATGATAACAATATATATAATTATTATATTATATTTGTATAACTATATATAAAACTAAAAATTATGAATTAAAATTATTCAAATATATATATAATCGCATTTTTAAGAGCAGATGTTCAGATCATTTTAATTACTTATTTGAAAAACATTGAATGCATTTTCATTTTGAATTTGACTCGTGCTTTATTATGTAATATATTTATTTTTACGATATTGGTTCCATTTATATATTTATACAATTTAAATAACTGAGATCTAAGATCATTTCAATTATTTTAATTACTTATTTGAAAGACATTGAATGCATTTTCATTAAGAATTTGACTCTTGCTTCATTATGTAATAATTTCATTTTTACGATATTGGTCCCATCTGAATATTTATATAATTTAATTAAATTAGATGTGTAATAAGTTTAATCATTTTAATTACTTATTTGAAAGACATTGAATGCATTTTCATTCAGAATTTGATTCTTGCTTCATTATGTAACAATTTCATTTTTACGATATTGGTCCCATCTGAATATTTATATAATTTAATTAAATTAGATGTGTGATAAGTTTAATCATTTTAATGACTTATTTGAAAGACATTGAATGCATTTTCATTAAGAATTTGATTCTTGCTTCATTACGTAATAATTTCATTTTTACGATATTGGTCCCATCTGAATATTTATATAATTTAATTAAATTAGATGTGTGATAAGTTTAATCATTTTAATTACTTATTTGAAAGACATTGAATGCATTGTCATTTAGAATTTGACTCGTGCTTTATTATGTAATAAATTTATTTTTACGATATTGTTCTATTTAAATATTTATATAATTTAAATAACTGAGATCTAAGATTATTTCAATCATCTTAATTACTTATTTGAAAGACATTGAATGCATTGTCATTTAGAATTTGACTCGTGCTTTATTATGTAATAAATTTATTTTTACGATATTGTTCTATTTAAATATTTATATAATTTAAATAACTGAGATCTAAGATTATTTCAATCATCTTAATTACTTATTTGAAAGACATTGAATACATTTTCATTAAGAATTTGACTCTTGCTTCATTATGTAATAATTTCATTTTTACGATATTGGTCCCATCTGAATATTTATATAATTTAATTAAATTAGATGTGTGATAAGTTTACTCATTTTAATTACTTATTTGAAAGACATTGAATGCATTTTCATTAAGAATTTGATTCTTGCTTCATTATGTAATAATTTCATTTTTACGATATTGGTCCCATCTGAATATTTATATAATTTAATTAAATTAGATGTGTTATAAGGTTAATCATTTTAATTACTTATTTGAAAGACATTGAATGCATTTTCATTAAGAATTTGATTCTTGCTTCATTATGTAATAATTTCATTTTTACGATATTGGTCCCATCTGAATATTTGTATAATTTAATTAAATTAGATGTGTGATAAGTTTAATCATTTTAATTACTTATTTGAAAGACATTGAATACATTTTTATTTAGAATTTGACTTGTGCTTTATTATGTAATAAATTTATTTTTACGATATTGGTTGTATTTAAATATTTATATAATTTAAATAACTGAGATCTAAAATTATTTCAATAATCTTAATTACTTATTTGAAAGACATAGAATGCATTTTCATTAAGAATTTGATTCTTGCTTCATTATGTAATAATTTCATTTTTACGATATTGGTCCTATCTGAATATTTTTATAATTTAATTAAATTGGATGTGTGATAAGTCTAATCATTTTAATTACTTATTTGAAAGACATTGAATGCATTTTCATTAAGAATTTGACTCGTGCTTTATTATGTAATAAATTTATTTTTACGATATTGTTCTATTTAAATATTTATATAATTTAAATAACTGAGATCTAAGATTATTTCAATCATCTTAATTACTTATTTGAAAGACATTGAATACATTTTCATTAAGAATTTGACTCTTGCTTCATTATGTAATAATTTCATTTTTACGATATTGGTCCCATCTGAATATTTATATAATTTAATTAAATTAGATGTGTGATAAGTTTACTCATTTTAATTACTTATTTGAAAGACATTGAATGCATTTTCATTAAGAATTTGATTCTTGCTTCATTATGTAATAATTTCATTTTTACGATATTGGTCCCATCTGAATATTTATATAATTTAATTAAATTAGATGTGTGATAAGTTTAATCATTTTAATTACTTATTTGAAAAACATTGAATCAATTTTCATAAAGAATTTGAATCTTGGTTCATTATGTAATAATTTCATTTTTACGATACTGGTCCCATCTGAATATTTGTATAATTTAATTAAATTAGATGTGTGATGAGTTTAATCATTTTAATTAATTATTTGAAAGACATTGAATACATTTTTATTTAGAATTTGACTTGTGCTTTATTATGTAATAAATTTATTTTTACGATTTTGGTTGTATTTAAATATTTATGTAATTTAAATAACTGAGATCTAAAATTATTTCAATAATCTTAATTACTTATTTGAAAGACATTGAATGCATTTTCATTAAGAATTTGATTCTTGCTTCATTATGTAATAATTTCATTTTTACGATATTGGTCCCATCTGAATATTTTTATAATTTAATTAAATTAGATGTGTGATAAGTCTAATCATTTTAATTACTTATTTGAAAGACATTGAATGCATTTTCATTAAGAATTTGATTCTTGCTTCATTATGTAATAATTTCATTTTTACGATATTGGTCCCATCTGAATATTTTTATAATTTAATTAAATTAGATGTGTGATAAGTCTAATCATTTTAATTACTTATTTGAAAGACATTGAATGCATTTTCATTAAGAATTTGATTCTTGCTTCATTATGTAATAATTTCATTTTTACGATATTGGTCCCATCTGAATATTTATATAATTTAATTAAATTAGATGTGTGATAAGTTTAATCATTTTAATTACTTATTTGAAAGACATTGAATGCATTTTCATTAAGAATTTGATTCTTGCTTCATTATGTAATAATTTCATTTTTACGATATTGGTCCCATCTGAATATTTATATAATTTAATTAAATTAGATGTGTTATAAGGTTAATCATTTTAATTACTTATTTGAAAGACATTGAATGCATTTTCATTAAGAATTTGATTCTTGCTTCATTATGTAATAATTTCATTTTTACGATATTGGTCCCATCTGAATATTTGTATAATTTAATTAAATTAGATGTGTGATAAGTTTAATCATTTTAATTACTTATTTGAAAGACATTGAATACATTTTTATTTAGAATTTGACTTGTGCTTTATTATGTAATAAATTTATTTTTACGATATTGGTTGTATTTAAATATTTATATAATTTAAATAACTGAGATCTAAAATTATTTCAATAATCTTAATTACTTATTTGAAAGACATAGAATGCATTTTCATTAAGAATTTGATTCTTGCTTCATTATGTAATAATTTCATTTTTACGATATTGGTCCTATCTGAATATTTTTATAATTTAATTAAATTGGATGTGTGATAAGTCTAATCATTTTAATTACTTATTTGAAAGACATTGAATGCATTTTCATTAAGAATTTGACTCGTGCTTTATTATGTAATAAATTTATTTTTACGATATTGTTCTATTTAAATATTTATATAATTTAAATAACTGAGATCTAAGATTATTTCAGTCATCTTAATTACTTATTTGAAAGACATTGAATACATTTTCATTAAGAATTTGACTCTTGCTTCATTATGTAATAATTTCATTTTTACGATATTGGTCCCATCTGAATATTTATATAATTTAATTAAATTAGATGTGTGATAAGTTTACTCATTTTAATTACTTATTTGAAAGACATTGAATGCATTTTCATTAAGAATTTGATTCTTGCTTCATTATGTAATAATTTCATTTTTACGATATTGGTCCCATCTGAATATTTATATAATTTAATTAAATTAGATGTGTGATAAGTTTAATCATTTTAATTACTTATTTGAAAAACATTGAATCAATTTTCATAAAGAATTTGAATCTTGGTTCATTATGTAATAATTTCATTTTTACGATACTGGTCCCATCTGAATATTTGTATAATTTAATTAAATTAGATGTGTGATGAGTTTAATCATTTTAATTAATTATTTGAAAGACATTGAATACATTTTTATTTAGAATTTGACTTGTGCTTTATTATGTAATAAATTTATTTTTACGATTTTGGTTGTATTTAAATATTTATGTAATTTAAATAACTGAGTTCTAAAATTATTTCAATAATCTTAATTACTTATTTGAAAGACATTGAATGCATTTTCATTAAGAATTTGATTCTTGCTTCATTATGTAATAATTTCATTTTTACGATATTGGTCCCATCTGAATATTTTTATAATTTAATTAAATTAGATGTGTGATAAGTCTAATCATTTTAATTACTTATTTGAAAGACATTGAATGCATTTTCATTAAGAATTTGATTCTTGCTTCATTATGTAATAATTTCATTTTTACGATATTGGTCCCATCTGAATATTTTTATAATTTAATTAAATTAGATGTGTGATAAGTCTAATCATTTTAATTACTTATTTGAAAGACATTGAATGCATTTTCATTAAGAATTTGATTCTTGCTTCATTATGTAATAATTTCATTTTTACGATATTGGTCCCATCTGAATATTTATATAATTTAATTAAATTAGATGTGTGATAAGTTTAATCATTTTAATTACTTATTTGAAAGACATTGAATGCATTTTCATTAAGAATTTGATTCTTGCTTCATTATGTAATAATTTCATTTTTACGATATTGGTCCCATCTGAATATTTATATAATTTAATTAAATTAGATGTGTTATAAGGTTAATCATTTTAATTACTTATTTGAAAGACATTGAATGCATTTTCATTAAGAATTTGATTCTTGCTTCATTATGTAATAATTTCATTTTTACGATATTGGTCCCATCTGAATATTTGTATAATTTAATTAAATTAGATGTGTGATAAGTTTAATCATTTTAATTACTTATTTGAAAGACATTGAATACATTTTTATTTAGAATTTGACTTGTGCTTTATTATGTAATAAATTTATTTTTACGATATTGGTTGTATTTAAATATTTATATAATTTAAATAACTGAGATCTAAAATTATTTCAATAATCTTAATTACTTATTTGAAAGACATAGAATGCATTTTCATTAAGAATTTGATTCTTGCTTCATTATGTAATAATTTCATTTTTACGATATTGGTCCTATCTGAATATTTTTATAATTTAATTAAATTGGATGTGTGATAAGTCTAATCATTTTAATTACTTATTTGAAAGACATTGAATGCATTTTCATTAAGAATTTGACTCGTGCTTTATTATGTAATAAATTTATTTTTACGATATTGTTCTATTTAAATATTTATATAATTTAAATAACTGAGATCTAAGATTATTTCAGTCATCTTAATTACTTATTTGAAAGACATTGAATACATTTTCATTAAGAATTTGACTCTTGCTTCATTATGTAATAATTTCATTTTTACGATATTGGTCCCATCTGAATATTTATATAATTTAATTAAATTAGATGTGTGATAAGTTTACTCATTTTAATTACTTATTTGAAAGACATTGAATGCATTTTCATTAAGAATTTGATTCTTGCTTCATTATGTAATAATTTCATTTTTACGATATTGGTCCCATCTGAATATTTATATAATTTAATTAAATTAGATGTGTGATAAGTTTAATCATTTTAATTACTTATTTGAAAAACATTGAATCAATTTTCATAAAGAATTTGAATCTTGGTTCATTATGTAATAATTTCATTTTTACGATACTGGTCCCATCTGAATATTTGTATAATTTAATTAAATTAGATGTGTGATGAGTTTAATCATTTTAATTAATTATTTGAAAGACATTGAATACATTTTTATTTAGAATTTGACTTGTGCTTTATTATGTAATAAATTTATTTTTACGATTTTGGTTGTATTTAAATATTTATGTAATTTAAATAACTGAGTTCTAAAATTATTTCAATAATCTTAATTACTTATTTGAAAGACATTGAATGCATTTTCATTAAGAATTTGATTCTTGCTTCATTATGTAATAATTTCATTTTTACGATATTGGTCCCATCTGAATATTTTTATAATTTAATTAAATTAGATGTGTGATAAGTCTAATCATTTTAATTACTTATTTGAAAGACATTGAATGCATTTTCATTAAGAATTTGATTCTTGCTTCATTATGTAATAATTTCATTTTTACGATATTGGTCCCATCTGAATATTTATATAATTTAATTAAATTGGATGTGTGATAAGTTTAATCATTTTAATTACTTATTTGAAAGACATTGAATGCATTTTCATTAAGAATTTGATTCTTGCTTCATTATGTAATAATTTCATTTTTACGATATTGGTCCCATCTGAATATTTATATAATTTAATTAAATTAGATGTGTTATAAGGTTAATCATTTTAATTACTTATTTGAAAGACATTGAATGCATTTTCATTAAGAATTTGATTCTTGCTTCATTATGTAATAATTTCATTTTTACGATATTGGTCCCATCTGAATATTTGTATAATTTAATTAAATTAGATGTGTGATAAGTTTAATCATTTTAATTACTTATTTGAAAGACATTGAATACATTTTTATTTAGAATTTGACTTGTGCTTTATTATGTAATAAATTTATTTTTACGATATTGGTTGTATTTAAATATTTATATAATTTAAATAACTGAGATCTAAAATTATTTCAATAATCTTAATTACTTATTTGAAAGACATAGAATGCATTTTCATTAAGAATTTGATTCTTGCTTCATTATGTAATAATTTCATTTTTACGATATTGGTCCTATCTGAATATTTTTATAATTTAATTAAATTGGATGTGTGATAAGTCTAATCATTTTAATTACTTATTTGAAAGACATTGAATGCATTTTCATTAAGAATTTGATTCTTGCTTCATTATGTAATAATTTCATTTTTACGATATTGGTCCCATCTGAATATTTATATAATTTAATTAAATTAGATGTGTGATAAGTCTAATCATTTTAATTACTTATTTGAAAGACATTTAATGCATTTTCATTAAGAATTTGATTCTTGCTTCATTATGTAATAATTTCATTTTTACGATATTGGTCCCATCTGAATATTTATATAATTTAATTAAATTAGATGTGTGATAAGTTTACTCATTTTAATTACTTATTTGAAAGACATTGAATGCATTTTCATTAAGATTTTGATTCTTGCTTCATTATGTAATAATTTCTTTTTTACGATATTGGTCCCATCTGAATATTTATATAATTTAATTAAATTAGATGTATGATAAGTTTACTCATTTTAATTACTTATTTGAAAGACATTGAATGCATTTTCATTAAGAATTTGATTCTTGCTTCATTATGTAATAATTTCATTTTTACGATATTGATCCCATCTGAATATTTATATAATTTAATTAAATTAGATGTGTGATAAGTTTAATCATTAAATTACTTATTTGAAAGATATTGAATGCATTTAAAAAAAAAAAAAAATTTTTTAAACATTTATATTTACATGTTATTTCTTACAACATATGTTTTAAAATTTTTAAAACATATGTTATAAGAAAGTATATCTTTTCCGCCGTTTTCTTGATATTTTCTTTGTTGATATATACGTCTTGTGCATTTTCGGCGATGAATTCCACCGCCTCTGATAGTGCCATCATATCAGAATCACTGGTAGTACCCTCTGCCATGACGTTATGTTATAATTAACAACCGTTTCACACTAACGACTATCTGTGATGATGCTTTCTATTATACTGATCTTACTTAGATTTTCACGTCAGCGAAAGAAGCAGGTAAATTCGTTATGAACTCGAATATAATCTCGACACGTCGACATAAGGTCATAAACATAAACATTTGTTTCTGTACAAAAATATATTAATGTTATATATGACTCACTTTCAAAATATTGTCAGTTATGCGGTAACGCTTTTATAATTTTATAATTACATATCATTAATGCTTGTCTCTCTAATAATAATAAATAATTAAATAATTGCTTTAATTTATTTTTACCTCTCTTCTAACTTTTATGTAAACCTATGTCATGTTTAATGTAGACAATATATAATAGTTATGAAAAAATAGAACGATTTATTTAATTTTGTTTTTTTTAACAATATATATACACTTTCTTGTAATACTAATTGTAAGAGAAAATAAATATGCATTTTATATTTGTAAAAAGACGGCAAATTTAAATGTGCTGAAATGTAGAAATTACAGCTAAAAAAATATAAAATTTTTCTTATTCTATATACACAAAATTATACAAAATAATTTTATCCTTTTACAATTGATAACATTTGTAACTTTTCTTTTATTCTATTCCGTTTCCAAATATTAATTTAAAATAATATTTAAAATAGTAGATTTATATCTTATCTGTGAAACAAAGTTGAATAGTTACCATTATAATGTATATATTATGTACGTGTATATAATAAAACGACATGCAATTTAAAATTTCGTAAAAGTTTTATGTAAAAAAAATAACAGAAAAATATATTTACAATAATTTATTAAATATTAGGAGAATAATATATCTTTCATACTCACTTAAATTAAAAAATTTTAATGGTCGAAATATAAATATGATAGGAAAAATCTTACAAGCAAAATAATAGTAAAAGAACTACTATTATAATAAAAAATAATCTGTTATAAAGACAAAAATATTGACAAAAAATTTGCAAAAGTATTGCATTTTCTATATTCGTTGTTACATATGCTTAGCAGAGCGAATTAATTGAAGAATCACCACATGTTTCATATACTTAATTTCTAATATACGCATATATGTGCTAAGTTCATATAAAAATAGGTTTCTTTTGTCATTTCTCGAATATCATTATTTTCAAGTTAAAACTATCCGCATTACAATGATAAAAAAACATATTTTTAGATTAAATATATATCTCAATCGATAAACTAAGAATCGATTGCGTTATCATAATTATTAAGAGAAAATAGTATATTGTAATTTTACATTATATTACAGAAAGTTTGTTGTATGTAACTTCGGCATGACGTTATACAAAAGCAGTGGCTATACTTTGATCAGTTCCTCGCAAACTAACAATAATATAATAAAATATATAATAGTATTTTAATAATGTACGGTTCTAACATAATAAAATGGGTATTCCTTATAATCTTCATTAACACGTCTACCAGATATATATGAGAGCAATATATTATCGACCATAACCGGTATGTTAAACACTTTTAAAAGCGTAAAATTTCATACTTAAGAAATACCTGAGGAACCAGATAATCAATAAAATTCAGAGACTCTTTTTCATTAAATTCATATAGAAGTCCTTTATTAATAATAAACTTTTTATATTTAAAAATATAATTAATTTTCTTTGTTAAAAAAATTATTTATATACTATACTTATTTATTCAACATTAATATACTTATTTATTCAACGTTAAAAATTGATTTGTAGCCATGAAAAACGGTTATTAAGCTCTATAATATCTTTAAAATTTATCACTGTATTAATTATGATAAATTATTCATTGCATAAAAGTTTGCATTTAGAACGTTTTTTGTTTGAATTAATTTTGTTTCGGTATAAAAAGGTTAAAATGCGTTTTCAGTCAATCATATTAGGACTTAGGATAACGCGCTATTAATAAAGGACTTCTATATGAATTTAATGAAAAAGTCTCCGAATTTTATTGATTATCTGGTTCCTCAGGTATTTCTTAAGTATGAAATTTTACGCTTTTAAAAGTGTTTAACATACTAATTGTGGTCGATATATTGCTCTCATATATATCTGGTAGACGTGTTAATGAAGATTATAAGGAATACCCATTTTATTATGTTAGAACCGTACATTATTAAAATATTATTATATATTTTATTATTTGTATCTAGAATAGGATAGTCTGTTATGTGATGTGGGCGCATTCTAGCCACTCGTTTGCATATTTCTTGCACAACGAATAGTGTGCATCCGCGTATTTCAATATCTTCCGTGCTTCCATCCTCAAACGGTTCTTCTGCAAAAAAGAAAATGTAGCGCGTTATCCTAAGTCCTAATATGATAAATTGACTGAAAACGCATTTTAAACTTTTTATACCGAAACAAAATTAATTCAAACAAAAAACGTTCTAAATGCAAACTTTTATGCAATGAATAATTTATCATAATTAATACAGTGATAAATTTGAAAGATATTATAGAGCTTAATAACCGTTTTTCATGGCTACAAATCAATTTTTAACGTTGAATAAATAAGTATATTAATGTTGAATAAATAAGTATAGTATATAAATAATTTTTTTAACAAAGAAAATTAATTATATTTTTAAATATAAAAAGTTTACTGTATTTACATATATTATGTTATTTTATGCTTTATATTGAGAAAGAATAGTATTTCATTAAATTACAATTATAAGTGCGCAGAATTACAGAATTTGTAAAAAATTAAGAATTAGTCAATCATAAATAATAATTTAATATTAAAAATCTTACCGCCATTTTCACATCTCTCCACGAGCAAGTCACTTAGCGTAAAATATTACCCCTTAAAAAAAATTGAGAAGCCTGATAATGAATGAAAATCGTAGACTCTTTTTCATTAAATTCATATAGAAGTCCTTTATTAATAATAATAAAGAAATATACAAAGAAGTGGATAGAATACGCCAACATCACATAACAGACTATCCTATTCTAGATACAAATAATAAAATATATAATAATATTTTAATAATGTACGGTTCTAACATAATAAAATGGGTATTCCTTATAATCTTCATTAACACGTCTACCAGATATATATATGAGAGCAATATATTATCGACCATAACGGGTATGTTAAATACTTTTAACAGTGTTTAACATATACCGATAACATATACTCTCATATATATCTGGTAGACGTGTTAATGAAGATTATAAGGAATACCCATTTTATTATGTTAGAACGTACCGTACATTATTAAAATACTATTATATATTTTATTATATTATTGTTAGTTTGCGAGGAACTGATCAAAGTATAGCCACTGCTTTTGTATAACGTCATGCCGAAGTTACATACAACAAACTTTCTGTAATATAATGTAAAATTACAATATAATATTTTTTCTTAATAATTATGATAACGCAATCGATTCTTAGTTTATCGATTGAGATAGATATTTAATCCAAAAATATGTTTCTTTTATCATTGTAATGCAGATAGTTTTAACTTGAAAATATTGATATTCGAGAAATGACAATGAATATTATTCTGATATATGCAAAAATTAAAAGATCTTTTTGTGAGATTTCTAGCCGTAAAATAAAACAAGTAAAAAAATATTTGTAAGCTAAAGTTCTGCTGGTGTGTCCACCTCATATCGTTAGTATAATGATGAAATATTTTATATATTCCATAAATGGATTGGATTTAGACGTAAGCATTTTGCATTTCTAAGAAAAAAATGGCTTGTAACTTTTTCTAAAGATATGTTGCACTCTAGATTAACGTCAGGGAATTCTATTCTAGTCTCTCGACTCATCAGGTATTTCCCCGAATTCGAGATAGGTACGACGATCTAAGCCGGCCGCAACAAAATGTTTTCCATACATGATCGAATGCTCTCCGGATAAGACAATTCTGCCCGGTGTGGAAATTTTAAAATTAACCATCCTTTTATCAATAAAAATATCTCTTCTCCAAAGATCTGATGTAACGTTGAATAGTAGAGAATTGATAATTCAATTTGCGTAGTTCTTACAAACACATTTATTAGAATCAATATATATATATATGAAAAATATATATTCTCGTAACGCGAGAAAGATTTAGAGATTATATTTGTCCTTTCTTTTCGTTCTGTAAATGTTTGAAATACGTAACGTGTTAGTTATATGTGACAAAAATATCTCGTCGGTTATACGTTATCAGATGAATATGTATATAAGTATATAAAGTATATAAGTACTTAATTAAAATTAAACTTATATTTTTTATTCTTGTTACGTGCGTTGTTTTTATTTATCAGTAGCTCAATGTCCGTCCTTTTCTTCAGAGCATCGCACGTATGCCTTTTTAACTATTAAATCTTTAACGTCAAAAGAGAGAGAGAAAGGCCACTATAATAATACAAATTTGAAACATTCGTTATCGCACACAAGACAGCGTTTATATTTCCTGTACACTTTCGCGTCTCGATTGTGACTGATTTCGTCTCGGGGAACATAATAACGACATTACCCCAAAAATATTCTTCAATTTGAATGTAAACACTACAATGTCAAACTTTTTCATTATTTTGGCGAGAAGTCGTTAGCACACATGTTTGCCCCTATATAACCCAATAATAACATATTCTTTTCAATACATAACGACCAATTTTCTTATTGTCGTAGACACGTTTAAAATAATGTCAAATAATGTTGATATCATAGTTTTAAAATATATATAATGTGTATATCGTATATGTATAAAATGTATAATCTTTTATATTATAAATATAAAAATATATACATATAATTTATTTGGATGAAACACATTTCATTTATGTATTTCATTGTTATTACTATCGTATCTATTATATTATGCAATGTTGTTTGTTCTTGTTTTTCTTTAGCATTAATTATTAAAATATATATGTAACTTTTTATATATACGAATTTTATATACTTAACTTTTTATATATTTCATTATTTTTAATTGATTTTTGATTGTAATCAACATGAAACGAAATCAATTTGCATTACAAAAGTGATGCAAAGAATTTAAACTTCGAAATAATTTGCACGCTATTTATTCTGAATTTTTATATTGAAAACTAAAAATATAAAGAATTAAGTACTACAAAATAATTTTTAGAATTGTATTTATTAATTAATGAATTATTATAATTTATAAGTTTTAATTACTTATTATATGTACATTTTTAGTATATAAACACAGCACCATTGATTTTGATTTTACATCACATTTAAATTGCCGCGTGCACGCGTTATCAATAATATATCTATATAGAATAAATAAAAATGGAACAGATACCGAATACATTGTAATTATACATATATAAATTATTTATAATAATAACATGATTATATATGCACTTTGATAAATATCTGTATATTAATAAATTTATATCAGGATCACACACAACACTTTTTAAATTTAGGGTATTATTTCAATAATAACAATTATTTTACAATAATATGCAATGTGTGCAATACAAATGATTAAAATTGGCAGTGCATAAATACATTTAATGATTGCTTGGTTTTCTCTCTTGCCTTGAATTACAATATTCAAATATCTGAATTATCCAAATAGAATTATCTAATTAGCTCATTGCTTTTAAAATCACATTTTGATTTTTAATTGCTTAAATTTTGATATTATATTCTTTAAAAAAAACTATATCAATCTGTAAAATTGATTTTATATAGTAGTATAAAATGCAAAAAATCTATCGGATAATATTATGAATGAAACATTTTTGTTAACATTCTGTACCAAAATTCTTACATGTAAAATTTCAAGTTGAATTTGATTAAATCTTGGTCCTTTTTCTCAAATATTACTTTATGCGTCACTCTTTGCTTCCTCTGCACTCGTCAGAATTTTCCGTAGAACATTGACCTCCCTGAGCAAATATTTTGAGTACCTCGTCTTCAAAATTAGGATCAAGTAAAATGTCTATTCCTTTTGTTCCACGTGTAGAATATTTTTGAAACACAGTCTTAGCTACTTCCCACAATGAACGATTGTGTTCCAATATATGGACCAGAGATTGCGCCGACGGGAATAATAATGACAGATTACTAGAAGATAAAATATATAATGTAATTTTATAATAATATTTAATATAATTATATTGTATTTTATTTATATGTATTTTACATATTATTGTATTATTTTTGTATTATTATATATATTTTAATATATATAAATGTAATTTTATAATAATATATATATAAAAACAAAATATATATATAATATTGAAAAGAAACATATTGTTGAATACACTTACGTAAAGAGAGGAATGACTAGATTAGTGATAAATTGTATCTGGAGATCGGGAATAGATGCGCGTTCTCTGTCCATCATTTCTACAGGTGCATTTCCCATGCTTTTTTCTAAATCTCCTTGCGAAAAGAATTCATCAAATATCTGCTCCTGAAAATTAATTATAATATAATTATTTATAAGTTACAAATTTATGAGAGAGATTCGCCATGTTGATTAACAAACAATTATTTACCGCAGTTTTCTTTGAAACCTTCCAATCTTTGGTTTGATCGCTAAGATCGCAACAAGTCATAAGCATTTCGAATAACAACTTTTGTTGCTTTGCGTCATCTTTGTTATATTTATTGCATATCATTTGCTCCTGCTTATTTACGCTACGAAAATGGGAGGCTAAATCAGTTGCAAGTATATTGCTCCTCAACAAATCCAAGGCTTTGCTATAATCATCGCTATCCAAACTTTCAAATATATTGCAGCCTTCAGTGTTTAAAATACACATTGTTTGTGCGAGATGATGTCTCTATTAAAAAGGAAGAGAGGTTTTTTTAATTTAAACTAAATTTAACTCAACATTATATAGATATATATATGATATCCTATTTTACCTCCATAACAGAACCTTCTGAGCTATAAAGACTTGCTAGTACAGTGCCAGACAGAGTTTGAAATGAGTTATTAGTTCCTCTATGATCTATGTCATGACACAAGCATGATACAAGAAACACCAGAGCCTGTAGAGGTGTCATATAATTTTCCTCGATAAGCTGCATATTTTTTATCAGCAGATATGCAAAATGTGCCACAGAAAATGCATGTGTCCAATTATGATAAGGTGCATCTCTGTAGCCTTTCTTGACGTACAATATAAACCTAAGAGAAACGTTTTTTACCCAAGTTTTTATATTTCTTTTTTTAAACAAATGGATTATATATTTATGTATTTTTTTTATATAATAAAAATTATACATTTTATATAGTATTTTATATTAATACCTTGCAAGTGTCGGCATTTTAATTCTCCAATATTTAAGGAAAGATAAATCTGTGAACATTTTAATGGTATAGCAAGACATATGTTTGTAAGGTACACTTCTAGGACTAAAGTGGAATTTATTAAAATCTTTAATATTGTGGTCATCTCTACAATTCAACAACGCTTGCCCAGCAGATTCTTCCACCTAGAAATAAATTTCCTACTATGAATGCATAACATATCCTCTATATATTCCTATGTATATTATCCTATATACATATATATATTTAATTTTAAAATTATTATAAATCTTTTTTCACCTTCATGTGATACATCATTATCTCATTGCTAAGCTTATTTCGAGCTTGAGCATCCTGCATCTTTTTATAAACAATACTATGCATTATTGATATGCCACAATAGATGCTAAACGCTGTCGCGATCTGTTCATCACAAGCATCAAAATATAAACCGTTTATTTTATTACACAGTTGAGCCACTCCTAAAAATATGAAAATCTTATATAATATATATTTATATTTCCGTACTTTTATTTACAATCTATTTTAATTTGCGACACTTCTCTAGGCAACAAATTTAATATACGTCTAATTTACCAACAATGCCTTTCTCATCCTGTATTGGAAAGCACAAGATATTTCTGGTCTTGAATCCTGTTGCCTCGTCAATACCACGATAAAATAGGGGATGATTATACGCGTCTCGGATATTGAGTAATTTACCAGTAGTTGCGACATGACCAGCTATACCTTGCCCGATAGGAATTCTCATTTCATTTACAGTCTGGAAAACAAATTATTCATAAAATATTATTGATGCCTTCTTAATTGTGTATAAAACTGACTATATACTATAACTGACTATATGCCTACTTCATTCGTGGAAATACCATCAAATACTTTTGCAACCAAATCCTGTTGATCGGGATCCAAAAGAAATAGGGAACATCTCTCTGCATTTGTTAATTTTCTGACTTCTGCCATAATTTCACGCAAGAGATCAGGGAAATCTCCTATAAATTTCAAATAAAAAAGTGATAAAAATAAGAAATACATAGTAGATTATATATTTAGGAAATTGATTATTATACCTAAATGTGTGAAGAGCTTCCTAGAAACAGCTAATAAATTTTGACATTGTTGTTTCACGCGAGTCTCTTCATAACAGCGTAATGAACTAAGCAAATATCCGAGACAGAACCTGCAAAATTTAATTTTAAATACATTAAATATTTTCATTAACAATTGCGATGTGCTATAAATTCCTTGTACAATATATACCTAAAGCATTCTTGAACTATTTCTGTACAAGCATGCTTAGCTTCATCTCCATCTGTATAATCTACCAGGCACACAAGCAAAACTGTGTAATGTTTAAAAGGATGTTGAATAGGAATTGTTAAGAGAGTCTGTGATGTAGCATCTGTTATTCTATTAATATATCTCAACAACTCTTCATCCAATTTTGCAACACTCTGAACTAATGATGTTTTATTTATCACAGCCTCGTACAAAACATGGTTTGGTAGCTGTAAAACAAATTTTTTCCTTTTTTATATTCATAAAAAATACATATTGGATTAAAAATGCATTATTAAAAGTATTAATTTTGCAAATAACATATAGTTGTTTTGATATTAAATATAAAATAATTTAAAAGGATATTTATTTTATAAATAATCGTATTTTATTAAAATTGTAATAAAAAATTGATCTATAATCTTATCAAAAGAATGCAAATAATTTAAAATATTCAATATATTTAATAACTATATATGGCTGATGAGACTAAATGAACAATAAAGTGTGGCAACAATACAATTAAACAAATAGCAAATGTTTCTAAACAATACATAAATTATTAATGGAAAAAAATATTTTCCTCGCTCCTGGATACTTCTATGATTATTTAATTGAAATTATTTTAATATCCTTTGTAGAAACTATTTTTCGCAGAGCAGGAGAAACTTACAAGAAATCTCAATTCCCTGTCCAGAATTTCTTCGCCAATCACATGAATAACCATTTCTTCAGACTCCACCAGTATTGATATGAGAAAGACTAATTTCGCATTTGTTACATTCTGCACCTAAAAGAAAATAAAAATTAAATTAATGAAAGACATATATAGAAATAATTGTAGAATATATTATATTATATATATTATTATTATTATTATATATATTATATATATTATTATTATTATATATGTATATAATATATATTATATATATATATTATATATATTATATATATTATATATTATATATATTATACATATATATTATATATTATATATATTATACATACATATTATATATTATATATATTATACATATATATTATATATTATATTATATTATATAAATTCAATTGCATATAATGTAAGAAAAAAAATTAGTCAATCTGTCATATTTGAGAGGTCGTCTAGCAGACGACTATGATTAGTCAAACGATGCGTCACTATTGGTCAATTAGTATCATGCCGATCATTCAAAGATCGCTCATCCTGGAGCGAGGAGACGCAAAATTATAGCATATAATACGCGATTATAAATAAATCTACAACACACACGTACATATCTATTCAGCCGTCGTTGGACCTCCGTATATGGCAGATCGCACAGTTCCTCGATGAGCGAGAGGATCCTGGCCGGATCGGCGATCAAGCTGGTGCTCATTTCGAGGAATCGGATCAGCTGGTCGAGTCCGCACTCGAAGTTCTCTCGTGATCATTTCAAAAAGGGACACAACACACCGGGGACGGATGGACGATGGCGAAACGATTCCACGACGGTCCCGCCATGATTTTCCGCGTGAATTAACATTAATTGATATCGGGTTATGCGAAGTTAATTCCCAAGTACGTATATACGCGCACAGCTGATCGAAAATTTGACATTTGACGCGTCGATGACGTCACGCTGCGCTGTTTGATTCGCGTGTCTATTATTATTGATAAACGGAATCGCGCGCGCGACTACATCGCAAAAGATATAATTCATTAACATTAATTGATATCGGGTTCTGCGAAGTTAATTCCCAAGTACGTATATACGCGCACAGCTGATCGAGAATTTGACATTTGACGCGTCGATGACGTCACGCTGCGCTGTTTGATTCGCGTGTCTATTATTATTGATAAACAGAATCGCGTGCGTGACTACATCGCAAAAGATATAATTCATTTCTTTGTGTTTGCATTGAAAATAAATTTGAGTCTGTTCGAAAAAGCGAACTCTTTCCGATTCGCGGCTGAATCTAGGGAGATCTAGGGAGATGTGGGAAAAAAAAATATTGGGGCTGTTAGATTGGCGACATTTTTGAACTGTGTTGTCAAACAGTTCTTGTTGAATGAATTGTTGACGATTCCAGAGCGCGAAAATTATATTCTTTTTCTGTTTTTTTCTTCAATAAGTGATACGTATGTATTAAAATTGTGAATGAATGAATTATTTTGTTGAGGAAAAGAATGATTAATATGAGCAAAATGAAATATTTTACAGAATTAACGTGTTGTTTATGATAATATACTCAGATTTATGTCATTTTTAGCAATAAAACTTTTTGTATCTATTCAGTGTGAGAGATAATGAGAAAATATTGTATATATTTCTGTAATTGTAACAACGACGAAGACTTGAGGTTACGTCGGTGATAATCGTCATAAAAATGATCTAATTTGGAGCTCTCTTGTAAATAATTAATGTATAATTCGTGGGAACCATTTTGTGAATTGTACACTTTGTAAGAATGAATGGAGAGGCAGAATATAATGTTGCCTCTAGGTATCGGACAGTTAGAAAACATCTGGATAATTTGGGATATAAGCAAGCGCTGTCATTAGATGCTTTACCTCTAATAGAGACTTTACTGTCTGATCTTGTACAGACTACGGACAGTCTGAAACATTTTAAGGCCATCGCCCAGCAGAATATTGAGGTACGTTGAAACAAAATGGTATCATTCTTCTTTACAAGAATATTCAAAGTTTCTTTTTTAAATTTGCGAGAGGAAGCAACAGTTGAATGCATATAGAGTCTTATTGTCTAACTTCAAAGATTAATCTTTCGAGCAACTTCAGATAATGAATTAGTTTTAATGATAAAAACAAGAAAATTCACATACAACCTAATGTATCGCATGTGTGTGTGCAGGCACATAGTCAGTTGCAATTGACAGTTGACCCCTACAAATGTGATAATGCAAGATTGGTGCAAGAATGTAATCAGCTTCACACGGACCTGATAGAGGCTAAAGAAGCACATCAGAAACAAATCAAGGATCTTAAAAAGCAGATACATAAGCTAGAATGTGAATGCAATGATTTGCAATTGGTATCTTCGCGTAACATACATAAGATAAAGGAGCTGGAGACAGAGTCAGCCGCTAAATCTAAGAAGATATTAGAACTTCAAGGCAAATGTTTAAAGCCAACCATTATTAATGTGGGATTTTGTAAGTTTTTATGATTTTATTAATTTTTCTTTTATAAATATCAAAACAGATTAATTAATTTTTAAATGACAATGTATTTATACAATTTTTACAGCTGCTAAGAAGCGTCCCTGTTATCCTCTTAGGAGACCTGTCTTAGAAGCCGAGCCAATGCCAAGGGCAAAGAGCAGTAGCTCGCTGCCGAAATTAAGCAGCGCCGAGCCTAAGATAATAGATATAGTAAGCATGGCAGATCACAAGATGAACTGTTTGAATCAGGAGGTAACAAAATTAAGAGGGGAGCTTTTATTACAAACAGATACTATAGAGACCCTTGAAAAACAGGTATACTAAACGCCAATATTTATGCACGCAATTCTTGAATATTTCTTCTAGGAAAAAATGGAAAATCTTGTGTACGCTAATAGTCATTTATATCCTGCATGCTAGGAATCATTGATGCATGGTGATAATATCTTTAACGATGCAAGTTTTGCTCGTTAACACATTTTTTATAGAACAAAATATCTTTTACAGCTAGCTACAAAAGAAAAAGAAATAATTCGATTAAGAAAGATGTTGGAAGGCGGACGTTCTTATGCCGCAGTTAGCAGGGATTGCACTTGTTGCAAGAAGTTGGAAAAGAAAATTGGCGCCGCTCATGATGCAGAAATTAGCGAAGTGAGGATTCTTCAACACGCCAAACTAGAGTTAGAACAACAGTTAAAAGGCAAGCTACTTAATTAATTAAAGTAGATGAATTTTTTAATTGGACTAATCATAGGAAAACAATCGACACATATTTTGTATAATATTTTCATTGATGCAGAATCTCTAAATAAACAGCATGACGCAATGTCTCAGGCGATGAAACTAGCAAAACGAAATGAGGAATTGGAAAAAGAATTGAGAGATATAGATCATGTTGCATTAGCTGTAGAGGCTGACTGCAATTCTGCGGTTAAAGAAAATAATAGGAGAGTTTGTAGACTTCAGGTAATTATCACGAATTACACTTATGTACATTTCTAAGACAATTCTTTTTTTGTTTCGACACTTGTATGTTTCTTTAGGAAAAGTTGGAGGATGTCATGACACAGGTTCATGTCTTAGAACGCGAGTTAACTGTAGAACGTAGAGAGGTTCAGGAGTTGAGAGCAGATCTAGAATCTTGCAAGCTTGAAAAACGTAATATCCAACGTACTCTAGAATCTACATTAGATGAAAAGAAACAAATGTCTGATAGGATCAATCAGCTAGCAATCATTGGTATGATATCACAAAATTGTTAAGTGTTCGACTTTGATATCTCTTTTTTTTAACAACCTGTATTATTTTTGCCGAGAGTAAAAGTTTAAAATATAATATTGCAGAAAAAAGATTAAACGATGAGATGGAAAGACTGACTAAAGAAAATGAATACCAAAGACAAGGTATTTAATCAATTGCAATAATATTAATAAAATATTTAAAAAAATAAATATATAAATAAAAAATCATTGAGAGAAAAAATTATATTAGTAACAAGTTGATTTTTTATTTTACATAGTAATATTAAACATATTTTTATAGAAGAATTATTGTTGGAAAATGCAATCATATTATGTGTAAATTTTGTCACATAAGTAGTATATTAAAAACTTTTTTTTATCTTTTCTTTTAGCATTCAAGAACCACAAAAATGAAATAGATCATCAGACAATAATTAAAGATGGAAAACTTATAAAGAATACAGACAATTTTGACATGCAAAGACTGCTTGATGAAGCGGATTTAAAAAATGTGTCTGTAAGTTAAAATAGTTAATTTAAATATCGACTGATCTTATTAAGAATATAATACCAACAAAAAAAATGATTCTCTTTTTTCCTGCTAGTTACAACAGTCAATTCAGCGATTGGAGACAGAACGAGATCATTACAAGAAGGAATACATTAATTGTCGAAATGAGCAACGCAGAGTTTCTGACAAAGATAACGTAAGAATTGAATCTGAAAGGAATATGGCACGAGTATATTTATATTAAAAATTTATATTAATTTTAATATTTTATAATGAATTGTATAGGTTGACTTATGGACACGAATATGTGAATTGAAGCGCGAATTAAGCGACATGGAGCAAATTTTAAGCAAAGCACAACGGGAGAAGGAAGAATTATATTACCAAAAGCTGGATCTGGAAACACGATTGAAAACTTACAAGGATCAACAGAAACAGTCATGTGTCCCTTGTAGATCGTGCAAACCTGTCCGTACTTGTATCTGTATGTCTGATTCGTCGATAACTACCGAAAACATCAGCGCGAAGGTATTTACAGTGTTTTTAAGTAAGATATAAATATGTTTTATTTGCAATTTGAACATTCCAATTTGAATGTTGCGCAGTCAATGCTCGAACGTCTGGAACGAGAGCGAGATACAGCTAGAGCGGATGTTGAGCGACTCATAGACGAACGTGATGCGTTGAGGGAGAGACTTAAGGTACAACGCAGAGATTGTTCACCCTTGTAAATTAAATTAAATTGATTAAATATTCCATTCCTTATTAGGTTCCCTGAAATTTAAACTTAAATTTTTATTTGATTTTAATATTAATCACTAAGTTAATAACAATCTTAACATTTTCTACCCAATTTTTTCACTAATTATAATAGAACAAATAATATAATTATATATATATATAATTAAATATATAATATAATTATAATTAATCATATATATACTAATTTTATATGTATATGATTAATATAATTAGTAGTGACTTATTACTAATTTTCACTATACTTTCCATGCGTTGCGGATGCATGATTGGATAATACAGATGATGTCGGAAGCGCATACGTATGAACAGCTTCGCCTCAAGGAAAGTTTAGTCGAGGCGGAGACACGATTGAAACATATAGAGAAAGAACGGCAAGATCTGTTGGTGACTCAAGGCACGAAGAGGGCGACGATAGGCGGTCTCGAGGATCAATTGGGCGACGTGCAAGAGGAACTGCGCCGTACGAAGCAAGAATTAATGGCACAACGGACGCAATATTTTCAACTACGGTAATATATATCAAATCTTTCTTAACAAAAATTTTTTTAAAAGAAAAATAGAGTGTAATCTCTCGACCTTTGAAATTTTCCATCGCAGAACCCTGCAAGATCAAACGGATCAAGCACTCGGGGACGTTCAGGGTCAACTGTCGCAGGCAGAATCGGAATTGAACAAGGCTATAGATCGCAATAAAGGTATGGAGCAACAACAAACGCAGTTGAATGATCAAATCAAGGAGCTGAAGCAAGAAATTAATAATCTGCGCGCGAACATGACACTTTTGGATCAAGAGAAGGATCGATTATTGGTAAATAAAATAGTGCAGCAAATTATATAGCTATTTCACAAAAATGATGATTTATAAAATCAATTTTTTTTTTTTTTTTTTTTTTTTTTGAAGATGGCATTGGACGAGAAAACGGAGAAGATCGCTACATTGGAACGAGAATTGATGCATAAGGATCAAGAAACAGAGGGGATACAACTACAAATCCGCGACTTACAGCATAAAAACGAGTAAGTACATCTGCGTTTATTTACAACGTCCAGTAGGTTCTAGAAAATAAAGTGGCACATATCTCTCGAGAAACTCTAGGTCTTACAAATCACGATAAACCATAGTCGGCATATTTACAATGCTTAAAGTAAAGAACATAATAAATAAGGCTTCGTAAGACAAGATAAAAAGCTACAAAATAACATTATATACAAAACTAAGTCCTTCGTTAGGTAAAAAAAAATAAATTTAAGAAATGTGTAATAAATTATGAACTCCACAATCACTCAGATCATATCCTCGACTTGACGTTATCGTTGAGAAATTTCGCCAAGCTCACCGCGGGTGGCTGGCAGCCGTTCAGGGAGATCAGACTGTTGCTTTCCAGCTCTTCTAGCTCCTCCAGAGCCTCTCCCGAGCTCTCGACGATCCTCTTGTAACCTGGTCGGCACTCGCATCTGGCTCTCGATCGCGACTTGCCCTCTCGCCACAGCCGAGAGTTCCTCGGTCTTCTTTGCGCGACCAACCACTCGCCCGCGGTGCACGGACCCTGGGTGTACAGTTTGTAGCAGGTCTTGTTGATCATCACCACGCCCGGCGTGCTCTCGCAGTCGTTGCCGTCGACTCCCACGCACTTGCCGGCATTTCTCATGACACTGGTGCATCCGCACACGCCGTTATAACCGATCCCGTCGAGGGACGGCCTGACGTTGTAGTCGTACAGCACTATCTGTCCGCTCGGACACGGTCCCCGGGTGCCGATCTTGTAGCACGTCTTCTCCTGGGGAAAGTACAGCCTGCCGCGTTTGCACGGTACCGGAACGCAGGTCGACGAGTTGATCAGCATGTAACCGCCCTCGCAGGGTCCTCTCGTGTGCAGTCGATAGCACTGTCCGTCCTTGTACAACACGTGCCCCGATTTGCACACGCATCTCGCTCGTACGACGTCCTCCTGCGTCGACGACTGGGTGTCCATAGTTACCACGAAATGATGTCCTTGCGAACATGGACCGACGCCGCCTGAGGTTGAAAGGAATTTAGAGAGAAATATTATTTAAAGACCAGATTTATAATCGACTATCTATAATTTGATTATATAGAATTCATCATTCGATTAAAGATCGAACCATGACTGTCTCACCCAGTTGATAGCACATTCCGCTCGGTTCGTGGTAGTGAGGTAATTGAGGATGGCAGCCGCATGTGCCACCCGGCAGGAACAGCTCCCCGGGTTCTGTGCACGGACCCTTGGTGTAGTGCTCGTGACAACCGCCGCCGTTCCCCAGCCAATGGTACCTGCCCAGTTCGCCGCTCGTCGAGCACGAGCAGGTCGCCAGACCATCTTCGCCGGCGACGAGGAGCTCGCCGCGCGGACAAGGGCCTCTGCTGAGTCGAGGATAGCATTTGCCGTCCCTGGGCCAGTAGATCTCGTCCCGCTCGTCGCAGGGTTCGGGATCGCGACAGACTCCCCATCGTCGTCTCGACCTGAAGAGAAGGTGGTTCATCATCGATCATCTCCGAATGATCTATTTAAAAGAATTAGAAGAAGAGATTGAGTTGCTCTTTTGCTCACCCCAATTTGCTGGTCACGTCGGGTACAGGTGCGAAGAACTGACCCTCGGAGCAGGACGCTCTCGTGAATATCGGATGGCACAGGGCGTCCCTGGGGGACTGCGCGGTTCCCGGGGGACATCGGCATTCCGCGATGGTGCCGCCGCCGTCTGCCGCGGGACCCAGTTCCATGGTTTCCGGACACGGGGCACCGATCTGAAATGGAGGGTTCATCAGGATTCATCGGATCAATCTCTCGCGACACGAATATACATATTCAAGATGCAATCTTCTTTCTCTTATGGATATCTGAGATTATAAAGCACCCCTACCTGGAATATTTTGTAGCATTTTCCATCGGCCGGCCAGTACAGCAACTGCCAGCCGCGCGGTTGCGCGGCGCAGGGGTTGCTCGAGGGGTCAGCCCACGGCGGCGGCATAATCGCGGTCCTCGCGTTAGCCGCTGACAGAAGGCAGATGAGGCATCCTAGGAGGATCCGCATCGCGCTGAAAGTTATCGCGGTCGAAGATTAATTAATCTGGGAGAAAGGGACATTGTTCCGCGATGATCGGGATGATGATGCCAAGAGTCGTGTGAGGAATGAGCAAAAAATGTAATGCAATTGATCAATTGCAATTTATTCTTCTGTCAATGAACAGATATCCATAAAGCGACTCTAAAAACGCTAAACATGTGTGTCGGAAATCTCTGTTTCGAATACAAAATACAAAGAGCCTTTGGAAACCTCGTGAAATGTAGGAAGAATGTTTGATCAGCCCAGCAACTGCTATAAAAAATTTGTTAGTTAATTAAAAAACGTGCTTTGATATATAAATATGGTATAAAAAAGGCTGGTAAGAGCCATTTGTATTTACAAAAAAAAATTGTCGCAGTTTGAAAACACATGACTGATACCTGGATACCCATACACTGATGAAAGAAAAAAAATTGTGCATCGAAAGAGGGATTAAAGTGAAGCGATGACGTGAAGCGAGAGACCCCGATTTTACCTGTCATCTTTAGCGCGCGTGCACGAATAATTTCACGCGTTCACGCTACTACGTGAAGAGCGTTTATTGCCGAGAGATGCGACGTTCAAAACGAGACTACTATCGCGAAACGCGTGTCGATGCGTGCTTGCATGCGAAGTTGGAAGAGCAGGGGCTCAGGCGCGCGCGAGGGCAAAATGACCATACTTTCACTGTTTCACTATGGCAATGGCATTGTCCCTGATGGCGGCAGGGCTTAGGATGACGACATGTGTGCTCGGAATAAGAATAATGTGTCGCGTATAGAAATGCTCCCCGTGTCGCGAAAAGCAAGAGGTCTTTTCTCTTTTTTTCTTCTCTCTTTTTTTTTTTTTTTGCTCTGTCTCGCGAAATCTTACCGATGACTTTGATAGATTTGAGTCTCGTAGCCATCAACGATTTTTGCAAATCTTGAATGACTGACAATTAGTCTCACGATATTTTCTTTGTATTATTGATGTATACCTTGTACTAATCTTATGTAAAGTGGATTTTTATTAAATCAATTGGTCTTTTCATATACTGTAGCTTACTTTGCTGAACAAAAGATGTAATAGCCAGCTACAGCTACACAAACAATTCGCAGAACCCGAGTTTTTCGTGTTTGATTGACTGTAAATCAGTAATTGTCTATTGTTTAGCTTTTTGAGTTTATAACATTTTTTGTTCAGCAAGTCAAGCTACAACATATGAGAGAAATTGATTTTACCAAGATTCAATTTTATAGGATTAGGGGTTTTTGAACCTACATATAAAATCCTAGATGAAATTGAATCCTGGTAAAATCAGCTGATTTTCTCATATGTTGTAGCTTATGATCTGGTATTTATAGCTAGTCAAACACGAAAAACTTGAATTCTGCGAATTGTTTGATTGACTGTAGTTCAGGAACTATTCATTATTTAGCTTTGAAACTATTACATCTTTTGTTCAGCAGGTCATAAGCTACAACATATGAAAAAAAAAAAAAAAACAGTTGATTTAATTTCTATGATCTAATTTCTATATCAATATAATTTTTATATATCAATATAATATCTCAATATAATTTTTATATATAAAATTTATATATAAAAATATTAAGAATATAAAATTTTCTTTATATTGATTGTAAATTACATATATATTTGCGGTTCTTGAAAACGTGTTGCTCGTTCAGAAAGGAATGCGATGGCATTTAGTTTACTTTTCTCTCTCTCTTTTTTAAAAATCGAGGAAGTAATTAAACAGCGCGAGATCTTGTCAAATGCTGTTGCTAATGGAGCTTTCTTCTGCAACTTTCCACCAACTGTCAAGAATTTTATCCCTTCTTATTACGACGTTTCGTTGATTAATTTAATCTCACGGTTGTCATCGATGATTCATCCAGATGATGCACCGAAAAATAACAATTAAAGCGCGTCTCGTTAAGTTAAGATAAGATAACGTGATGCAATATGTAGTTTAACTTTCTCGATATTTTTTTCCACATTTGACAAATAACTTTTCGTTGACGGAAGGCCTCGCGAACTCCTGCAAGTTACCGCATTCCGCCTCTCGTAACGCAAGCGTGAGTATGTTTACTCTCTATACGCGGAAAGAAGTATTTTTTTTTTTCCTCTTTCCCATTAACGCCTCGCGTCGCTGAATCGGTTTAACAGTCGAGCGTGAACAAAAGGCGCGAGATCGTTATCCGTGACGTTCACACTACCTCGTCCGTAAACAAGATCGATGCTCGTAGTAAGTGCGAACGCGACGTGCTCGTTGCACAATCGTCTAATTAACGATCCGCCAAGGGGCGAGTTACGTCAGAACTTTCTCGTTCATATGGGATTTCGATCTGCGCACTAGGAGACAAATAGCGAAAATTAATTACTAATGGTATCGATCCTTTCCATAAACATGTAGAAAACGATCTTCCTTAATAAGGAGTCGACGAAACGCGTCTTTTTTTGCGAACTCTCTGAGATAATTTGCTTAAAATTAAATAAATTAAATATAAATCAAATTAAAATTATAAATTAAATAAAAAATTTTATTTATATATTTAATTTATAATTTTATTATAAATTAAATTAAATATATTTATAAAATTATAAATTAAATTAAATATATTTATAAAATTATAAATTAAATTAAATTAAACATATAAATGAAATTAAATATATAAATATTAATTTCCAGCAATTTTTATAATTAAACGAAAAAGGTGTAGAAATGCGAAATTAGTTTGCAAAAATTCAGCAAAAATCGAGGTCGATTCCGGCCGATTTTACTCACGATTTATGAATTAGTAATCGAATTACGATTACTAAATTTTGATATGCAAAATTCTTAATATATATATTCGGTGTGTATTGTTTGAAACAATCTTTCTGCGATAAATTTCGGCGAGAAGGCACGTGCCAGAAATTCTCTTTCGATCGAAAGCCAATTGCCATCGTGCGAATTCCTGTTATCCGACGTGTCCTTATTACCGCCTACCTTGCGGCGATGACATTCTATATATGTATGCCAATAACTTATGCAACGTGGGGTGTATTGCATAATTTATATCCTTTTTTTAATGCGCCAATTTAATTCGGCCAACTTATCAAAGTTGGCCGAATTAAATTGGTGCATTAAAAAAAAGATATAAATCAAAATGGTTTACTTGCGACATAGTAAAGAGAAATTTCTAATAATTTAATGAGACACTTTCATCAAATACGCATATATTTGAGATGAAAATGTCTCATTAAATTATTTTTATATAATATAGAAAAATAAATAAAAATCTATATTTTTTTCACCTCAGATATATATTTTTTTAAAATAAAAATATCTCATTAGATTATTACGAATTTTTTTTTATAATAATATATATATCGCGAATTCTATAAAATCTTGTGGGAATTTGAATTAAAATGCCATTATAATTTAATTGCCACATACTGATGCAAAGGTGCTTTTATATAGTAAAGATTATATATACGCGGTTATTTTAATTCACATATATAAAACTTTCCAGATATAATTTTATGCTCCTTTGTGGAACACATCATAATATCCTTTTTTCAGGGCCCGGCGACATTTGTGCGACGCGTTATTGCAATTATATTTATTTTTCCGTGATTTTATACTTTCTTTGCCGGAGATGCACTTTCTCCGTCTTCCGTGTCGTTAAATTGTAATAACCAGTTATTACCCAAGTCACTCGTCTTATACACGCATGTCGTACACGCGTTGCAAGGAAATAAACCCGCGTTACTCTCTACGAGGAATTTTCTATACGCGATACTTCGAATCGCGCTGTCTCATTAATAAGATCGCGCTTATATAATCAAGCGTATCTCGGTAACGCGTTGGCGGGGTGTTGGTGGATTTATATTCCAGTAAAAAAAAAAAAAAAGAAAGTGTCTGCTAATACATCATAATCTGCGCCGCAAAATCACGCAATACAAACAAAATCACGTAACATTTTTTTTCTTTTGCTTAAAGGAGCTTGGTGATTCGATTAATTTCCTTCTAATACGTTCTATATCAATCCTTCTGTCGATGCATAATTTTTCATCTTTGCATCAATGGAGTTTATCAGAAGAAGATACGGGACAATGTGACATTCTTGAATCATGTGTAATGAAAATTTGAGGAATTTATAGAAATTCGATTGGGAGAATTAAATATTACCTGTAATACTTTGTCATCTCTTCCTTTTTTTTTTTTCGACACGTACAATTTTTTTTATATATATTATCTGCTTCATCGAGCATTTTAAAATTACTTTGGGTTCATTGACAACAGAGCTTTTGAAGCGATGATAAAATATTGCATTGTAATATTTAATTTCTATAATTTCCACGTGATTCAAGGATGCCTCGTCCTTTCGCGCCAGATGATCTCTCGCAGCTTCCGAGATGGTGAAAGGAAGATATAAATGCCGTTTTGTTTAACCTTTCGAGGAAAATATTTATGCCATCATACCGCTTACTCCTCCATCCCGGATCAAAGTATGTTATTTATCACATTACGATAAATACACGATACATCTCCGAAGAAACTTATCTGGTTCCGCGAGAAACGTACCTCGACCTCGACATCTTCGTCGTCGTTGTTGTATCACGTCACTGTTTCACAAATTATCTCTTCTCTCGGCTCATCGCTCGGTCCTCCGCATCCCATATCAGAAGCTCGAGTTGAGTCTCGTCGAAAGGTTTCGGTCTTATCGCCGCGGAAAGCTCAGCGAGACTGACTCGCGCTCGTCCCGGCTTCGAGGTTCTTACCTTAGGCTGTTGCCTAACTCGACCGAAGCCGGGGACCGAATCCGCTAGTGGGACATGGACAGATAGATCGTTCGCTATTCGTCGAATCCTCAAAGTGACTAACTATTAGGCGCAGTCCATGCAATCCGGGAAAAACCGGATCCCTTTTCCTTTTTACCCCATATATGTTTTTCCCAAGACGTAACATCCGAGCCGGATCCTCTCTTGATGAGGTGACCTCCAAAATATCCCGCACTAATCTTATGTGGATTTCGATTAAATAAGCTGGTTTCTTCATACGTTGTAGCCTGCTGACCAAAAGATTCAATAGCCTCAAAGCTAAATAATGGACAATTATTGAGTTACAGCCGGTCAAACAGTTCGCGAAGCCCGAGTTTTTCATGTTTGACTGATTGTAAATCAGTAACTGTCTATTATTTAGCTTTGAGCCTATTATATTTTTTGTTCAGCAGGTTATAAGCTACAACATGTGAGAAAATTAACTGATTTTACCGGGATTCAATTTTATCTAGGATTTTATATAGATTCAAAAACCCAGCACTAATCCTATATTATATAACATTGAATCTTGGTAAAATCAGCTGATTTTCTCATATGTTGTAACTTATGACCTGCTGAAAATGTAATAGACTCAAAGCTAAATAATAGTTACTGATTTACAGCCAGTCAAACACGAAAAATTCAGATTCTGGAAGTTGTTTGACTAGCTGTAGCTCAGTAACTGTCCATTATTTAGCTTTGAGGCTATTACAGCTTTTGTCCAGCAGGTCATAAGCTACAGTATATGAAAAAAACCATCTAATTTAACCGTTTTCCATTTTACATAAGATTAGTGTGGGATACTTTGGAATTTTTTTTAGCCCTACGAAATACAGTAGTACTTTAAATATTTGTTTTCTTTTTTTTTTTTATGGATGTTTTCATCCGCGTTTCCGTTATTGGATCAGCTGTTCAATATCAGATCTGTTAGAAGGTTTGTTATATTTATATGACGATCGCGGTGTCTGATAATCAGTGTTTGCTGTTATCTAAATAAAATTATATAGATGATCATCTAGATGAAATTTTGGCGTTATCTTATCTTTATATAGATAATTAAAAAATGTATTATCTATATCTGCATCTTAGATAAAAAAAAGTGTTATCTTTACTAAATTATCTAAAATAATATTCAGATAATTTGATTTAGAGTTTCATAGCACATGAAAATATTTTAAGTATAGTAGAACTTGAGCAGTAAACGATAAAAACTTATAAATAAAAAACTATGAATATATTTTTATATCTCTTTTATAATTTCCATTTTTTTGATTTTACATTACATTTTTATTTATTTACATTTTTTAACTGTTTACATAAGCGATTTTAAAAATAATATTATCTGGAAGTTATCTAGATGAATCGTCATATAATTTTATCTTTTATCTAGATACATTTAAAACAAAATCATCTTCATCTTATCTAAGATGAATTTACATATTTTTATCTCATTTTATCTTTATCTAGCTAATTTTAAAATCATCTAAGCACGACACTGCTGATAATCTTCATTGTAGACTCAGTCCAGATATAGATACGGAGATGTGCGTTTATTTATTTCTCTTGCAATCGCGGTCGCATTTAAGGAAGGATTGCGTATGTCGCGTCCTGCATCCGGCTCGGCATTAACAGAGAATACGTACATATTTTACTTCTTATGCAGCTGCGGGGGAAGGAAAAAATCGATATCCCATGCGTGGGATTTGGAAATCTCTAACGCGTAGATCGAATGAGATCATCTACGGAGTTTGATCCTCTGTTCGCTTCCATTTAATTCGAATTCATTATATATACACCTTTATATAGATTATTGCATCAATCGAATCAACTTAATAATCTTTTATTTGACGAAAATTCCGGGAAATTATCGAAAGAGTTGCGAATTCCTCGATGAAAAGAAAACCTGAAAAAAAAAAAAAAATAAATAAATTATTTCTTATCAAGCGCAATCAAACTTAATTTGGGACGGTCTCGTGATTTTCAAGGCTACAGCAATTTAACATCAATAATATGTTATAATAGTATCAATATTTCTTTTATGATCAAAAATTTTTTAAAATATACTTTTTAAATATATTATAATTAAATATACTATCACATTTATAATTATTTAATATGCTATTGATCCTATTTAAAAAATATAATTTTATGTCTAGAGAAGTATATAAAAAGAGTTTTTGTATTATTATTTCTTATCAAACACAATCAAATTTAATTTGGAACGATCTTGTGATTTTTCAAAGTATTGCGCGTAAAAAAAAAAGTAAATAAATAAATTCGTCCTTTCGGCGAATTTATTTATTTACTTTTTTTATGCAATACTACGACTGTCCCCTCGCTTGTCTCGCCAAGATTCCCCTTAAAAAAAAAAAAAAGATTCACCGTTGCGACACTTTCACGCAACATCTTTATTACGCGAGGAGGACGACTTTCATCGTCGCTCGACCTCCCGAAACACCGTCGTCCATCAGCAGCGATGGCTCTTCGTGGGCCGGTTTCTTGGGTTTCTTCACGAATTGTTGCATAATTCCGTGGCACCGGACTCGAGAAGGCAAAATCCGGTAACGGGAAACGCATAATCGTCCGACAATCATCCAGTCTGACGAGAGAAGCCAGAAGCGAGACATTGTCACATTTCTCATAAAATTATCGCTACTCGCGTCGTCGCTTCGTTAGCCTTCTTGGCATCTTAAATTGCCGTAGCCTTGAAAAATCACGAGGCCGTCCCAAATTAAGTTTGATTGCGTCCGATAAGGAATACTAATACAAAGACTCTTTTTATGTATATTTCTCTAGGCATATAAAATAATATTTTTTAAATAACATCAAAATAATATATTAAATAATTATAAATGATAGTATATTTAATTACTATATAATATTTTTTTTTTAATTTTTGATCATGAAAGCTATATTGATATCATTATAATATATTAATGTTAAATTGCTGCTTAGCTTTGAAAATCACGAGACCGTCCCAAATTAAGTTTGATTGCGTCTAATAAGGAATAATAATACAACTCTTTTTATATATATTTCTCCAGGTATATAAAATAATATTCTTTAAATAGGATCAAAATAATTATAAATGATAGTATATTTAATTATAATATTTTTTTTTAATTTTTGATCATGAAAGCTATATTGATATCATTATAATATATGTTAAATTGCTGCTTAGCCTTGAAAATCACGAGACCGTCCCAAATTAAGTTTCATTGCGTTTGATAAGGAATAATACAAAAACTTTTAATATACATTTCTCTAGATAAAAATATTTTTAAAATAGAATCGATAGTCTATTAAATTATTATGAATGATAATACATTTAATTATAATATACATTTAATTATAATATATTTAAAAAAATTTTTTGAATTATGAAAATAATATTACTAATACTGAGGTTTTTTTATTTCAATAAATTGATTGTTAAAAAGAATTTGTAATACATTTATCTTTTTTTTAGAAGATTTTTTCGTTGATTTTATTTTCCCTTCAATGTCTTACGAGTTCAATTTGTTAAATAGGAGTGTTCATTTATTTTTACACCGAATGCTCGCTTGAATAATTTTATATATGTTTTGGGATCGCAATATAATTTTCTCCTCACATATTATCTGTTCTCACATAAGTTTGGTTTATGAGGAGAGGATCGCGTGCAATGCCCTTTACCTATAACGGTAATGCTAAACCAAAGAGTGTCTCTTCTAAAGGGCGCGCCTCTTCACATAATCTCTCGACTTAACTATGAATAATAGAGATGACTCGCGCATATATAATACCCTGAGTATCGTCTATTGATTTTTATTTAGGAGTTCAAGAAGGTAAAATTATTATTAAGAAGTTCAAGAAAGTAAAATTATTATTTACGAGTTTAAAGAAAATAAAATTTTAATTTCAATAAAATTCTTAATAATTTTAATAAATTTTAATAAAATCCTCTATAATTTAAATTTAAAAAAAACTGCATTAATAAAATAGTGCATTCAAAATTTTAAAATTTTCATAAACATTTCGCTCGTGTTTAGTTCCTCAGAAATTTATATACATATTAAAAAATATATATCCTAAAGAGGCTAAAAGGTTCACAAATTAATACAATAGTTGCAATGTTGTATCTCACTTTCTTTGAGATTTCTTGAGGTTTTCTTAGATTCTCTGTAAGGAGACAGCTAGTACCGTTTGCTATATCAATTTCGAAGTGTAAAACGGTACGGCTTTCGATGAGGCAATCGAGAAGTAGGGAGGGATCCAGCGGACCCTTCTTAGGGCGATGCACTCTCTGACTCACACAGAGTGTTTCCACAAAGATTTCGTCGCTTTTGGTCAAAGCCACGCTAGTGCAGATCTTATTTCAGGCTAAACGAGTCCTCGAGATGCACTTAAATAGAAGATAGAAGCTGCGAGTCACCGCGTTTGACTATATATTATATACACACATATCTTATAGCTTTCACATCATATGATCGCGGCAAAAAGTGCACATCGATCGTCAATATTGGAATCTAAAGCAAAATACCTCGTATTAATCTTATGTGAAATGAATTTCGATTAAATTAGCTGGTTTTTTCATATGTTGTAGCTTAGAGAACAAAAGATATAATAGAAAACATAATCAAAGCTAAATAATGGATAATTCGCAGAGCCCGAGTTTTTCGTGTTTGACTTCGTGTTTCGTGGCTGTAAATCAGTAACTGTCTATTATTTAACTTTGAACCTATTATATTTTTTGTTCAGCAGGTCATAAGCTACAACATATGAGAAAACCAGCTGATTTTACCGGGATTCAATTTCATTTAGGATTTTATATAGGTTCAAAAATCCAGCTAATCCTATATAACATTGAATCTTGGTAAAATCAGCTGATTTTCTCATATGTTGTAGCTTATAACCTGCTGAATAAAAATGTAATAGGCTCAAAGCTAAATAATAGATAGTTACTGATTTATAGCCAATCAAACACGAAACATTCAGGTTCTGCGAGTTGTTTGTAGCTCAGTAACTGTCCATTATTTAGCTTTGAGGCTACATCTTTTGTTCAACAGGTCATAGGTTACAACATATGAAAAGACCAACCGAAATCTATCTCACATAAGATTAGTGCGAGGTACTTTGACGTATATTAAGCTTTGTAATTAGACGAGCGAATGTGAAGCTACGACGAGCATTTCTCTGTCTGTACAAAGGAACATCTTTGCATATATTAAAAGAACGTGGAGCACTTGGTGCGAGATGCTTTCTACGGTACTTTTCCTTTTACGTTTATATCGTCGTAGCTGTGAACTTTCCTTCTTCAAACGACGATGCTGAAGAAAGAGAGAGTGAAAATGTGAACTTGAACACTCAAGAGGAAGACAGACAATTATTAGACGGTGAATAATAATATTCAGAGTTTAATTGAATTACGTATAGGAGACTTTTGTCGTTTGGAAAATTTTCTCTCCAGTTCGTTTTAGTACCGGAAATCTCTTCCGTGTCAGAAGGGTTACGCTGAAAGAAAAACTGGAAACTACACTACTGGTATCGCGTTTATGGCGCGATAAATTTCATCGTCGGTTTCGTTCCTCGACGAAGAGGGGCTTCGTGGTGGAAGAGAAATTTGTATCTTGTATATCGCGAGCGCCTGATGGAAATAGAGAAATTATTTCTTCGAGTATCGCGCGGAGATGCATTCTTCTGTAACATCCGTGACATAATTTCCATCGTCATTATTAAGCGAGGTGATAATCCGCATCGATGCGTGACGAATCGGCGCACGCGATCAAACTATGAGAGAACCGATTATATATGTACGAATTCATAATATTATCTTCAGGAATGAAGATAATGAAGATAAATTTTCCACTTGAAAATCAAGCTCCCTCGCTTCTAGTGTGTAACTTTGGAAAAAGAAAAGTGTTTCATCTTATATAATCGATTTAAGGCTCCTGGCTCCTTTCTGACCATGTCGAAATCGTGACGTCAGAGGCGAGAAAACACACGCTAAATTTCTTAGATGCCATTTCGAAATAAAAAAATATTTCGATGAAACAGCACTTCAGATGGCTTTAGCACACTCTTAAAAAACCCCGAAAACTATCCTTTCCCCTTTATAATTAATCAACAGCTGTAAAATGTAATATTATGAAACCCAGTCCGTCTGGTCTATGCGCAGTCATTCCGCATGTCAAAGTCTGATATCTCGATCATTTTACAGATGTTGATTGGTTATAAAGGGAAAAGGATAGTTTTCGGGGGTTTTTAAGAGTGTGCTAAAGCCATCTTAAGTGCTGTTTAATCGAAATATCTTTTCATTAAAAAATGGCATCTAAGAATTTTCAGCGTGTGCTTTCTCGCTTCTGACGTCACAATCCAATATGGCCGCGGTGAGCACCCAGGAGCCTTAACCCTTCTGTCAATGCATAATTTTCACCTTCTCATCAATTTATTGGGTACCTGGGTGCCAACTATTATTTTTTTTCACACATTGCATTGCGACATTTTCTTTATAGCATCGAACATTCATTCTTTCCTGTTATATTTTAGATTTCTTATTTATTTTAGGATATTTTAGGAGAATATAAAGGCCCTTTACATTTTATTTCGGGTGAAGAAAAGTTCTGACACATTTTTGACATTAAAGTTGCTTTGGATACCGAGGTACCCGTTCTTTGACGGAAGGATCAAACAAAGTTATTAAAATTCTTAAAAATTATTCCATCCTTTTTAATGCGAAATCTAAGATCTATTCTTTTCAGCTGAACAGAGTTTATCTCTTTCCTTCCAATGTGGAGTAAAAAAGATAAACTCTGAACTAGTGTAGCCATAGTTCAGCTGAAAAGAACAGACCTGTATATCTTATTGGGTACTTAGGTACCAACTATTATTTTTTTTTTTTTTACACATTGCATTGCAACATTTTCTTTATAGCATCGAACATTCATTCTTTCCTGTTATATTTTAGGAGATTTTCGAATATAAAGGCTCTTTACATTTTATTTCGGGTGAAGAAAAGTTTGACACATTTTTGACATTAATGTTGTTTTGGATACCCAGATACCCGTTCATTGACGAAAGGATCAAACAAAATTATTATTAAAATTATTAAAAATTATTCCGCCCTTTTTAATGCGAAATTTAAGATCTATTCTTTTCAGCTGAACAAAGTTTATCTCTTTCCTTCCAATGTGGAGTAAAATAGATCAACTCTGAGTTTAGTGCTAGTGCAGCCATAGTTCAGCTGAAGAGAACAGACCTGTATATCTTCGGGACTAATTGTTGGCTGAAAACAAAATTTGTCGTCCAAGTAGAATCATAGATTTGTGATTGTCTTGCGCGATCGCGGAAAATTCGCGCGAAAAATGCTTTCCTCGCTCGGCGGAATTTGTTTTCACTTTCATACTCGGACCAGATCCGCTGGACCGCGCGGCTGCTGCTGAGTAGGACGGCAAGAAAAGACGAGAGAAAGTCGTCCGGATCCTTTTCGCGCCTGTCTCGTTCGTTGTAAGTCTCGTAAAGGATTACGCAAGTCGCGCGTAATATCGGCGCGAATGATGGATGATCCATTGGTGGCTTTAGAGACACTTTATAGAGGAGCTAAAACTCCGACGAGAGCGATTTGCTGTGTTGGTGCCTGTCGAAAGTTAGGAAATGATTAGCTGTCAATAACGTTTTCCGCGATGAAAGCCGCGCGATGATGTTTCGCGTGTCCAGTTATTCTTCCTGGTGAAGATTTCATCCGGGATGTTGTTCAATTTAATGTCATTCCACGTGCGGCATAAACCGAATAAATTGAGATTCCATCGGTTTCGCCTTTTGGCGAATTACAGCGCAATAATCCTCGATCTCTCTCTGTATAAACGATGATATAAAAATCTTATCACGTATAAGTGCTCTTCATTTCGAGAAAGAGTTGGGAAACGATAGACGCCTAAATAAAGTTTGCCCTTGTCCTCTTTCGCGAATTCATCTTGTGAAACAAGCACGTGACCTGCATAAACATTCGGGATCGAATAAACATCATGAAAATAGAAGTCGATACCCTTGCAAGGTCGAAGATATTGTTGAATAAAAAAAATGATTTATATACCAGCGTTTGAATAATCTTCTGCGTTGTATATATTTTTTTTTCCTCCTCTGCAACGATGGTATTAATTGTAGAATATGCATCGATCAGAGCGCGGAGCGGGAACGTCAGCTGAAGTCGCTGCAGCTGGAGATGGAGACGTTGCAGCGACAGTTCAAGGCCGCGTCGATGGACCGCGAGAATGCGATCCAGGAGAACCGAAAGCTGCAGGACGACCTCGCGGCGATGACCTGCGAGGTGCAGAACCTGCAACGCGAGCTGGAGACCTCGCGCACCGAGTGCCACGATCTCAAGAGGCAGCTGCAGACCTACGTCAGCGAGGTGCGCCGTGCTGAGGAACTCTTGAATCGAAAGGTATGGGAATTTCGATTAAATATTTATATATTTCAGCCTTGCATGTGTTTATTTAAATTTAATTTAATTTCATTCATTATACATTTTTTATAGCAATATTCACTATATATATATATATATTTTATATATATATATATATATATATATATATATAAAATAAAATAAAATTTTAATTTATAAACCCCTAATCCAAAATTAATATTCTTATTTTTTATCAATGTTTCTTATTAAAGAAAATAAATATTTATAAATAAATAAAATCTCATTAAATTTAATATTTATACTTTTATACACCTATGAATAGAAAATTATTTTTTTCTACATTTTTTTTGAGGAACTTCTGAATCGAAAGATGGGAATTTCAAATATTTATATATCTCGGCCTTATATATATTTATCTTAATTTTATTTTATTTTATTCATTATACATTTTTATATAGCAATATTTATTAGTTAAAAAAAATAATTTTATTTAAAAAATTTTATTTTATAAAAACCCCTAATCTCTAAAATTAATATTTTAATTTTTTATCAATTTTTCTTATTAAGGAAAATAAATATTTATAAATAAATAAAATCTCATGAAATTTAATATATTTATACTTCTCTCTATACTTCTATGAACAGAAAATTATTTTTTCTACATTTTTTTGAGGAACTTCTAAATCAAAAAGTAGGAATTTTAATTCAATATTTATATCAGTCTTATATTTATTTTAATTTAATTTAATTTCATTCATTATACATTTTTATAACAATATCTCAAAAATTAATATTCTTATTTTTCTAACTATTTTTTTATCAATTTTTCCTATTAGAGAAAAAATAAACATATTTATAAATAAAATAAAATCTCAATATTTAGACTCTCCTGTACCCCTATAAACAAAAAATGATTTTTTCTACATTTTTTATCATAATATTAATTTCAATTATATTTATTTTATCAACAAATATCATATCATACATATATTTCAGAGATATTTTCATTGCTAATAAATATTCACCTCGAACGTTCCTCATTTTGTTCGATTCTTTCAGGAGAACGAAAGAACGGAGATGCTGAACCATTTCCGCAGTCTCAGTTTAGAGGCGACGGTCTTGGAAAACAGCAACCACAGCTTAGAATCCGAGGCGGCAGAAGCTAAAGGTGCCTTTCAAGCCGCGAGGCATCAGATAGCCGATCTGGATCGTCAACTGACCGATAGGGACTGTTTGATAAAAGGCTATGAGACACAGGTATTTTTCTTTTCTCATAGTGGATGCGAGGAATCGTTGGTATTTCTCGTTTATTTGTACTACTACGATGATACGCAGCTGAAAATAAGTAAATTCAGGTCAAGGCTAATGAAAAATACGATTAATTCTTAAGTTAAGTACATATTAGACCTTTTCATCATGTATGATGATTTAATGATTTTTTTCAGATAAGCAATCTAACGCAAAGCGTCGCCAGCATGGAAACGCAGCTGCGACAGCAGATTGAACAGAGACACCGAGCCGAGGCCGATTTATTGGCGGTCAGGGACCTATGCATGAAGTTGGATCAACAGAAAGACACGCTTGTGGAGCAACTCGGCGACAAAAATACCATAAAGGAACATGTAAAATACCCTTATCTATATTTCTAATTTTTTTTTTTTTTTACCTACGCCAGTTTGATTTCTCCCTGACGGCGCACTTTTTTTCTAACTTTCACGTAGTACGAGGCGCAAGTGTCGAGGCTGAAAGCCGAGCAGAGTATCATGCAGGAACAGATGACCAGGGATCGCGTGACCGTGGAACGATTGGAGACTCTTTTGGATCAGGCTAGGCAGGAGTCCATCAACGCGCAGACGAAAAATCAGGAGCTGCAAAACGAGATCTCCAGATTAAAACAGAAAATTTCCGAGCTTCAGAGTAAACTGTACGCGTCTCGTTATATATTACACGCATTTGTATCTCATTATCTCTTACGTTACGCGTCTACATTTTCTCTCGTAGATCATCGGAATCCGCAGAGCTTAGGCAGTATCAGAATCAAGCGGCGGAGTACAGTAAACAGATCAGCGAACTCCGAAGACAGGTCACCAACGAGAGGTTCGACCGCGCGAGGAAGGAGGAACAGAGTCGCAGGTACTTAATCTTTTCTCCCTCGTCTACGCCTTCTTATATCATCTACCGTCTGATCGATTCCCTAATCTAGAGTTTCCGAAGAGTCCACGATTCTCCAAAAACCCTTCCATCGCCCGATCCTTCCTTCTTCGGAAGCTAAACCTTCCACTGCCGAGACTCCCGCGTTCAGGTAGAATCAGCGTGATAATGATCGCCTTTAGAAAGTAGATCACGATTGATCAGTTGCCAATTACGAATCCGCCAGCAGGCAAACAGACTGGTTGAGGAAACCGTTTACCGCGATTCCCAAACACACCTATTGCGTTCGCGAGCCGGGTCAGAAGGTCGAATCGAAGAGTCTCGATGATCGACCCAGGTCGTTTTCGCTCGACTGTCGATGCTCCATCAGGAAACGCGTTCCTTCAGTCTCCCTGGACTTCGTCCCGTGTCCTGGAAGGTCACCCTCGCGACGCAAGTTCGACACGAATCAAAACTCGAATCTTCCTTAGCGGGAAAGTCGCTTATAGTTAGATAACGCGATTTTAATGTCGAGACTTTGTAAGGACTGTTGGGCTTTTTTTCGAGATACCTTTTGTGTGCGACGTTATACTTGTATATCTGCGTACACATTTGTAGGAAAAATATATATGAATTTTTTATCATCTACAGAGATTTTATTTTTTTTTTCTGGCGCAAGACGATTCGCTCGATGATAGACGTAGACGAATTTTTCAACGCGATAATTATGATAATTATGAAATTTGTATATTGTATCTTGTATCACACACTAACATCTGTCTTGTTCTCTGCTTGTTTTTGCAGGTCGCTAAATTCGAGTCCGGACAGTTTCAATGTAGATTTAAATGTAGTTATATAGAGTACTACATATACATATATTTGATGTCCCTTGGTTCATAGATATTTGCGAATAAAGAATAACGTCGACAGAGGAGTAGAATGAATACACCGCAAGATAATTTGCGGATGCACAAAGAAAAATGCGTCATGACAATCGTGTGAATGTTTAAACGCGTGCATGATAGATATTATATTAATATAATTCCTCATCTCCAAAATATGGATAGGATATCAAAGGCGAAATCGCTAAGAAACTAAAACGCTTTTAAGCAACGAGAAATGAGATATTACGTGATAATAGCAGACACTTTAGAGTACCTAAAACCTGGATTGTTCAAATTAATTAAATTAATTGTGTATCGCAAGCCTTCTTAGATACAAAGTTTCTATTCGCCTGAGCTGAGAGAATCTTTCCAGATAAGTCAAGTAATTAAAGCAATGCGAGACAAAAGCATTTTTTAAAACAATGTTTTTTATACTTTTGAGCAAAAGCCATGTGTAATAGTCCGATTTTAAAATACACTAAATTTTGCAAAAAAAATAATAATATGCAACCTCAACATTATTTATTTATACTCAAACTGCGAAGAGTTCATTGTGCGACTAAAAATAATATTACAGAGGATCGAATAAAAAACCTACTTGTATGCGAAAGATAAACAATGCATGTACATGTAAAATTAAAAGAAAAGATAAAGTATCATATATAGATGATTTTGACGATATAAGCAAGAAAAAAATTAAAAGATTATTAATTTAATAATTTATCAAATTATTGCGAAAATATTAAGAATATATGGATTACATTGTATAAATTTGTATTTAAACAGTCACCAAAATTTAATCAATAATAAAAACTGGAGCATTCTCAGGATCTTCTATAGAGATGTATATTTATATAGAATGTATAATAAATATTGTGAGATGCTATATTGAGATATATAAACGAATATTGAGAGAAGAATGATTAAAAGTGGACAAGAAACAGAAAAGACAATAATACTATATACGATTTTAATGAAAAATTTGTATCTGAATTTTTGCAAATCTTGTGAAATCGAGATTAAAAACTATACAAAAGAAATTTTGAGTAAAAATTAACTATATTAAACAATAAGTCTTACATAGATAGAGATATAAATGATAAGAAATAACTATAAGAAATATGATAAGAATTATCACAAACATGTATCGCACTTTTCAAAGAACAAAATTACAAAGTAAAGTAATTTAGCTAAATACCTCTAGTGTCTTTTCAAGAGTACAAATTTTGTATAATTCTCAAATTTTATATTCTTAAGAGTTTTCATACACTCAATTCATATATCGCAATAAATTTTATATTTTCCACAATTTTGTCTAACCGAAGCGTATTATATATTTATATGACTATTGTAATTAGATATTAAAAATAAGTGGCACAAGTGAAAAGTAGACGACACATAATTGTATTACATTTAAAATTGTTTTGTTGTGTACGTACGTGTAAGATGTGTGACTGTCGACTGTGATAAGGCTTGCACATCGTCCAGAGTCTTCTACCTTCGATAATATATATATATATATTTTTTTTTGTCATTTACACATTCATTCATTCAATACGACGGAGAGAAGGGAAACAAGCACACAACATTCTATATATATATACATATATATCTTTCCCATATTCTCCTTCGTATTTAGTAATTTATTATATCGTTTTTTTATTCCTTTACACAGATGTTTATTTATGATCTCAATGATCGTACGAAACGGTGAACATGTAAACTAGGTAATTACAAATAATAAAAATAAAAAGCCTCTCACAAGATTTTCGTCCTCCTAAAAACGTTCAGCTATTAAACTTGTTTTTTATATATTTATATATAAAATACATAATATAGAGGCTCGCGCACAGGGTCCATTATCATACTTTTTTTTATGTTTATCCATAAACGGCCGTTTTGTAATATAAGACAAAGCCGTTTTTTTTTTCTCAACACATCCTCTTTCTCTCTTCGCCGAACGAGTTAAATTAATTACAAAAATCTGTTCCTTGCAACTTCTACGTCTTGTCACAAACTATTATAATACAAGAATCTTTTCCTTTGTCTTCTCTTATATAGACGCATTAAACTTACAATCTTAAGAAATTTACACAGAGGTTTTAACATCGTGAATGAAATACAGGTATTATGTACAAGTATGTATATATTGTATATGAATATATATATTATATTTTATAATATATATGTATATATTATATAATATTATATATATATATATGTATATATTTATATATTTGAATATGATTAGAGCTTATATCCTTATTTTTTTATAATGGTTCAAAAAACTCAATAAACAATTAAATGCAATCTATACCGTCCACAAAAGTAAGTGACGTCCGAGAGAACATATAAAACACTCGTCACTCCAATGTTTTGAATCATTTAAAATAAAATAAAGATCCATTGCATCGCAAATTAGATACCAAGTTTTCCGATGAGAGTCGAATGACTAATTTAAACTTTTAATCGAACGATACTTGGTTTATAAGATTCGAAGAAAATCACCATTTCTCTAATTGTATTCTTCCCTTTTTTATACACTATATAATATACAAAAAGAAATCTACGATCTTCCATAGCAATTTTTGTGTGAAAGCAAATAATGTCGGAAGGACAACTTTGTCATTATGCGCTGCAACAATTATATTGCATTTCACGCGATATCACAATAAATTTCGTCTACTGTTGTAATAAGCTTGCGTTAAACGTTATGTTTAATCGAGACACTCGAAGCGATTATATTTATATAGTAGTTTGCAAGTACAACTAAGCTGCCACAACAGAATATTGAACAGAAAAATATTTCCAATATGTGCGGATATATCAGTCATGAAAAACTAAGTTAATCGAGTATCAAAAAGGGGGGGAAAAAAAAAAAAAAAAAACTAATATTCGTCATTTAAAGCATAAAGTATAAAAATCAATTTCGTCAAAGTATAATCTTAGGCCTTTTAAAAATTGTTTGATATTTGTAACTTGGTTAACTTGCGAATAATTATATATATATATATATTGTTGGTCTCGCCAAATATTTGCAAAATGCTCTCTTTGATTGGAAGTCTACGCTAAATGACAAAGTCATTTTTGTAAACGAAAATACAACGATATGCCGCATATCATTACATATTATATAGGAGAGCGTAAAAAAATTTTTCTCTAGGTATCTTGACACATCTCGCTGAAGTCGAATCGGCTAGGAATCGTCGAGCTAAAACTGATCTAAACTAGACATCGTTAAATTTACGCAGTGATATGAATGTTCCTGCTGTTATGACGAAGCTAGTTACTGTTATATCTTACTAATTTTTTTTTTTCGACGATAATTAGATTAGTTAATAATAAAACAAAGAGAGACGATAATATAGCCATGTAATTGCAATACGCAATTATATAAGCAAAAAATGATAAATTCCTAACAAATACATTTTATAAAAAGGTTCCGTTTTTTCCTTCTTTATATAGCTAAGTTCTTGGTGATTTACGAAAAAAAAGGAAAAAAAAAAAAAAAATGCAATATAATAATTAATAATAGAATAATAATATAATATTAATTATAATATATTGATTATATAATTAACTATAACGTTCATAAAGTATTTTCTTCGTTATTTTTTGTACATGTTCACTAAAAACACTTTTTCCATATTTCTTGTTGAGAAAATAAATATTAATATTAAATCTGTGAAATATCATCTCTCTCTCTCTCTCACATATGCAGACACACACACACACACACATACACTCTCTCTTGCTCGTTCTTGCTCGTTCTTTCTCACTTTCTTTCTCTCCCTCTCGCAGACGCATTATCACTTTTCCGCACGATTTTAACTAAATGTCTTTGTTTTGTGTTTCACTAGTTACAGTTCATGTTTACAATCTAAAATTGGCAAAGTAACTTGCCTAGTAAGTTTATAGGCCTCTTTTTTTCTATATATGGAACATTTATCTCCTGTAACCATCTCTCTCTTTCTCTCTCTTCTCCAGTCCCAAAATCTTTCATCAGATCGTACGGATGCACGCATTTAGCACAGCTTAAACACGATTACAAACTTATACACGCTCGTTTCCTCGCGCCGCGTAATAATATTCGAAGTAATGTAAGTTGATCGCTGCTCACGGAATTAAAAAGAGCTCTTTAGAGGCCTGATTCAAGAGGTCACCTATTATAGCTACTGCTACTCTGGTCGTTCATGTCGTACAGGACTTGTGCGATCGTTCTCGATGATTCGACGTTGCTCAACGCGACGCCAGCCAAGTGGGGCTCGTACGCTCTGAGGTGCCTGCAAGGAAATTCGTGAAAGAACTCTCGTTCGCGTGATATAGAATAATAGGGTGTCCTAAAAGTCCTGCAACAATTCAATATCTCGAAAACAAAGACTTTTCGAGAAAAATGTTTCAAATTAAAGTTGTAAGGCTTTAAGTGGCGCATTAAATAGTAATGTTAGCGTGACTATAAATAGTATTGTTAAGGCCATGTAAAATTTACTTTCAAAGGACCTCGCACAAAATATATAGAATTTTGACTCTCAGTGGAATTGGCTGAATTTTTGATATGTTGTAGTTTAAGACATTCTGATCAAAAGATGTAATGGCCTCAAAGCTAAATAATGCATAGTTACTGAGTTACAACCAATCAAACAACTCGCAAAGTCCTAATTTTTCGTGTTTGACTGGCTGTAAATCAGTAACCATCTATTATTTAGCTTTGAGTTTATTACATTTTTTGTCCAGCAAGTCATAAGTTACAACATGTGAGCAAATCAGCTGATCTTACCAAGATTCAATTTTATGTGATTAGTACGGGATTTTTGAACTTATTTAAACTACAACATATCAAAAATTCAGTCAATTCCACTAAGAGCCAAAATTCTATGGATTTTGTACGGGGTCCTTTTTAAATAAAACCCCTATTTTGTTTGTTTTCGAGGTATTTGACTGTTGCAGGACTTTTGGGACACCCTGTTATAATAATAATAATTATTATTATTATGGCAAACTAAAAGATCTTTACCTTCTACCGTGCGTCGAGTATATGACTAGGTTCCTAAGAATGAGAGCTGCCGTTAGGCGAATACTTTTGGTCACTGGACCTTCGTTGTCATCCTGGAAAATAAGAAGACAATGGTTGACAATCGCACACCCTTTTCCTTTCACACACAGGCAGCAATCAAATACAAATGAAGACATTGATCTTTAATTGTAAAAAAAAAATTTTATGAAAATGCATGGATATGGATATACAAATTCCAAAAGATTGTATGATGTCGTTTCTACGAATGTGTTGTCATTGTGATAGTCAGTGTTAATGTCGTGTAAGAAGCTGCGATCCTCTCGGCGAAGCTGCGATTTCGTTCTGTCCTGAATTGCGTGAATTCCACGTACGATGAAGGATCGTGTCAATAATCATATCCTTGCACCTTAATACCATATTACAACAATAACAAGAACAAATATACACGTACACAGACAAACAACAACAAAATGTTCAGACCTAAGTCTTACAGCGTATTCTACTTTGTAAGTAAGTCTTGGCTTCTGCTGCTCTATTGAAACGAAACACTGTGCCAACACCTTCCTAACAATGAATATTTGCGAGTATCATGTAAGGAAAAAAAAAAAAAAGACAAATGCTACGAGATGTGTAATGTGTGTCGAAGTAAAAATGAAATGGGAAAAAAAACATGCTACAACAAATCGAAGGGTAAAAAACAAACGGAGGAATCTGAGGGGATGACATATGGTGTGTGCGAAAAAAACAGAGAAGGAATTGAAAAAAAGCAACAAAGAGGCGACAAAAAAAGGAAAACAGCAACAACGGCAGCGCACAGGGGCTGTGGCTGTGATTTCGTGGGTGTGGTTTTTCGTTCCAACTCTGAACACATTTTTTACCTGTTCCGGTGGAGAATTTTGCCCAGGTCTGGGGGAAGAAGAGCTTGATGAGGTGGCTGCAGCGGGCTTGGTCGGCCTCTGCTGCTTCGCCAGGGAAGAGAGAACAAGAAATTTTCGTTAAATCAATCATTCAAAGACTCTCAAAGGGGCAGGATCAAAGACTGCCGGGAGATTTTCGCAGAAAATTCGATTTGACAGAAATATCAATATATATATGACAGGAAGAAAGAATATAAGATTACAGAGAAGTGTATTACGAGATATGTAGAATTACAAATCTGTGTAGCGGTGTTTGTATAATTGATTTACTAACGCAGAGAGCTAGTTTTTGCCTCAGATATATATATAATTTTATATAATATACATAAATATACTCATGGAGCATACAAAATACATTTCGCTTCAGGCTGCTGGGTCCTCGCGGCCATGTTACATTGTGACGTCAGAGGCGAGAAAACGCACGCTGAAAATTCTTTGATGCCATTTTTAAATGAAAAGATATTTCGACGAAACACTACTTCAGATGGCCTTAGCACACTTTTAAAATACCTCGAAAACTATTCTTTTCCCTCGACAGTCAATCAACAACCGTAAAATGATCGTGATATGATTGCGCATGCGCAAAGACCAGACGGACTGGGCCTCATATTACAGTCATTTTACAGCTGTTAATCGATTATAAAGGGAAAAGGATAGTTTTCGAAATATTTTAAGAGTGTGCTAAAGCCATCTGAAGTGCTGTTTCATCGAGATATATTTTTATTTCGAAATTGCATCTAAGAATTTTTAGCGTGTGTTTTCTCGCCTCTGACGTCACACAATTCCAACATTCTCGGCGAGAAACCAGGAGCCTTAACTCCGTTCTTCTGTTCGTGTCTGGCATAAATTTTAAAATTAGGAATTTCTTCAAACTTACCATTAGCTCCTTAGGATTAACGAACTCCAGAGCGTGCCGTTTAATAGCGTGGAATGCGGCATTGGGTGCGTATCCAGGATGATGCGGAGTCGAGGGTGTGGACGTGGAGACTTCGGTTTTGCCCGACACTGTCAGCTGTTTCCTCCTTATCGACATTGTCTGAAAAAACAAGATTACATATTGCGAATGTAAAACTCGCTACGCGGAAATTATTAATCCTTCTCCAGATTGATAGGAGAGAATAAAAATCGCAGGGTTCACTTACATCCGCGTTACAGTGCCTATCGTAAAGGTGTGTCATCAACGAGAATCTGCGTCTCTTGAGGGCGTCGCAGCTCGACCATAGACATAGTATCTCCTCGCCACCGGTCGGACAGTGAACCTCGCAAACGTGAAGGTAGACCTCGTGTGGTGTTTTAAATTGTCTGAAAGATTGAGATATTTTTCGTCACCATAAATGGATAATTATATTAGACTCGATAGCTTCAGGAAACAGAAACAGAGCTCTCAATTGAAAAAAGTTATCTTCGCTTACCTAAGACAGCCTCGCCACTCGCACAGATAAGCGTTGGGGTCGATTTTGATCGTGATAGTCTTATTCTCCTGCGGTGAGGCTTGCGGCACCGGCTGCGGCGCCGGTTGCTGCTGACTCGTAGAGGGTTTCGACTCCGGCTCGGTGGAGGTCGACGAGCTCACCGTCTTCACGATCTTCGTGACGAGCGGCGGCTTGACAGCGGACACGCCGTGGGTGGCGGCCGCCTGGTGCGGCGTCGTGGGTCTCGTGGGCGGCGGGGTAGACGCCGGGGTGGGAGTCACCACCCTGGATGGCACGCTGGTGGAGACCGGAGTCTGCTGCGCCATCGCCGGGATCGTGACGGTCACCGTGTTCGGGTTGGCCACCTGGGCCACCGAACTATTGACTATGATGGAAGCTTGCGGAATAGTCGCGGACGTCGGGACGAGGGGCGGTGGAATGTTGCCGAGCGCTGAACTCTGTAGAATCGGCCGCTGCACCTGCGTCACGACCACCTGCTGTCCCTGCGGCGTCATCGCCACCATCTTTTGCGGGGTAGGCTGCGCGGTTGCCTGTGGTTGCAGTATGATGATCGTCTTGGTGCCGGTTCCCTGTTGCTGCGTCGTCTGCGCCACGAGGACGGTTTGAGCCTGTCCCTGTACCAGAGCCGTCTGCGGCTGCGCCAGCACGTAGTTTTGACCTGGTACACCACCGGATACTACATACTGCAGCTGCCCACCCGGGCTCTGCTGTAGTAACACCTGCGGTTGAGTCGGCGGCGGTCTGCCCTTCACCGACGCGGTGGGTATGATGACCTGGTTGTTCGTCGGAATCGTCTGCTGCACGACTATCTGCCTCTGCGTCGCCACTATGAGCTGTTGCTGCTGTAGCTGTGGCTGCGGTGCCTGGGTGATTTGATTGATGAATATGTGAGGCTCTTCCTTGATGTGCAGAGTCGGCGGTTCTTCCTTAACGAGGATAGTCGGCGTCGGGTCCGTCTTGACGTGAAGCGGAGGAGGAGGAAGAGAAGCCGCTATCGTCGCCACCGCCGCCGCCGTTTCTTCCTTTATCGCGTCCTTGCTGACGTTCACTTGTTCCTCCAGATCAGTCTCGTCCTCTATGCAATCCGCGGCCAAGGCTGCGTAGAGATTCGCGGCGGTGGAGGAGACGGTCGCCTTTTCGCTGTCCTTATCGTCGTCCTCGGATTTTATACTCGATACCGTGGATTCCGCTGTGGTCGAGTCGACCGCTGGATCAGGCGACATCGTGCCATTGGAATATTTCGGCTTCTTGATATCCAATTCGTCCGACTTGCTGGCTGATCTCTTGATTCCTCGCGGCGCCTCGATCAGGGTGTCCTCGGACGCCTCATTCTGTATAACGTTCTGTATGACGTTGCCACCCTCCACCTCGGGCTTCAGTTTCAGCTCGGCGGGAGATTCCTTCAGCACCTTCTTGATGTGATTCTCCACCAGATCCATCTCCTTCTCGTTGATGGAGTTCTTGCCGAGGACGCCGTTCAGTATCGGCTCTTTGTCGACCTTCCTCTCCAGCAGATCCACCAGCATCATACTCTGCAACGGTTTATCTTTCGAACTCACGCTCGACGAGTCCTTGGACGAGCCGTCCTCCTCCTGCGCGTCGATATCCATATTGTTGTTGCTCGCCGGCGCGCCGTTGAGCAGGATACCCTCGAAACTCGTCAGCATGTTCTCCTCCTCGGCGCCCACCCCGGAACAGTCCCTGCTGCCGCCGATGCCGCTACTCGACGCTAGCGAGTTGTTGGTGGAGTCCGAATCCTCGGCGATGGAAGTATATGTCGTGCGTTGATTGACCTTGTTTGGTGTAGAGGTGGCGACGGTGACGACGGTCGTCAAGGGCGGACGACAGACCTTCGCCGGCGAGGAGGATATGTGGTTTTCAGTCGAGTTCACCATCACTGTAGTGGTGGTGGTGGCGGTAGACGTGACGATTGTTTGATTGGCGTTGTCGTTATCGTTTACTTCAGTCTGGAACGCAAGATGCTCGATGCAGTTCTAGGTATTGCCGTGCAAAATCTCCTAGCTAAGCCTAGGCTAAGCTAAGCTCGCCTAGCTAGAAGCTAGAAGTAGAGACGATACGTACCTTCTCGCAGTTGTTAGTCAGAACAAACTTGGCCCCGTTGAGCCTTTGTATCTTTTTGGCAGGAATGGGTGTGAGTGACGGTTTCTGCTTAGCGTTCACGGGAGTCTTTGGGAGTATCGTGGCCGGGGTGGCTGCGGGTGCGGCGGGTTGCATCACGCCGGTCATCTGTTGCTGCAGTAACCTTTGCTGTTGCTGACGTTGGGCGACCTGGAAAACGTTGGTTGGTGTTGATGTTAATCGGGAAAGAGGACGCAGACAATTTTTCGAATTTTTTTCCCCCAATATTACGTCACTTCTCGATGTCGTCGATCTTACTGTCGAAGAGAAACATCGTAGAGAGAAAATTCAATCAAAATTTCATCAAAAACCATGCGTTGTTAGTGTTTAATTTATTACATAGTACTCTCAATTTTTCAGAATCACTCTCTGTTAATATTTGACTTTTTTTTTATCGTAATATATTTGTCAAGAAGGAGAGGAAAGGATACGACATTCTGGTCTGAGTTTGTATCTCTCAAGAAAAAAGAAAAAAAAGGAAACAACAAAATACATAACAAAAATTCGAATACATCAATCAACACTACATCATAAGCGCAGACATTTTGACAAGTACTAAAAAGAAGAATGCATATAAAACGTAATGCATATATATACTCATTGTATTCCTGTATAAATACGACATAATTAATGTAGATTGGAAATTGGAGTATATCTTAGCCCGAGAGATATCTTATTCTACAATATATGACAAAGTTGTTAAAAGATTATTTATCTCCCACGTAATATATAAAAAATGAACAAAATACAAATTTTAAAAAATTCTATATTAATTTACATGCTATTCTTTATTTTAAACTGCGCACGTCGCTTATATATATATATATATAATATGAGATTTAATATTTAATTTAAAATGCGCGTTAAATAATTTTCTCTTTATTTGTACGACATAATCATCATTTAAAAAATCAGGAAAACAATTCCGAAGACTTCAATTTATGTTTTTAAGGCTCGACTCCTCGCCGACCATGTTGGAATTGTGACGTCAGAGGCGAGAAAACACGCTAAAAATTCTTAGATGCCATTTCGAAATAAAAAGATATTTCGATGAAACCAGCACTTCAGCTGTCGATTGATTATAAAGGGACAAATATCTGAAGTAGTGTTTCATCGAAATATCTTTTCATTTAAAAATGGCATCTAAGAATTTTCAACGTGTGTTTTCTCGCCTCTGACGTCACAATCTAACATGGCCGCGAGGACCCAGAAGCCTTAAATCAAAAATAAATCAAAAATAAAACCAAAAAAAAAGAACTACTTATTCTTGTTAATGTACAACAATGATACCTGGTTGCTGGTTATTAGCTGGTTGGCACTGATGCTGGATGCGATGCTAGCAGTAGTGTTTGTTACGCAGGCAGTAGGGGTAGACACACAAGTCGCAGCAGCACTGGGCATGCAGTCGCTGCTGATCGTTACCTTAGTAGCCAATAGGCTCTTTATTATGGAACTCGACGTAGTGCCACTTCGATTGTCTTCCTTAACAACTACCTGGACGACACTTTGCGACTGTTGCTGCGGCTGCTGTTGCGGCGTCTGGGAGCCGCTCGCTAGCAACGCTTGGCTCAGATGCGGATGCGATACTGATACCTAGTCGACAAGGAGGCAACATAGAAATTTCAACCACCATATGTGCGGAGATCTCGACTTTGCAGAGTTTATAGTTTTAAGCATTTTACGTCACACACAAATATCTGCTGATATACTATATATTTCGTACGTTATAGCGTGGCTATATTATTTTGCGCAATCGAAAGAAGCATTTGGCAAGCATAAATCACAAATGATTACACACGATACATTGATCTCCTTGAAAATAATTCGATTTTTTTTTTTTTTTTTTTTTCTACGATTGCAAATGAGCGATGATTGCAAATAATAGCAAAGAAAGTTTCATATATCTTATAAAATAGTAAGATGTAAAAAGATATAGATATTCTCTAAGGCCCATATTCTGAATCCTCTTTTATCGATGAAAGAGGATTCAGAATATGGGCCTAAGAGATCTGTCCAAAAGTGAAAAATAAATAGATATTGCATTTGCACGATTGTTCTACTTTATCTACATCGATGATCATATAGCAAAGTCGCAGAATTCGCATGAGGCATGCATAGGAAACTCTCTCACCCCTGTGTTACGAGGAAGAAAATTCTAGCTCGTGTGTTAAAAGGGAAAACCAACAGTAAGAATAGCGTTATATATATGAAGCTACAGCACAACCAAAGTCATGAGAACCAAGGTCATGAACGAGAACGGCAGAGAACGGTACAGAGAGAGAGCTAGGTACTCGGACCCACCTGACTTTTAGAATCGACCTTGGTCACTGGATTTTGGGACTGGCTCGAGGAGCTGTTGTTGGACGGGGGTTTCGGCGGTGCGGATAATTGGGCCTTGAGGATGGGAGACGCGGGGGTGATGGTGGTGGTGGTCGTTTGCGTCCCGGACGACGCGGCGGGACTATCGACCTGGGGAGCGGCCGTGCTAGATTCGGGTGCGGGATTTATATTCTTGACTGTACGCTGTTGAGCGGGAAGCACCTTTACTGGAGTAGTGTTGACCGCCGGAATCGGTGGTGTATTAGTCGCGATCGCAGCGATAGTTTGGCTCGGATAAGTGATCGGCGCGGGTGTCGCTCGTACACGGATGCCTTCGTAATACTGGGTACCGGTGTTCTCGCCTTTCAACGGATTCGGCCCCACGATACTACCGAAAACGGATCTGCACGGGCAATAAAACACATGGCATGTATTAAGAGACACACGTACATACACACGCGTATTTTACATGTGATATTATAATTACCTGACGCATCTAGGAAAATGCAACGGAGCTATTACGCCTCGTCTGCCGATTTTCGTGCAGCAGCCGAGATACTTTTTGTACAACTCCTCTTGTTCGATGCGCGTACCAGGTGCGAGCTCGAAGGTAGCTCTCACCCAGCCTAGGGCAAACTGCTCGTTCTCCTGAATGATCTGCTGATGCGCGTTCTGCTGTTGAATCGCGTTAGCCGTCTCCACTGCTTCTATAAATGTAAAAAGAAACGCCGACATGAAAAAAAGAGCACTCTCAGAGACTTTAACATCCTGAAGAAGGGCCAGAAAGATTACGTACTGTGCGTTGTCGACTTGGTTGTGGTCGCGGCGGGAGTTGTAGGTCGAGATGACGCCGGACTGGCAGGTGACGGCGTCACGGTGACCGTCGCTGGAGTAGACGGAGTAGATGTGGACGTAGTCGTTGCGGTTGGCGTGGAGGGGGTGGCGGAAACGGCGTTCTGCACAGCAGTGCTTTGTTGCGCCGCCACTGTGGACACCGTCTCGACCACTCGCATGAGAATGCAGGCTTTTGGGCCGTAACTTTGCGCCTCCACGGTGACGAGGGCGACCAGGGTGTCGATGGCGCCGCGAACTCGCGCGACGCTCGTGCAAGGTCTTTCTCCCAGCGACGTTAAAGCGTATAAACATTCCAGTGTGTATACTAAGAGGGCTATGTCGCTCAAGGCTAGAAATCTGCAAGCAGACACGACGAGATTTCGCGTTACAATTTTGTTTTAACGTTACAGCAACTTTTTTTACACAATTTTCTCATAAAAGTTAATCAGTTTCCGCAAAAAAAAAAGTACTTGAAAAACCAGTGCTTACCCGCATATAAGTTCATACACATTGTCCGCCAAACCAAACGTGACGATCTCCTCGTTGCTGTCCTGCTGACTAATCTTGTTGAGCACCTCCAGGCAGGATATAACGATAAACCTGTCCTGAGACTCGATTCCCATGGCCACGCACGACAAAACTACGTCCGTTATCCTCTCGCCGGCCTCCTTTAGAATAATTTCGTTCGCTATGTTCCCTAGTATGTCGAAGCCGAGCTGATGCAGATTGCTCCATCTCGCTCTTACGCACAGCAGGACGAATCGCAGGAAGCACCGATTCCTGCCTAATATCACCGCGTTCTCCGGCGTGAAGCTGAGGTTCCGCAGGATCGACGCGATCTGCAGCACACGCTGACCGTAAGGATCCTGCGTACCTAACGTCCGACCGACGCAAAACAGATCCTTGTCCTCCTCTTCGAACTTGATGGAGTTTTGGTTTTGATCTCTCAGGCTCTCGTCCGACGCCAGCAGATCCAATCGTGGGCAATCTGGGAGTATCTGAAATCATGCGAAACCATGAGGTTTGACAACAAGTTCGAGAGCAAGGAAGGAATCAATAACATTTGAAGAATTTATTATTTGAAGCTTAGATGTCTACTTAAATCTTGTTAAAAATTTCCACGAGAGTTCCCTGATCTTCCAGGTATTTTCGTCCAAAATTCCAGGTAAAATAAGGAAATGTGTATATACATAAATGCAGATTTTAAAAATAAGTTTCTTTCTTTATTGCATGCGCTTTTTAATGCGTTTCCTATTCATACGATTGCAAAGTTATCAAGAGTACAGTTTTCTAGCATTTAATATTGATTCATTGATTGTAAAATTAATTTGAACAATAACAAAGTTTGATATATCACTACATCTAAACGTTAAAAATATATGCAAATATATAAGACAAAAATATAAAACAAATAATTTATTATAAACATCCTAAGGAATACTAATTTATTTAAATTAATTATTTATTAAATAAGTAAGGAATACTAATTTATTTAAACATTACCTATTAAATACAATTTTCTATGAAACTAAGATCTTGATAATAAAAAGATCGTCAAATAAAAAATCACAAAATTTTAATAAAAATTTAACTATTGCAAAGATATGTTAGATAGGTTTCTTAAGTGCTAAATAAGAGTAAAATTATCAAAGAATACACCATTTTTTTAAAAATTCCCTGAATCCTAATCAAACTCCATGAGGATTCTCTCATTTTTCAATATTGAACAAAATTTCTTAAGAATATCAGGTCTTCAAGGTCTTTCTCGAGAATATACACTCTGTTGGATACAAATAATATTAAAAAAAGACCCACCCCGTCGATGTCGATCAGCGTCGTCGGCTCCTCGTTCTCCGTCGTCGATTCTGCGGTATCCTGTTGCTTGCTGAGCTTCTCCTTCTCCAGGGTCTTCCGTCTAGAGAACGTCGGCAGACTCGTGGGTGGCTTCTTCATAAAGGTCTTCTCGTTCGTGAGATCTATCACGTCCTGGGAGTCGAGCACGTCCGACCAGAAGGAGTTGATGGAGTAGTTGCGGACGCGCGAGTACACCTCGATGAAGAGCTGCCGCGTCCCGGGTGAATCGAAGACGCCAGCGTGCGCCAGGAGGATGTTCACCAGTCGGGGATACTTGTCCAGCCGCAGGGTGTGCTTGCCCTCGTTCGACAAAAGGGTGCAAACGTTGATGGCGAAGTCCTGCTCGTTCGGCAGCGGTGACAGGAGCGACAGTGCGAGCTTGTCGTAATTCGAGGGCTTGTAAAGGTCTGCCGAGAGTCCGTTGTAGTCGCGCAGAGATTCTGAAAGCGAAGAAGAAAGGAATTTCAGTATTTTACGAGAAAAACATATTCCTCTTAATCTAGCTTCCCAAAAGGTGACTCTTTGCTCTTGAAAAATGCATCTGTAATTGTTTTTATCAAATTATTTATTATTATTATTATTTTATTATATTATTTATATATTATATATTTATTATTTTTTGAATTAATTCAGAATATGTTTAATAAAATAAAAAATTTATTTTATTGAGAAAAAACCATTGCAATTCAGATCATGATTGAGATTTGAACTCTTTCACTCAAAATAATCCCAGGAACACGTAATTAAGCCATAAACATCTTATTGAGGAAGAAAAGGGAAACATCCTATAAATAATTTTAATTCAATACATAACTTAAATTATCTTTTAATTTTTTTTTTCAATGAAAAATCTTATCTCTATCTAGAATTAGACAGACAATTTAGAAAAAAAGTTACATTCGCGTAGCAACCGGAATTTATTCAATGAAAATTAACATCCGATTGACTGCGATAATTGGCATCGATAACGATATCTCCGAAACGCGAGAAGAAATTACTGAAAATAAAATATACACGAGTGTCACCACCATGATATATTATCTATCCTCGTTTCAGCTGTGTATTAATGCAATATTAACGAGTGTCGCAGATTCACCTTGGTATAGATGTGAAGGTCGTGCAAACGTTTACGCATATCCACGACGACGTTGAAAATCTCCGACGATTTTCACAGCGTTACGATATATGTATGTACGATGATAAAAATTCTCCCCCGCGACCGCTCATTTAAAATAATTAAAAAACGCCGCTAATTAAAATAATTAAAACGCGCCGAGAAAGAAGTATCCTTCAATAGCGCTTGAAAAAAGGGAACATAATTCCGCGAGACGAAATTTTTCCGAAAATTTCAAAGAGAAACGCACGTAAGTTTACATACCCGGAGTATTTTAACTGAAGTAAAATGTAACATTAGTGATTAGCATTGCAAATTTGCCGCTTTTAACACGAATCGATACAACTATCTTTCAGAAGGAATCTTAAAAAAAAATAAAATAAAATAAAATAAAAATAAAGAGAACGAAGAAAAGGAAGACAAAAAGTGGCAGGTTCTTGAAGTTACATTGTTTTAACGTTAAAAGCAAACGCTCTCTTTTTTTCTCTCTCTATAAACAGAGTGTCTATTCAAATCTTGTAAAAAAATTCCCTGATCTTCCAGCTATTTTCTTTTAAAATTCTAGGTAGAATAAGAAAATTCCAGATAAAATAAGAAAATTTGTAGATGCAGTCTTTTAAAAAGTTTCATACAAGTTTCATTGCAAAGTTCTAGAGTGCAGTTTTTCTATCATTTAATATTGATATATTAATTATAAAATTAATTTGATATAACAATAACAAAGTACGATATATTATTATATCTAAACGCTAAAATATATACAAAAATATAAAAAATTAAAATATAAAACAAAAAATAATTTATAATAAACGTCTTAAGGAATACATATTAATTTAAATTGATTATTTATTAAATAATTAAGAAGAGTTTATTTAAATATTATCTATTAAAAAATTGAACAATTTTCCACGAAACTTACATAAGATCTTAATACTAAAAATAGATCGTCAATGAAAAAATCACATGAAAAAAAAATTTTAATTAAAAACTTAAATATTGCAAACACATGTTTCTCAAGTGCTAAATAAGAGTAAAATTATCAAAAGGGGCAATTTTTTTTAAATTCCCTGAATCTAACAATAAATCAAATGAGAATTCCCTGATTTTTCAAGGAATGAAATTTTCTGAGAATACCAAGTTTTCCTGGGAGTAAATGTTTTTAAAAAGTGACAAAACCAGTTAATAGTTCGGAGGTAACCCTTTTATAATCGAGTCGACGTGAGCGAATTTTTCCAAAATATCTCTGTCGAGCCATATAAGCGCGAATATACGATCGAGAGACGATTTTTTCTTCGCCAACGCGATGAGAGAGCGAGTAGCACACATAACATATGTATATACATATACATATATTCCTCCGGCGATCGTCGACGGAATTGTCACGCGGCCAATCCGACCCTGCCGCGCTTGACGACGACTCATTGAGGCAGGTCATGGCTGGTTGGTGCAACAAGAAAGCGGAGCTAGCATGATTGTGCATCGGATTTCGAATCGAACGATAGCTAAGCGAGCCACCGCTCTTTTGCTTATCCGCGTCGTTTTTTCTATATTATCGCACATTTTTCGTTCCTCACGTAACAAATAATAATACGCAGAAGACGAGAGACTTCCGGATCAATTCTCGATATCTCGCGATCTCTTGTATATATTAAAAAAATATATAATTCCATATATATACAATTAAATTTAAATTTAATTAAAAAATAAGTGATAGATATAATTAAGAAACAAATAATAAATAGAATTAAAGAATAAAAATAATAAATAGAATGAAAAAACAAATAAAAATAAATAAATAATATATAAATCTCGAAAGGTCCAAATATATATATGAATATAAATTGGAGGAGGAGGAGAGGAGTTTCATAATTGGCTCCAGAGTCGGAATGTTTATTTCGTTTAAGAACACAAGCCGATTATATGAATTATTTCGAAAAAAAAAAAGAAAGAACTATAACGATAATAAATGTGGAAGAGGCGGGATCGATAAGAAGTGATTATCGGTTATTGCCGGGATATGTTCTGGAATGTTTATCTGAGAAGAGGCGATATTTTGACCCGCAATATATATATATATATATATATATATATATATATATATATCTGGAATAGTAGAAGAACCAACTCTAATCCAGCATCCGGTTTACGACAGGCCGGTTTATTCCGTCCGATGATGATGATGAGGATGAGGATGATAAGGATGATGACGATGATCGTCATCTCTCATTCTTTATATCTTTGAAGCAGACACTTGCAAAATTTGATAGAATCATGCGTATTTTCTTAATCAATACGCTACAATCAATTATGCTCGAATCAACATCCGAGTTAGGATGATCGACTTCATTTCCGATGCACCGCAAGAAGGTTGTGTTCTCGGTCAAGGTCAGGCTTTCTACAAGTGGCCATTGCAATGAATTGCATTTCCGCCAATGAAAACATCGCGTTAAAATATATCACGAAACTATTTTTACATTCATCTAATTTCGGGGTCTTTTTCGGAAAATCATAAAAATTCTTTACAACGCCGTCTACATATATTACTTATCTGCACAATCGTCATTTTTCAAACAATTAACACTTAATAAACATCTTTAAAAAATTTAGTCTCCTTTATCCTAGATAATTAAGGAAAAATCATTAATATTGTGCTCGCAGTTATAATAAATTCTTTGAAGGAATGACAACAAATTCCATCAGGTGTTCTTTCTTTAAGAAAATATAAAAAACAATACGGACAATTATAAATAATTGTTGAGTGTTATTTTTTTCGCAATCCTCCTCCTCCTCCTCTTGCAACTTGGACGAATCCGATGATCGATCTGTCGAAGTGATAAACGGGTGCCTGTCGCGTCCGGAGCAAATTAGTCTCCTCCTAGGCAAGGCTTTAGCGAGGCGTATCGAGAGAGGGCTGCGAACACGAGCTGAATATACGAGCCTGCTGTATACGTATGTACAGGGCGCAACGTTATCGGGGATCGCGGTAATCTTTTCAGCCACAAAACCGCGATCAATATCGCGTCCCAGGAGAAGTGTCGAGTTTCGTCGGAAACCCGGGGGGAAAGAGAGGGGGGGAGAGGAGGTGGGAAACACAAACCGGTAACCGATGAAGGACGAGGGAAGGAATCGCAAAAGGGGGAAGGGGGAGAAAGGAGAAGGATCTGAACTCTCTCGTTAATAAAATCACGGGTCGTCAACGAACGCTGTGAAGTGGCAAGGTATCGATTTCAAGTTGAACACCTTGTTTCCATGGCGTAATAAAGGGAGTGCTGCTTTACGTAATGGACAAAGGAAAGGGGGAACCAAGGGGGAGAGAAGGGGTCTGTTAAAATGTGTCCATTTGTGTATCCTGGACGAGCGACAACCCAAAATGTTGTCATGTTTCCCCGATTTTATCAGAAATAAAAAAATGTTTTTCTACAGTTTCTAAACATTAATTAATAATAATTATACAAGGTGTTTCAAAGGTAGAGTCGTTTCAATCGCTCGAGAGGTGATTGGGCCTCCAAAAATAAGAAAAAATTGATATAAACATAGATCTGGAAGTGCATTTTTTTACAGTAAAATAAGATCTATTTTTTTTTTAAATAACAGTGACATCTAGTGTCGTTATCTACAAAACTGAAATTTGTACTGCATTCCCCCCCCCCCCATAGAGCAAAATGCAGAATTGATTCGCATTAACAAATGTTAAGGGATCTATTTATAGCTCGTCATTGTGATAAAAGCAATACACAGCTGGCGCACTGTCATGGTATCCCCTCTTCCCCCTCCGCCCTTCAATCAATCCATACACACGTCAGAGTATCAACAAACGGATATGATTAAATAGCGATAAATAAGAGCCGATACACGTACAGAGGATCGATTTTCGCTCGTAGAAGACAAACGTCATTATCCGAGAATTATCACTATTACGTTCTGTGTTCCTCGCTGAATAAAAAAAAATATATATAATCTCCCGAAGGAAGATTTCTGACGTTTACGAATAAACAAAAATTCCGTGCGAAGCACGGGCCATTTTCTCTTCTCTCCCTTGTTTCTCGGAGCCAAAAAATTCCGGTCTTAAAAACGACGCCCTAAAAAAATGACGGGAATAATTTTTCGATAAAACGAACATCGTACGGTCCGCGCGCGTTAATTGGCATCGCAGTCTGCTGACAAACGCCTCGTAACGAGATGAGCGCGCGCAGCGCGTCGATGGCACCAGAGGCACGCGGTGTCGCCCCCCCCTCGACCCCCTTCCACCCCCTCCTTCCCACCAGACATCGTCGCGTCAATCGTCGCGACGTTCGACCACAGGTGGATTCTGGAGAGACTGGCAATTTTTTTTAAACTTATTTATCGTCGAATTAATTAATAAAAACATCGTTTTGATGAAATGTTAATCACTCGCGAATTGTGCGAATTCGCGTTTTCAATTTTTATTTTACATTAAAATATTCGCAAACTTCTCTTGTTCTTTTGACTTTTAAAAATGCAATTCACGACTGTTGTCTTGAAAAAGAAATGCATATATTTTTCACATCATCTCTTTATAGCTATATATTTTTCTGTAGAAATTTATGATCGTTATATTAATTTATAAATATCCCATTTTTTACATAGCTAATGCTATTCTTGCTCTAATGTACACTAATTTGCACGCTATTAATTAAATAAAAAAAAATGATAAACATTGATATAATTTTCATAATTATATTTTTATATTTAACAATACATCTACCAAATATCTTGAAGATTTCTTAAGGATAATTGTTAAGGCCTGGAATATTGATACGAAGCCGGACAGCGTTCGAAGACTTAAACAAGGACGTGTCTCTCGACGGAGTGTTTCCATTTCTTCCAAATGACCATCTCTAATCTAGCACACGATACTTATACAGGGTATCCCAAAACTCATAATTGACCTTGAGGGGTAGATTCCTGGGATCATTTGGAGATTTTTCGAGGGAGACCATCATTTTTTGCATGTTCCCAATTTTTGCCATCGTGTATCTTTGTAACTAAGCCTTAAATTAAAATTCTGCTTAAGTAAACTCTACTTGAAATTAATTGAAGAATGTGGTTTTTTCAATATTTTATTTCTACAAGGCTTAGTTTGCGAAAAACCCTTTATTTTCAATCGCTTATAACTCGAAAATTATTGGTGCCTCGACATTTTCGCTGAGGAAAAATCGTCTCCAAATGATTCTTCAGGAATCTGTCCCTGAAAGGTCAACTATGAGTTTTGGGACACCCTGTATACAACACAACACAGAAGCCAGGGAATCGCGGCGAACATCACGCAAGCGCGGCATTATACCGGGACGATCAAGAACCGACGGAACACTTATCCCCGCAAACGCTTATTGATTGTGACGCGCGCCCCGTCTCGTGTCTCTCTCTCTCTCTCTCTCTTTCTCTCTCTGTCAGTCTCCCTCTCCCTCTCGTCGACGGTTTCACTCCCACTCGCAATCGCACGCACGTGACGAGAGTGTCAACTTCTACAGTTAATTAAGACCTTAATCTAAATTCAAAACCCTTCCTCCTCCTGCTCCTTCGCGCTCTCATCCGAAAAGAACAATTTGCACAATTTTTTTTACACTTGATAGAGCGTTAGAAATTCTTGCGAATTTTTAAAGAAATGATATATATTATGAGAAATAGAAAAAAGGAAGACTATAATGATCATTTAATGGCCACGCATCGCGAATGCTCGACGAACGGTTCAGTGATCGTGTGTCACGCGATTCTCAACACATTCGTTAGATACGTATATATATTATATATACAGGGTGTCCCAGACCTACCGTATAACCTGTTAATGGCAGATTCCTGGGATCATTTGGAGATGATTAACAAAATCATATTCTTCAGTTAATTTTAGGTAAAGTTTACTTTAACAGAATTTTAATTTAAGGCTTAGATACAAAGATACGTGATGACAAAAATTGGGAACATGCAAAAAATGATGACCTCCCTCAACATTTTCGCTGAGGAAAAATTTGAGGATAAGTCTCCAAATGATCTCAGGAATCTACCATTAACAGGTTATACGGTAGGTCTGGGACACCCTGTATATGTATATATGCAGCGAGAAAACAGGAGAAAATTTTACGGTACATGCATACTCAATCGAGACTTCCTCGCAAAGCGGTATCAGCGTGCACACCTTGATTTAGGTTGCAAGGATCTTTTTCTTTCTCTCAAGAATTTTCAGTCATTAAATAATAATTAAATTACTAACACAACCAAACAGTGATATCGCACAATATTAAGGAGATTAAGTGGACAATTGCGTTGCAATTATCGCTCTGACTCAGAAAAGAATATCGTAATTAAAAAAAAATTAATCATCATGTTTCATCACGATGACTAATACCAAATGCGCATATTTCTCAATCAAGTATGTTTCTCAATCAAACATGTCGCGACACAGTAATTGCGTTTCAATAATAATGTCAAAGTTAAAAGAAAATCTTTAGTATCAGAAATGAAGAGAAAATTACAAGAGAAGTTACGCGTTTCTTTAGCTTGCTGCAAAACCAAACAATACGGTTTTGCGCATAATCGCGGTAGAGAAAGGAAGGGGAGGGAAGGGGTGAACGCGAATGATTAGGCAGCGAACGCTAATCGGCATCGATACGCGAAGGGGGATGAATCGGAATGGGAAATGAAGAGAGAGAAGGAAGGGGAGAGAGCATCCCGCCAGGGCGCCTTTACTGACCCGGTTCCGGATGAGCATCCGCGCTAGGAGGGGGTTGGAGGGAGAGAGGTGAGGGTCGTCGGACGGTGCTCGACTTGCGCGGAAGCTGCTAGAATCGACGTCGAGGTTGCCGAGAAAGAGCTCCACTAAGGGAGCCAACCCCGCCAAGAGCGAATTAACAATCGTTACGCGCGTATACACGTCACGTATAGATATCGGTAAGCGTCATTTTCGCACTCTCCCTCCCGACACAGGGACACAGAAGGTGAGGAAAGGGTGCCTGCACCCTCTCTCGCCCCTGTGGACGCTGCGCGATCCCGTCACATCGCATCCCCCTCTCTCCTACAGCGTCCTTTCGCTCTTCCCACCCCCAGTCAGTCATCATGGGTTACCCCAGAGCTTCTGTGCGGCCGGTCGGCTGCGGGGCTGCCGCATGCGACATGCGCATGCGCGCCGAGTATAGACCCGCGCGAGTTCCGCCAGTGTTCGACGAACGACGGTGCGTATATGCTCCCTCTATTTAACGTATACAGGATGTCCCAGCGAGAGAGACCATATGTCCTTCCAATCCATGAGTTTCCTTCTTTTCTAGATTTAGAACTGATTCTCTTCTTCAGGAAAATATCGAGAGCTTAATAATTTCCTATCGAGTTCTAAACAGAAGAAAGTACTCATGAAAATATTTTAAGGAGCCAAAAGAATATTAGTCCAGCTGAAGTTTATTTCTCATTCAAGACCTGATCATCAAAGAGATCTAAAAAATAAAAAAAAATTAAAGAGAAATATGCCATGATGGAATACCTCTCCCTACATACTTGGGACACCCTGTACGTATGTGTGTCACGACATTATCGCCCATTAAATTATCTCACACACGCCGCGACCCCTCCCACGCTCCCTCTCCCCCTCGCGCGAATGCACTCGCGGCTTCCCAGCAGCCGGGGCCGCGAACTCGCATGTGCGGCGTTCGTTCCGCTATCTATCTCCCCATATCCCTCTCCGGCTCGATAGCTCACCACCGCCGCCGCCGCCGCTGCTGCTGCTGCTCTCTGCTCGAAGAGCAGCAGCACGTCAATAACCCGTTGCCGCCTTGGCCGCAACGGGTTACGGGGGTACGTACGTGTGTAACCGCGCTCATCCTTCTTCCGCGAAGAAAGATACGTTTACATCCTTCTCCCGTGGAAGAAGGATGTCACCTTCACGCCCGGGGGTGGCCTGATTCGATTAGGGGTTACGAGCACTGACCTACCCCCTCCCCCTTCACTAATTCTCTATTGAGAAGGTAATAATCGGCGATTCAAATATTCCTCTAGATGATGAAAGTGGACTTGGGAGAAGATACATATAGTAGATTCTCTCGCAGAAGGATCCAGAATTTGCGCGCGATATTTTTGCGCATGTTGGCGTTTCGCCGGGGGACAACACGGAACGAAGCGAGTGAAAAATTCTGACAGGCGGAAATTGCTAACGTAGCGAATTATTGAACCGTGACTCGCACACGCAAACGGAGAAAAAGATAGGGAGAGGGGGGTGGGAGAGAAAAGGGGAAAGCGTTTGCGTGCGCGCGACGCGACGCGACGTTCAAGTGCGACGAGGAACGAAACAATGGGCGGTGGAAAACGCATTTGAAAGTCGCTCGACCATGGATGGATATACGCGGTGCATGCGAACTGTATCGAGACATACGCATCGCGTATATAAATTGGTAAAAGCGGTTTATATGCATGCGCCTGCACTCGGTGGATTCTAGACGGTGTATTGTATTGGATTTTTTTTTTTTTCTTTCTTTTTCTAGCGTCTGTTGAATCCATCATCGAGATAGAGGTCTTCTTCGGACGGAAATTATGTCGAGACTCACCTGCGATGTTGTGCTGATGATGATTATAAGTAAGAGGAACAGAGTGCAGTGATCTGGCCGACCACTTCCGGTGTCTGGAATCCTCATCGTCGTCGTCAGCCTGTTGACCATCCTCGCCTAGGAAGTGGACTTTCTCGTACCTGTCCAGATACCTGGAACGCAAACACCGAGTGTTTTAGTACTATAGAAAATTTATTTTCGACTCGAGCAAGCTTTCACATAATATAATTAAATGCACATTAGCGTAGAATCATGAAAACATGATTCTACCATTATGCTACCATTAGAAACTCCAGTCGACTGGAGTCTCTTAAATGCCTCTCGTGTTGCAGAATTGATTCTCTTATCTTTTGTAGGAAAACTGTCTTTCTATTAAATAATGTGCAATTTTTTATTGCAATTTTCGCTTTCCATAAAATTAAAAAGCTCGAAGAATTTCATAAGTTCAATATTGCAACGAAACTAGCCAAGATAAGGATAGTATCAAACACCAGAGATGTTAAATCATAAGCGATAAGCGAAACCCAAGTGGTTCTACTGGTGGTGGAACTTGGGTTTCGCAAAAGCAACTGCGCGACCGTGACTCCTCTGGTACGGAATCGATTGGTGCTTCTAGAGAACCGGTTGACCCTCGTATCACCCACGTGGCACGTGGTTCTGTCTTCTAATGCAACATCTCGCGATGCGACGTTCTACTATCGGAGAGCGGTGCTAAAGTATACGAAGGAACTCTCTCTTCAGGGCGACCAAGACAGCGATCGACTGACCGATCGTCAAAAGATCAACGAACTCGCGCGAGCAAGGTAGATGCCAGAGATAGAGAGAGAGAGCGGAGTAGAGGGACAATCATGAGAATCGGCGAGGAAAAGAGAAAGAGAGAGACGGTATCGAGTCGTGGGTGGGCGAAAGAAAGTGGTGGGGATAGGTGTACTGGATCCATTCATGCAACCAACGTACAGTGGCGGAAGGTGCAGGCAACGGAGAGCAAAGCAGCCAGAGCCTGATTGGCCGTTGGCGGGTGCGGACTGCCGAGTACTACTACTCTGTGCTACTGCGGCGACGACGTGCTATGCTATGCTACACTGTGTCAGTAACGCATCATTGACTACGAAGCGCGAAGTAGGTAGACCGCTGTGGTCAAAGTCACGTGACGTAGTAGACGGAAATGTCCTCGGGTAGATTGTAGGAAATGTTCCACAATTCCGGATAGATAATTTTGTTCCTTTATCCAATCTCATAGTTCACATCATCCAGAAGACGTGGCAAAACACACTGAGCCAGGATTCTTTAATCCAGGTTGATGGTGCGAGAGAAACATGGAGTTCTTGCTGAAGTGCAAGAATATTGAGAAATTTTGTAAGAATCAGGTATACCTTTCTTCAAATTTAAATATGATTGAAATGATAGTTGGTATTTAGCAGATGATATGTCATACCCCAATTAAGGAGCTTCCAATTAAGAACAAGGAGTACTCGTATAAGTACTCGTTACGAAACATTTTAATCTATGACACGGATCGATCAAATACGATCCTCTAAGCTCTTGCGTGAAGAACGGAAGTTCCGACAGCCTCTTACAATCCGCCATGCAAATTTCGATACGGAAAGTCTCACACCCGTGACGTCAGAACCTCGTGGACTCGATGTGGCGCTTGTCAGCCACGCGCGCTAACAAGATTGCAGGACTCGCTCCGGAAAGAGAGAAAGAGACTGAGAGAGCGCGCGCACGCGAGAGAGTGAGAGAGGGAGGGGAAGGAAGGGGGGAGAGGAAAGCGAGACTCAGGAACCACGTGGTGGCTCTCGTCAGCGAGGGACATGAATGAACGAACGTACGTAGTACGCGATACGGAAAATGGTGGTGGGGCGTAGGGACCAATGCCGATACGCGGTGTTGGCCGTGCGGCAAAACGTTGCTACTCCCTGCCTCTTGCAGACGCTCGCGGACTGCCAGACGCAATGGAACATTGTAGCAAGCGCGACGCGCGTCACGCCACGCCACGCGGCGAGAAGTCGCCGTGCGATAAATAAAGACCGGACCGGGCGAGCCGATCGATTTCTGCCGCGCGAACCGATCACCCGGTCGGTCAAGCCTCCCTAACGAATCTTCAAAAGACGTTCTAGAGAATATTCAACATCCTCTGGATGTCATCTGGACGTCTTTCGAACATTTGTGCTGTTAGGGCTTCTGTCAGCGAACTGGTACCCAGACTTTGAGCTGGAACTTTAAACAAAGTACAAAGGGCCAGTCTGTTTTATCTCTTCTGTCAATGAACGGGTACCCAGAGTAACTTTAAGTATGCTGGAATTTTTCTCCTACTTGAAACAAAGGGCCAGTCAACTCTTCTGTCAATGAACAATACTAGTACCGGAGTACCTAAAGCAACTTTAAATATGTTCAAAAATGTATGTCCGGTCTTTTCTCAGCCTGAAAGAAAATACAAAGGGCCTTTGTATTCGGAAACCTTCTCGATCATCGGATGCCAGTCGGTTAACTCTTCTATCAATGAACGGTATTCGAATACCCAGAGTAACTTTAAATAGGCTTGTTTTCTATTTCTGCACTGGCTGAATTGTGCACACTGGTGCAATAAGTTAGAGTGAGACAAAATATTGTCCAACTATTGCACCAATTCATCAGTGTAGAAATAGAAAATAAGCTTAATGTCAAAATGTGTCGGAACTTGTTTACTTTCTTATTTATTTTTTTAATCTCCAAAACAAAAATACGAAAGATCTTTGTATTTGGAAATCTCTTCGATCATCAAGAGTCGTTAAGGCTTCAAACGGATACTCAGGTACCCAGAACAATTTATGTCAAAAATGTACTGAAACTTTTCTCCGCCCAAAACAAAATACAAAGGGCCTTTGTATTCGGAAACTTTCTAAAATATAACGGAGGAAAAAATGTTCGATGCCCAATAACTGCTATAAAGAAATTGTCGCAATGTTGAAAAAAAGAACGCAGTTGGTACCCAGGTACCCATACACATTAATGGAAAGATAAAAAAATATGTATTGATAGAAGGATTTTAAATTTACAATGGATCACTCAAAGAATCAAAGTTGAGTGTCCTGAATATTAGAACTGCTTGTTCGATTTATTCACAGTTGTGTTATGAAAAAAAATTGTACTCAAAAGAACACATTCGACATATCATTAAATTTGACGAGGACTATTTTTTCGCAATATTGGAGCGATATTATAGCTCTGGTTTTTCGATAAGGAGTTAAAATAAATAGTTATTCTTAAATATTCGATCAAATGTCAATCCAGATCCACAAGAAGGTAACTTACCGAAGGTAAATTTGTTTAAGGCCGACCCCGCTGTTGATACAACCGTTGGGCAGGTGAAATTGTTCGCACAACGACGCCCATTCATTTCTAGTATTGACCTGCAAGGAATAAAAAGAGCCAGTATGAGAATCATCATCCGTGAACGAAAATCAGTTCCGCGAGAACAAACGCGCATTGATCCGGAAACCTTTCAAATTCATCGTATTTGATAAAAGTGTTTATAGATACAAATACCAGCTCGCACAAATTACTCAATATACATATATTCTTCGACATATATTCCCTCGTTATTTTAAGCTCGACTCGCCACTTTGAAATCGAAGATATTCTCAAGGAAATTCGCGGATACTTTTACCCTGCCAAGATTTTGATGACCCCGTTTCACGTTTCGAGATCTCGAGGTTCTTGCAACAATATTTTCAAAAAAATCAAAGTTCAATATACAAGTTGTCAATGTGCGACCGATTAAGAAAAAGAAAAATAAACTCGGATTATGCGAAGAAAATTCGTACACATAAGACTGAATTTTAATTTTATAATAACAATTTTCTTGCAAACTAATTTGCAAACAATGTTTACTAACTCGGGTACCCTTAACTTGGACACATTCAAAGCATCTCTTTTTAAATTTTATAAACGACAAACGAGAGTATCGCTTCGAAACTTTCCCAGGGAAAAAAGACTGCAAAAAATTTCTCAAAGAATCCTTTATTAAAATCGAATAGGGGAGGAGGAGGGAGATCTCCGAGGAAAAAGTACCCCAGGATAATATTAATCAGCAGCAAATGCCTTTGATCACCGAGTTGCATTCACGGAATCGAGAGAGCTCGCGATTAAACCGAGATCCTACATTCCGCGATGGAAATAAATGTTTATTACGTTCGCGTTTATTTCGGGTGAGTTACGCGCACGCGGGAGGAATCCGGGCATTTCCACTTCATTATACATCCGTATATACGGAGAGATCAAATTTATGAGTCATTCGTATTACGGAAATCTGTTTCGAATAAATTCTTTATATAGATCCTCAAATATATGCATGTATCTTAATCGTTAATTAGCCGCGTAGCGATTCCCTCCATCCTGAACACAGGAAGTAAAACATTTTTTTGCACTCAATTAGAGATCTTCTAATATAGAAAAAAAAGTTTTAAAAGAAAACTTTTTTTTTCATTATTTTAAAAAATATTTTTCTTTATATTTTTTGTTAATAAAAAAATTAAAATTTGTTGTTAATAAAAAATAATTTAAAAAAATTAATGTCTTATATTTTTAATTTATTTTTTGTTATAGTAATTAATTCTTATGGATTAATCAGACTTTTGCGGCTAAATTAAAATAAAATCAAACTCGACATTATTCGGATAATTTTCAATTAGATGCATAACAAAATTATTATTACACATCTAATTAAAAATTATTCGAATCATCATCAATTATTCAAATCCATCATCTAAAAAGTTAAAAATAATGAAAAATCAATTTGCAGTAATAAAAATATAAAGATATTAAATATTTAAAAAAAACGAGGCTTGTGTTTTTTTTCTATTTACATCTCTACACTTAATGCATTAATTGTTACACGAGGTTATAGATTGATAAAGTGAGAATTAATTAATCGATATGAATATATCTCCCTAACATATTCCTTTTTCCTCAATATATAAAATCTGATGAAGCAAGAGTTTATTCGAAATTAAACCAAAAAGAGAGACACACTAAAAAGTTAATAGTGTAAACAAATTAACCCTCCGTCAGCAATCTTTTTTTTTTACTGACGCCATCAGCAAACTGGGTCTTTTATGTTCACCTCATATTTTTATATTCTAGAGTTTCAAAAAATCAAAAAAATACTGTATTATTTGTTAATATCTCTATTACAATATTTAATAGATTTTGAAGCTTTATTTATATGATTAATACGGGGTTTTTGAACAAATGTATATAAAATCCTAGATGAAATTGAATCCCAATAGAATCAACTGATTTTCTCACATGTTGTAACTTATGACTTGCTGAACAAAAAATGTAATAAGCTCGAAGCTAAATAATAGATGGTTACTGATTTACAGCCAGTCAAACACGAAAAATTAGGACTTTGCGAGTTGTTTGACTGGTAGTAACTCAGTAACTATCCATTATTTAGCTTTGAGACTATAACATCTTTCGATCAGAATGTCTTAAACTACAACATATCAAAAATTCAGCCAATTCCACCGAAAGCCAAAATCCTATGTATTTTGTGCGGGGTTCTTTGTGCCTTAAAAACCCAAGTTGCTGACAAAGGGTTAAAAATGCAAGGGCACTTTATTTTTACACTTTCCCGTTCCCATAACAGGTGCGAGAAATATCGGGACCTGGCAGACTTGGCACGTGGTTCTACGCGTGACACGTGATCACGCGACGTCAAATCATCGGCGGCACTCTTGCGCTGTCAAAGTGCGCTCCAAACGACGGGGTGGCGGAAGAAGAAGACAGTTGGGGAAGGGGAAGGGAGGAATCAGCGACGGCCGAACATACTGGGTCAGTGCTCCCTGGATCGGCGCCCGTGTCTTCGCTCTATTCTGGTCACCGTCCTCTTCGTCTTCCTCTTCGTCTTCGACGAAGATTCGGGAACGTGGCGCCGCGCCGTGGACGACCGTAAACGAGTGCGATCAAGCTTGTCTGTTGCACGGTAACCGAATAATAATAGTTGATGAGACAGGGGATGTGCGACTTGCGAGGGTATTTTAAGAACGCGGATACAAAATGTCGATAATTTGGCATCGACGCGGGATATTAAATTTATGTCGACGGAGTAAGAGTTTATAAATCTTTCGTTCGAACGTCAACGCGAAAATAGTGAAGAATAAAACATCCGTTTTCCTTTTTTGTGACCTATAATACCTATAATACTAAAATTTAGAAATTTTTTTTTTTTTTTTTTTAGGTAGACTACGTTATGTAAACTCGAGACTTATATAATATCAAGCGGCTGTATAAGTGCAATCGGATACGATAATGATGTCCGGTTTGCATTCATCTCGATTTTTTTCTGTATAATACTTAGGAAGCGTATCTCCAGCTCATTTACATAAGTAATTATATGGTACAACTGTTTTCAAAAATGAGAGAAATCGGTGACTCCTCTGAAGAGTATCTTTACATATGCTGGCTGCATCCTTATGTATGTGAGGTATCATTAACCACTCATCCCCAGGTTTATAAAACTTCCGAAAAAAGGTGTACAAACATGTTCTGATTGGACTTTCGCACGATAAAAAACGGAGCCACTTTAATCTTATTGTTAGCCCCATTAGACTTATAAAAGGGTTGGTCCGGGGGTCGTGATTTCGCGTGCGACGACTCATTCTCGTGCAAAGCGTTCGTATCTGGTCGAATTAGTAGGTCTGTTCTTTCCTTTCTTCAATGTGGAGTAAAAAATATAAACCCTGAACTAGTACAGCTAAAAAGTCGAGACCCAACGTGGCCAATTGTGCATTGCACTCGCCCTATTCTGACCGATTTCGTATATAAGTGTCGAGCCTGCGCACCAGCATGAGTGAGGAAGCTCGTTTCGGAACCGGCGCCTACGAGTTTCCCGCCTAAGCTTCGATCCAACGGGAGTGCGATTAGGTCGATGGTACCATCAGCGTTGTCGTCGTCGCACGAGGTTGTGGTCGCGCGACTTTGCTCGACCTTGATGCAGCAAATGTACGAACCGGCGCGGCGCATGCGCGGCGCGGGCCCGTTCCTCGGGAGCGTCGAACGGAGGACTCGGGTTATCCACCACGTGGTTCGGCGGGTTTCCGAAGCACACGATGCATGATGAAAGTGTCTTCGGCGCCACGTGGTCGTCGTCGTTGGGGTAGGACATGGTCCCTTCTCTCTCTCTCTCTCTCTCTCTCTTTCTCTCTCTCCTTCTCGCTCGGCTCTCTCCCACCCCCCTCCCCCACCCCTCCTTCTCCTCTCTCGCGGTTCGCTCTCTCTCTCCCCCCACTCCATTTCGCTCGACACACGCTGCCGCAACTGCTGCTCTGCGCCTATGACTCTCCCGCGTCTTCCGCTTCTTCTTCTAGCGCGCACCTACAGTAGGGTACGAGACACGCGGGGGACCGCAGCTATGTTTCGCCACTTCTCTCGGTAACTTCGATCCTCGATAACGTTTTCCTACTTGGAGCGTATCTCGTCAAGTTTAAAACGCGACAGGTTCATCATGTATCATGATGCCGCGCGAACGTAAGACGCGTTCTTACTTTACCGAAGGGGGTAGGATCTCGCGGGGAAATTAATCCTCGGGATCGACAAAGTGTCAGGCGTGATTAAATTCAGGGAGGAGCGAGATAATCTCGGGAGGAATCAACCCTCGGAGCGTTCTCTCGTCGCACCGACTCGTTCGAGTAATTCATCATCGCGCCATTAAGCCACGAAGGATGGAATTAATACTCTCTCTCTCTCTCTCGCTCTTATGTAAGGAGATCTCTCTCTCGCTCTAAGGCAGGATTTATTACAAGATTACGGCTTGCCTCGGATGTACGCGCGAATATACGCGCGTTAATATATGCGACGATCGTTTATGCATAAACACGACGCGACACAATCCTGTATACGGATGTCCTGTACAGAGGACTGTCATTAGGATTCCGGATAGCATCGTATCTCCACGAACGACGACGATGATGATGATGCTGATATCAATCGCGATATTTCACTATAGAACTGGTTGCAATATTATGTGTATAAGCTCTTATAATAAATTCCCCCGGAGTGAATTGCAGCAGCGAGAATCGCGACGATATCGTTATTCGATATATCAGTGAGAACGAAAGAACAATAGGCCGATTATCGCCATCGGAGAATTTTAATCGTTTGGTAAAACCCCGCGATTCGAGATATTAACTCTATTTCTAATAAAATTAATAAGAAACTCTACAACTCTTCGCGATACATTCAGAATTTAAAAAAAATTAAGTATATAGCTATATAAAATAATATATAAATAATATAAATAATAAATATAAAATAATAATATAGATATAAAAAATTTGTTAATTGGCAAACAATATAATATCTTTATCCTAGGCAAAATGGAATCGACAATAATATTGTTATATTGTCCTATTCTCTCTCTTTCTCTGTAAAAGAATGTAAAGGAGCGGAATTTAACGTAGCATCATTTAACGTAGAAAGCTAGAATTTTACTGCGCTTGTCAATTGGAAAAGGGCAACCGGAAGAGCTCGGTAACTTGAGAATTTATCGTCTTTCAATAGGGGTGGGTGTTTCATTACGAAATCGGATTACCGCCAACCGTGTAAACGGATTCTCCTTTAACAAGACTACTGCGAGAGAGAGATTGTAGTAATCATTAATTACATCTCGCTCTGAAACTTTGTCGGCGTAGCTATACATATACAGAACTCGCTTCCTTCCATCCCATCAAGATTTTACAAAGGATATATCTGTCAAATAATGATTGAATGAGGCGCAGGTTTTTTCTCTTTAATGAACTTTGCCCCCTACTTTGCTCATCTAAAGATCGCGAAGATGAGAGGAAGAAGATGCTTTACAAATGTACTCATTCGTCATCTTCTTCAATTTGTTCCTCCATTCCGCTGATTCTCATTATACTCCCTGAATAACCGACTTGTTTCTACTTCACATTGGATTGGTACCTATACGTCGGCGTGTTGGGGATGATTCTTGTAGAGAAGAACGCTATCTAGCTACAGAATCAATGACCGCGTTCAGCAGAAAAAGCAGCTTTGCAACTGTTGTAAAATTCGTGAATCTGATTGGTGTATTCTCTTAGATTCAGCTAAGATGAAGAGAATACACCAATCAGATTCACGAATTTTACAACAATTGAAAGCTGCTTTTTCTGCTGAACGCGGCCATTGCAATGACTGCCCAATTGCCGATCATTTGCGACAGCCGTGAATGACACTACTACTCACACAGCTTCGGTGGAAAGAAACAGCGTCTTCGACCAGCCGAAGCCGAACGAAGTTGAAGGCAAGAGAGCCGCAGCGTGTCACGTGAATTCACAGGCCCACGGCTGGCGGCGACTGACAGTTCCCAGTCAGCTGATCGTTCACGCCGGGGCGGGGAAGGGGTTTCGAGGGGACAGCAGCGGTAGTAGCTGTAGTAGCAGCAGCAGTAGTAGTAGTAGTAGTAGTAATAGTAGTAGTAGTAGTAGTAGTAGCAGCAGCAGCAGCAGCAGCAGTAGCAGCAGCAGCGGCAGAGGAAGAGGAGGAGGAAGTGAATGAGGGGTGGGGTGAGAGGGGGACGCAAAGTCTAGAAGGGAAGGAGGGCAGAGGGGTTGGCGACGCGCAGTCTGCCGCCGCCGCCGACGTCGTCGTCGTCGTCGTCGTCATCAGCGGCGGCGGCGGCGAGATCAGCTGATCGGCGGAGGTGTGCTGGTGACTGACTGACTGTGAACTGTGAATGAACGCGCGGGGAACGGATGAAGAAGTCTTCGCGTGCGTACTCACGTGCGGCGTGAGCGCACGACGGGGGAGAAGACCCCGGGGGAGGGGGGGGGCAGCGTGCGGAAGAGAGGGTGGGAGCGTGCGGGCAAAGGGAGGAGGGCGGGCGAGAGAGAAAGAGAGAGAGCGTGTGTCCGCCTGGCCGTGCGCCCGAGTACTCGCGAGGAAGCGCGAGAGAGTGATCGGTTCCTCGCGCGTGCGGAAACGCCGCCGGGAAGCCGCGTGTCTCGGGGAAGTCATTCGGGTCGGCTCCGTCGGCGAGAAGAGTCGGGAAAGCATCAGGAAACAGCTAAATAGTGCGAGAAGCATCTCTCGAAATCGTGAAGGGGATCTTTCATCCCTCATCCCCCTCGTTCGTGATTAACGGTATATAATTGGTTTTAATGAATCGAGGAAACCATCTCCATTTGCTAAGCTAACGATACACACCTCTCGTAAAGGCGTGTCGATTCAATCGACGCAACATTTATCCCCCCAAAGTAAGGAATTACGTTCGCGCTGAACAGAAGGGAATATATGGTTGCGAAGAAAGGTGTGTAGAGGTTCGTTGCTTTCCACGGATTTGCTCCGACAAAGAGTCTCCATTGTACCGACGTTTTGCTGCACCAGGCAGGCTTTATGCTTGAAACGCATCTTATGGCCCGGCGTGCATCATCCTTCAGAGAGGTGCGGATGATGAACGACTCGTTCCAGCATGAAAGAGAGCTGCGAGTTTGCTCTCTCGGCTCTACTTGGTCCGAAAAAAATTCGTACATATTTTTAACTCTACTAAAATTACACCCGGAGATCTTTCTCTTTCGTCCGATATTCCACTGCGTCGTGACAATGAGACATAATCCTTTAGAGAGTACTTGGACAAATTTTTTACGACTCTTTACAGCACGTTTGCGACGCTGTACCTGTGTAATAATAATCTCGCGTATATGAAAGTTCCTGCAATTACATTTCCGCCTTAGGAATTCTCGCCTTGCGTCAGTGCGCGCAATAAAATGTCTCGTTGTGGTGTCTCGTATACGCGATATACGACTACGACGACGACGACGACGGGTCGTCAGAGAGTGTCGAGTATCGATCTGGCCATAAAACGGGCAATCTTTTATCGCGCGCTGATGCGTATCGTAATACCGCAAACGTCTCCATAAATTCAAGCGAGCTTAATTAGAAAAAAAAAAAAAAAACAGTCTATTATCATCACCGAGTATACAACAAATAAATAAATTTCAAATTTTTTCCATCGACACTCAACTTTGGCTACTGAAAAGCGGCTCCTCCATGTTTAGCTTTGCGCAAGTCGGTGCAGTCTTATTTGGACGACGATAATACACAACGAGTTACGTAAACGAGACACTCGGTCGTTAAAAACTCACGGGAATCCACGGGCGTATCTTATTCGCGATTAGAAACTCGGCAAATACGGATTTTATCCAAGTGTGCTGTACGAGTGTGTTGAATTTGCTTTGAGTCATCTCGAGACTGCGGCCTCGAGCGAAAATACACGCATCGGGTGGCGGGATTCTTTTTTTTATGCGCGAATTTTATGCTCGCGCGCGCGGCCGGATGTAAGCGATATGTCGAAACGATATGGAGCGAGACAGAAGAGGAGAAAGAGCGAGAATTTATTTATTTCGCGCTCCGAAATCAAAGCCTATTGAACCGTTACGCGTTATGCATGAATACATACGATAAGTAATTAAGAGAGAAAGAGAGGAAAGAGAGGAATATAAAATAAAAAGAAAGCAAAATGATATGAAATAAGAGATTTTTTCTGCAAATTTAGATTTTCTTTTAAGAAGAAAGAAAAGTACAATACTTTTTTTGCAAACGATAATAAAAAACTTTTTCGACATCCTGTATATATCTATCAAAATTAATAAGCCTCTGTAGCTTTTGATTGAAACGGAGAGAGGACAAAATAAGACAAAATATTTTTCTGTAACTTTAAGATTTTTTTTTAATTTTAAGAAAAGTATTTTTTTGCGCTAATAAAAAACTTTTTCCTGTATATATCTAACTGTCAAAATTAGTATTCCTCTCCAGCTTTTGATTGATACGGAGAGAGGAGAGGTCGACGGATTAATTTAGAAATTCGGGGAGCGATTGAACAGCTGATTCGCGAAACAATTCGACTTTGACATATGTCCTTGCATATTTATTATTCGTCGCTTCGTCATTTTCTAACATACACGTGGCACTAGAAAAAAAGAAGACACGTTCTCACGACGATTATATGTAATATATTCTCTCCGTTTTTCGCCTTAGATGTATTTTTTAATTACATTTTTTTTAATATTAAAAGGATATTTTGAATATATTTTTTTAAATTTAATTTTTGTTTTTAATATTAAAAGAATAATTTTTTAGCGACAGATTTCCGTCCTCTTCTCTTCCCCATATTTGCGCCTCGTAATCTTTTCCGCCAATTTAATTCGTCGATGCGTAATTTTTCAATTAGACTCTAACGCGGAGGCGCATTAACGCGATAAAAAAAAAGACCGCACGTGTCGCGTTATTAAATGCGCGGAACTGTATTCTTAATTATCTCCTGTTTGACGTAAAACGTCAGGCAAAAAAATTCAAGACGATGACAAACCGTTCATACGTCGTTGTTTGCGCGAATGCAAATCGCGCGAGAGAGCGTTCCCTACCTTATTAGCACCTGAGCGCATCCCGAAAGCATTCCGACATTTTTTTCCCCTTTTTTCTTCACACCGTATTTATACCGCTGTCATCCCGACAGTACATTCGCGTCGCATTCCGCGATGCTAATGCTATGATTTAGTCGCGGTACGCAACAACAACGTCGGACGCGTTGTTAGGATTCTCGAGAAAGCAATCTCTCACCTATAAACGTAAACGACGTTACATCGTTATCGCCGATATGCGTTTTCGCGATAAGAAAATCGAAGACGCAGAGAGTTTCCAATTCGAAATCTTTTTACGAGTATATTCTCTCCGTTTTTCGTCCTAGATGTATTTTTTTAATTAAAAAAACTTTTTTTAATATTAAAAGATAATTTTTAAAATTTATTTTTTATATTAATTTTTTTTAATATTAAATGTATTTTTTTAATATTAAAAGATAATACATCTTTCTCTGTCTCTTTTTTTTACACGTATGGTAAAAATGGGGGAGAAAATTATTGGCGAATATTCGAATCGGGAGAAGACGTTCGCGGATCATCTCGTTGATGTCGATCCGACCGTTCTTTATTGACTCAATTATTCGCGTCGGTTTCCCTTTGTTAATCGCTCGGCGAGCCTCGAGTAAGGCGATCGTTACGCCGAAGAAGGAGTTGAATATATGCGTTATATCGGGCATCCGCATTATAAACGCTAAGTGGCGTGAAACGTATACCGAGCAGCGCGTTACGTGTGAACGACGTATACCTACGTAAGAACCCGCCGTAGTTAATGATCGTTATATAGCGTTATAGAAATTACGCGCGAAATCTCGAAGGAGAGAGATAAATAAATAAATAAAAATTTCACACGCTTTTTCTTATCGATATATGGAATACAAATACTCAACGATAGATAAGCGTCAAAGCTTTTTCAAACCAGTCTCCTCTAGGCTAAATGCATATAATATTGCAGAGGAGAGGATTTAGCTAATTACGATTAGCGTTAAGTAATGTCGATAAAACCGGTCTGCGGCGGGATTAGAAATCGAGTAGAGGGAGGAGAATAAATATGTGATGCCTGGCTTATTTCCGAGTACTTGAAACTTTTGACAGTTCGATGTCCCCGACCCGCAAAGAGGAATCGTATACAGATAGGTTTTTATTTATGTCGCTTAATTATCGCCGCGCCCGTCATAAAAATGTCCACGATGACTAATAAAGTTCGCTGGTTTATGCCACATGTCTTTTTCTCTCTCTCTCTCTCTCTCTCTCTCTACTATTAAAACCGGAAAACGTTAGAGAGACTCCTAGACACCAGACCCGAGGCTACTTATACAAGGCATCTTTAACCAGGGTTTGAAAAAACCCGGGTTTTTTTTAAAAAGCCCAGCCCAGTGGATTTTTTTTTAAAACCGGGTTTTTTGGGGTTTATTGGGGTTTTTTGGGGTTTTATTGAGTTTTTTGGGATTTTGTTGGGTTTTTTAATTTTTTAAATTTAATTTTTTATAATTCGCTAATGATTAAGAAAATTGGCTATTTAATTGGCACAATTCCTTATTATGAATTAATTTTTATTTAATTTTTTTTATTTATTAATGTAATAGACCTTCTATTACGTTAATAAATAAGAAAAATTAAATAAAAATTAATCAATATTAAATACTTCATTTATAATATTATTAAATTTTTAGCATTTTTGGATGGGTTTTATAAATGGGTTTTTAAGTAAGTTTTTTAAAGTGGGTTTAACCCAATAAAACCCACCGGGTTATATTGGGTCGGGCCCACTTAGTCAAACCCTGTCTTTAACCCTTTCGCCGCGCAAATCTTTCTTCCAACAAATATCGAATCTCGCAGAGAAGAAGAGGCGAATTGTCAACGATTTATAATCTTCGTGTACTACAAGTAATAAAAATCAAGTAACGCTTTCGATGCCAATTCTCGGAAGGCGATAATTCGCCAGACGCGGCAATTAATCGATCGTATGCGCAATTAACGTCAGAGACCTCGATTCTCCGCAAGTATATGTGTATGTGTCCGAAAGTAGACGTCGACACACAGGTATATCGCGTTAATATAACGTGCCACCGTTAATATTACCGTTGACGTTTACGAGCAAAATGGCCGAAATAGCTTTGGACACGGTTCTCTCTTTCTCTCTCTCTCTCGGAGAGATACGCTTAAGTAAGCGACTCGCGTCACTTGGTCGGTCACATCTGCGAGAAACATGCGGGTGCCACGTTGTGCGGCGAACACACACAATGGGTGCACACGCTCTCTTTTTCTATATCCCGACGTCTTGGCAACGACGTTGCGCAACGTTAAACTAATGTACGAGAGCGTGCTAGACGAGCTGGGCTGGAGTTATTAAACAAGCTTCCCCCCCCCTTCTCGCTCTCTTTCTTCTCCGCGCAAGATTTGTTTTTGTTACAAGCATATTTACACGAGGAATAAATAATGCGCGCGTGCGTCAGACATCTTAAAAAAAATATATAAAATATATATATCCATAATATTCATAGAAAAGTATTAATAATTTTCTTATAAAATTTATATTATAATATTATATTATAATATTCTTAGAAAATTTTTATATATTTTTTTAGAATCTGTCGCGATATTTTTGATATTTATATTAAAAATTTATATTAAAGAAAAATATATAATTTCTTAAAAAGATTTCTTATAAAATTTTTTTATTATTCTCATAAAAAATATTTTATAAGAATAATTATGATATAAATTTTATAAGAAATTATTTTTTTTATAAATCTAATATAAATATGAAAAATATCGCGCATGCGACAAATTTTTAAAAAATATGAATTTTATAAGAATATAATTATAATTATAATATAAATTTTATAAGAAAATTATATATAATATTTTTCTATGAACATTATACAACTCTTCGGAGAGAAATAAATTTTTTTGCGATCAAAAATCTTTGGTGAATTAGAGGGATTATAATAGCGCGGTGATATATAAAATTCATGATATTTTTGATTGGAATTCTGATAACGGAGTCTATAAAAAATGTCTAACGAGGTAGAATGATTAGACTAGATTTGAAAAATGCGAGAGGGAAAGAGTTGGGCGAAAATATTCGCGCGTCGTAAAAGGCTGGGAGAGATGGCCCGCGATGTACAGAGAGCAAAGGAGGAAAAGGTGCAGTGACCTCCAAGTGCTGCGGCTCGTGCTCGAGTGATGGCTTACCAACTGGTACCGTCGGCCAAGGCCATTAATACCAATGTCTTTTGCGAGACAGAGACGACGAATTGCGCGGAAAGAAGAGGAGGCAGAATCGAGAAGGTCGTCCGTTTTTTTTTTTTTTTTTTTTTTTAGTTAAGAACCTCGTCGATGAAAACTATCGAAATTCGTCGTGACTCAAACGACGAATTTGAATAGAAAAGATCTAGATTCATATCCCTAAAATAATAAACGAAAAATGTATATAAGTGGCTCTTCACAACAGTAAATTCTTATATTTTGTTATATAGATCTTATAATGTAAAAAAATTTATAATTAAAATATTTTTTTCTAGAAAAATGCTATACATTTTTACTAGAGCAATAATTATTCTCATTTTGTCAGATTTAATTTAGGAAAGTATTTTGAATATTTAAAATATATATTTTTAGAAATATAATTATATTTTCATTTCGTGATGTAAAATTAATATCTTTCTCTCTGTGGTTAAGGCGACGATGTACTCGTAAATAATATACCTTGTCAACCTCAACCAGACAGTATCGCATATATTTCATTCGCGCTGTTTTAAAATCTGTTATATAACGAATATATACGGATATATAACGTATCATTGAACTTTTGCAAAAACGTACATGCATATGTCTAGGTTTGCCGATTCTTTTTTGCTTCGAAACGTAGCTTCGGAAATAAAAATTGCGCGATAATTAAAGGTAAACAAAAATGCGAGAGCAAATAGTGTAGCGGAACGGACTGCCTCGTCGACAAAGCCACACGCAAATGCTAGAGACAGAGGGAGAAAAAGAGAGAGAGAAAGAGAAAGAGAGATCGTCTATCGTTAGGATCGGTTAACCAAGGCTGCTGCGCTGTTGGTGCAACGAGCACTTATCGGCGAGCACATTAAAGCCCCGGCACAAAGCGAACCGTCGAGTTTCTTCCCCCGCGGTCGCGAGAAGTAAAAACGCGCCAAACACGGTGATGCGGTGGCCAGAGACCGGGTGGTGCAAGCGGAGAATGCGGCGGACAAAATTGATCCTCACGAACGTGCGCGATTCTCTTTTTTTCCCGGGAAAAATTCCACCAGATCTCTGCATTCGCGCCTCGTAAACGCCAGTTGGAATCTCAATGAAGGCTTTAACATTAAAATCAATGCGGATACGAATACAAATTGGATGATGTTCGATGTTGAAGAGAGTCATCGCGACTTTTCAAACGCGTTATGGAAAAAAGTACGGATAATCTTCGAAATTATTTTCTTCAGCTATATACAGGATATTACAAAATGGGGTTACATAGAACTGGTAACATTGATCAAAACAAAAAAAAGATCTAATTAACATAGATCCTACAATTAATATCTTACAAAATACAGATTAACTTTTTATTTGAACTCTGTCCTTTTCTTATTCGAAACAAAAGAATATTTAGTTTTGCTATAGTAACATTGGGTTATAATTACAATGGTAGGTATCAGTATGAGGTTTTAGGTTCGTTCTTTTTAACTGAACTGGTTACACTAGTTCAGAGTTATCCTTTTCCTTCAAATTTAGAGTGGAAAAGATAAACTCTAAACTAGTGCCGCCAGTTCAGCTAAAAAAAAAGCAGACCTATAATCTCATATTGATACCTACAAACCCATTATTATAACCCAATGTTACTATAACAAAACTAGTAAATATTCTTTTGTTTATTGCATTATAAAGATGATACAATCAATAAGAAAAGGACAAAGAGCTGAAATAGTCTGTATCTTTGAAGATATCACACAATTGTAGGACTCGTGTTAATTAGACTCTTTCTTCTTGCTTTGATCAATACTACCTGCTCTCAAAATGCGTGACTTTTTTCCTCAACACCCTGTATATGTACCTATATAAAAATATTTTCTCTCGTGCATATTTGATCTCATTTGAAGGCGCGACAGCCATCAGCACCCATATCGGATGACCACCTGTATCTCCTGAGGAGACTCGGGATTCTCGCGCGGCGAGCAAGAAGAGGAACAACGATCATCGCCGGCACGATTTCCTCGGCCCAGGTCTTTTGTCCGTCTCTTTCCTCCTTCGTCGACTAACGGTGAGTGCGTGTCTTACAACCGTATAGGAAGAGAGCGCACCGCCGCGTAGCAGGCCATCTCTATTTATCTCGGGAGCGACGTTGCCAGCGTCAGCGCCTCCTCGCACGCTCTTGGAAATGGCTCGAGTCTCTTTGCGGCAACGTCGCAACCGCGCAGAACGCCTCTCCTTAAACTTTCCTCTCTCTCTTTCTTCCTTCCTTTCCTCACGTTCTCTACGCGCTCTCTCTTTCTCGCACTTTGACGGGAGCTCGGGTGCCTCAACCGCACGGCCTCACGCGCTCGTCAAGGTGTTAGTAGGTGTCGTTACCTACGATTAACAGACGAGCGAAAAGAAATACGGTTGCCAGGCCGACGAATCACGAGACCCTACACGGGAGGCGCGCCATGGGACATGTGGGGATTGAAGGAGGATGACGTTAGGCAACAAAGTCCCGAACAAAGGCTGAAGGAAAGAGAGAAAGAGAGGCTCTATCTTTATTAGGAAATAACATTCCAAGAAATAATATTAAGACTTGTAGAGACAACAAATTTCGAGAAAACGCAGAATGTGTACACCACTGGTGACAACCCAAACTATTCGTTCAATCTATTATCATGTTGGTGAAGAAACGTGTACGTAGGAGGGTTCCGCAAATCCCGGATATGCATTCCTCCTGGAGACCGCATCGAATTGCTCGAAATATAATTCAAAAGAAAGACGTCTTCTCTCATAAAGGAGAGGCGGCTTGTCGGCACCGTCCACTCAAAAGCGACGCATCGCGATGGAGGCGGACGGGACTATTTTTTCCGCAGGAAGGGTAGAAATCCCCGAGCGCGAGGGCAAGTGCATCGCCAATTTTGGCACGAGGCGCGTGCGTGGGACAAGAGGAGTGCAACCGACCAGCCCGAGGACTCCGTTCCTCTCTCTCTCTTTCTCTCTCTCTCTCTCTCCTCCTCCTCCCCTTTTTTCGCTGACATTCCGTCTCCCTCATTCTTCTCTCGGTGTTCCCGGCTATGCACACATGTGTGCAGGGCATGAGGTCGCTCTCCTCGCTGTGAGGTTCTGGCGCGGCCCCCTCCTCCCCCGCGCGGTGGGGGAGAAGATCGGGGCGCGACGTTGCCACTACTGCTGCATCTCGCGCTCGGGCGACGATGCCGGCGCCGGTATGCGTGTGGTGGGGCGCGGCGTTGCCATATCGACCGTGCCCTCGTCACCGGAGAACGAACGAACGAACAAACGAACAAACTTTTCCTCTTCTCTCTCTCTCTCTTTCTCGCCGCTGGTTTCCTCAGCGTATCGCATTCTTTTCTCTTTGTCTCTCGCGAGATTTCTCTCTCCTCTCTTTATTATCATCAACATCTTACGCTCTTTTTTTTCCCCACCTAGGCTAGAGAAGAAACTGACTACTCCATATCCGCTCGTCGTCGCGAAATGGTGCACCGCCAAGCGCCGCGATGATGCACCTGACTGACTCAGCATTACCGGACTTGGGTTCACGCGCGCATCAGCGCGTACAACGACCAGACCAATGCCAGACTACGGGGGCCCTCACACACAGATTTAACGCGGCGGCAGCGAGGTGCGCTCTCCTCTCTCAGCCACCACCAGCCACAGTCTCGCCCTTGAGAAGGCTGGACCGCCCGAGAGCGAGAGAGCGCGCGCGCTTTCTCTCGAGTCTCTCCCGCGCTCTCGCTCATTTCTCCCGCGTACCCCCCTGCTGGAAACACGGGGCATGGAACCGGTATGTCGTAGCCGATACTCCCGATAATCGCGCCGGCAGATAAAGACGAGGAGAGAGGAGAGGAGAGGTTGACAATCGCGCGAGCACGCGGCCAGATGCGCTTTTAATCCTAAACTTGGCACGCAGTGCATCCTATGCAGAGCACCGATTTTTCTTGGTCTGATATATCAAGTGATTAAATAAATCTCAATTCAAGATTTTATATAAAGCCTCTATCCCCTCTAAAGTTAAATTGTCAATTCGAGAAATTTTTTAGCTTGTCCCCTCTGGTCCCCCTTTTATACATTTTTTCATCGATATTATTAGACTCTAAGAATTTATCGTTGCATTGAAACAAAGATTCGTATTGAAAGGATTTTTTGGGAGAAAAGGGGGGGGAGGGGCAAATCTAATTTTTCAGACTCTTCCTTTCTCCTTCCCGCGAATGAGATTAATTCGTTTGTTAGTCGCGCGATTCTCTCTCGTTCGTACCGAAAAATTCCGGGAGAATGCAATTACGATGATGCGAGACGAAGCTTTTAGATGCCGACGTAGAGAGATCGGTTTCGAGGAGAGGCGGCTTTTCGAACATCCGGGATTAGAATGCATCTGCCTCTCGTTAGAGCGAGAGACCTAGGCTCTCCCCTTTTACAGTTTTGAGAGGACGAATTTTATGACGATGACGGCGCAAACTCTCGGGGAGAGCTTTTAACGCCGCGCTCGCGTTCTTCGCGTGAGGATAGATATTTTTAGACCTTATTTCAAAGAGAGAGAAAAAGAATATGAGAGAAATTTCGGATCATATTTTATGCAACGCGAAATATGCGCGGGGCTGAGATTCGAGAAGATTTGAAAAGCTTCCGCGTTTAATTTATGTAAATCACTTCCGTTAAACTCGCTCAAAACGCGAGCAATCGCTATATTGTTTGGATAATAAGCTTTAGAGGAACATCTACGAGGCAGCTTCTAGGCAGAATTGGCTTATATTACTCGTGTCATCCACGACGGGTTCTCGTGTGTTAAATTTCGCATGCCAACAAAGAGATAGAGAGGGAGAGAGAGAGAGAGAGAGAGACCAAGGAATTTATTTCCGAGGCAAATAGTAGCGCGCATTATTCGTATTATTCGTAGTCTTTGCCTTAAAACGGTAATATGCGTCCCGTATATACGTTCGATTATCGATATAATCCAATCTACTGCGTTGCATTTCGAGCGAGTTAGGTCCTTACGTAACGACGTCAAGTGAATAATTCATAACAGCACACAGCGAGAGAGAAACGACGAGGACGATAAAATGCGATTACGAGAGAGGGAGAGATTCACTTCCTCGCCAGATCTAACGAACGAGGTTGTAACCAGAGAACCTGCAGAGATAAAACGCTTACATCGACGACGGCCGACGAAATTGCTCGACAAACGTCAAATATCATTCGCGCGCATGGAAAACGTTGGAGAAAAATGCATTTCGGTGCTAAATATGCGCTCGGTGGTGGAATTAAACCTTCCGTCAATGAATGGAATACCTGAAGCAACTTTAAATGTCAAAAAATGGTGTCGGAATTTTTCTCCGCCCGAAATGAAATACAAAGGGCCTTTGTATGCGGAAATCTCGTAAAATATAAAGGGAAAGAATGTTCGATGCCCGACAATTCTGCTATGAAGAAATTAAAATAATAAATTGAAAAGAGGCTCCGATATATATAAATACAAAATCAGGTATGAGAGAGAAAAGGGGCTAATAAGAGCCAGGTGCAGATAATTAGGTGCAATGAAATTATTTTTAACTTCCTCTTTAATTATTTTGAATGAATTAAATTCTCCTATTTCCTTTCTTCCATTCTTTTACTTCCTTTCTTTATTTCTCTATACACTTATTTTATTCTATTTGCAAAATAAGCGTAGAGAAATTTAAAAATAATTTTATTGCACCTACTACCTGTGCCTCGCTCTTACTAGCCCTTTTCATACCTGAATTTGTTTAGTTTCATTTAATTCAAAATAATCGAAGAGGAATTTAAAAATAATTTTATTTTGCACCTAAATAACTAGCTGATTTTGTATTTATAAAGAATGCAATGCATCAAAAACACGCGGTCTGTATCCGGGTACCCATGCATTGATGAAAAGGTGAAAAATTATGCATTGACGAAAGGATTAAACGTATATCGTATCCGGACCGCACTTTACCAGAAACAAAGCTACGAATCGAGAGTTAAGATAATGTGTTCGATAGTCTCCTTTTTTTTGCCACTCAAACGCGACGTCTGGTCTCTCCGCATCGACCGCAAACATTTCTAATAACAAATCTGGTTCCTGGCCGAAGACGTAGAAAGAGACGTTTATGTGAGAGATGCTTCCGAACTTTAACACACGTAAAGAAAAAAAAACGCCCGCTCTCTTGTAGGAGCTAAAGTAAATTCTAGGGGGGGGGAGAGAGAGAGAGCGAGAGAGAGAGAGCCAGAGAGAGAGAGAGAGAGAGAGAGAGAGAGAGAGAGAGAGAGAGCCAGAGAGAGAGAGAGAGAGAGAGAGAGAGAGAGAGAGAGAGAGAGAGAGAGAGAGAGAGAGAGAGAGAGAGAGAGAGAGAGAGAGAGAGAGAGAGAGAGAGAGAGAGAGAGAGAGGGAGGGAGGGAGCTCTGTCTCAACATTGATTAGATCACTTTAATCTTCAGGAAAAAGAATCTCCCAAATCGAGAAATATTTTAGAAAAATTAAGATATATGTAAAACTTGTAAGTTTTTTTTTTACAAAATTTCTATTAGTATTTTCTATTATTTAGACAATCATTAGTATGTTCTATTATCTAGATGAAATAATTATTTTATTCCATCTTTATCTAAATTAGCAAATTATATATCCTACAACTTTTGCCTGATACACATTTCAAAAGTTGAAGTATACAATATTAAATAGTAATCTTTATGTCAAAATTAAATCAACATTTAAACAATTCTTGTTTTAATATCTTAAAACGGTCTTCTTAAAAACATCTACATATATACGAGACGTTTTATAAGTCTTTATCTAATCTTTTACCTAGATAAAAATACAAGATTATCTTTATCTTTTTTAGATACATATTTACATATATTTTAGCTCTGTTATCTTCAGCTAGATGATTTTAAAATAAGTAAACACACACACATATATATACACACACTGCGAGTTCATAAGTACTTCCATTATTAAACATACTTATATACCTCGCGGAATTAATACTAAAGATAACATTTTTTTAACAAAAAAATAAACGAGATTATGTAAAGTTGCCGCGTAAGAGAAGGATTATTTTTGCCGGAGAGTTCGCTATATCCTTCTATTAATTCGATCACAGAGTCCGAGGACTCTAAGAGGTTCTCCAACGCGAAAATCACCCGGAGAGCCATTTTTATATACCACTACTAATCCTGGTCGCGTTTCGCGTACCGTCTGTAAGAGTAAAACACTAATTACAGCTCGGCGCGGCCGCTTCCGCCGGCGAGGCAGACAAAAGCAGCTTTAGAAGAGAATCCGCAAAGCTCTCCTCCCTCCTTTTCTCTCTCTCTCTCTCTCTCTCTCTCTCTCTCTCTCTCTCTCTCTCTCTCTCTCTCTCTCTCTCTCTCTCTCTCTCTCTCTCTCATTTTCTCCCCGGGCTTACTAAACTTTCCGCAAAGTGCGCGGTGCTTCTGCGGAAGACGGTCGACCGAATCGGCAGAGATTTTGTCGCGTCGAGTCGAAATCGTCCCGGAACGCGCCTCGGACAATAATTTCGCCGGAATATGTACGTCGTGAACCCGATGTTCCGAATGTAAGACCGAGAGGAGTCCGTGTGTGCACAAAGGGAAGAATAAACCGAACGCGTGTCTCGTCGTCGATGTGATGTAGAAGTAAGCGCGTTCTCTCTTTCTTTCTCTCTCTCTGTGTTTCTCACAGAATGTAAACCATCTCCGCACAAAGAATTTTTATTATTATGATGAAAGAATAATCGTTATAATTAAAGAATAAAAAATTAAAGAATAATAAATAATTAAAGAAATCAATATAATTAAAGAATAATAATTAAAGAATTTTTTTAAATTAAATTTAAATACGAATTTTATATTTATAAATTAAATTAAAAAAACAAAGAATTTTTATTATTTATGATTAAAGAATAATCATTATAATTAAAGAATAATAAATAATTAAAGAATTTTTTTAAAAGAATTATATTTATAAATTAAATTTAAAAAAAATAATTTTAAATTTAAATTATAAAGTTAAAAAAAAATTTCATTATCTTCTTTATGTGTGTATGTGTGCTTTCCGACTCACGTTTTTTTCGCACGATTTTTTTTTTCTCTTTTAAGGCGTCATTTCACGGGCGTTTTCTGAAACTTTGTTATTGTTCGCGATATGTCCATGACGTAAGTCTAAAAAGTGCGTGTAATATAGCGAATATTCCGCCTATCGATATATATACACTTGAAATGAACCGAATTCCACAGATTATACAGGATGTTTCAGGAAGAACGGTCTGTATTCTAGGACATGATTGTACGTACACATCATTTTAAACAAAAAAGTTTATATAAATATGTATCCTATTCTAGATAATTATAAAGACAGCGTGTTCACACACACAGTCTTAAGAACGAATACATTTATTAACTTAATAAATATCAAATTCAATAAAACACATTTAATTACATTAAATTTTAAGCTTACAATAAATTAGAATAATTAATAATTAATAAATAATAATTTAAATTAATAAATGTATTCATTCTTAAAATTGAATACGATGTATCTTTATAACCGTCCAGAATAGGACACACTTTTATATAAACTTTTTGGTTTAAAAAGATATATACAATCATGTTCTAAAATATTAAACAGTCCTCCTGAAACATCCTGCATGTAATCTAGAGAGAGACAGAGAGAGAGTTTCGGGCTCGATCGCACTTGTTGAGAGGAAGCCTTCGCACCAACTTTTCACCACATGTATCCACCATCTACCACTACCATCAGCACCTCCTCTTCCTCCTTCTCCTGCTTGTCCACCACCTTTCATGATATTCTCTTTCTCCCCTTCGTTTCTGCCCTGTCCGTCCTTCTCCTCCCCCTCCCTTCCCTTTCGCGCTTTCGCTCTCTCTTTCGCTGTAGCTTCGCCTCACGATCCTTCTCTCTCCCTCACACTTATAGAGTGGTACCTCACGAGCGACCTTGACCTCACGTCGCGTCCGCGCCTTGTTCTAACGTTTTCATCTACGCGTTCGAAGTTCGAACGCTATCGAAAGTCGGCGGACCGATCCTTGATCTGAATCCTAGTTCTGTGAATATGAATATGTGTGCTATACGATTATATAGTAATCTGTACACATTTCGGATGTAGTCGGGGTATCCGATAATACCATCGAAATTCGATAATCGAGGAACGTCAAATCGATTATATACTTGAAATTTGAAGCTCATTACGCTCGATAAGGAGAACCATGTTATCGTACAAATACTATAGTAGCATAATTGACAATTGCAATGACGAGGTGATCTTGACGATGACCAGGTGTGTATCTCAAGGTCAATGACTCTTTCAGATCGGATTTTCCCTCCCCCACCCTCAGTCTCATCATCTCCACACTTTCTCCTTCTAATATACCGTCGCTTTTTCCTTATCACTACCTTCTTTTCCGAAGAAGCTCGCGCCAGAAATTAAAGAGAGCGAACGTGTGAAGAAGAAGAGAGGGGGAAGATGCGTGAAGGCTCAACATACGAGTTATGTCATCGCGAGACTTCACAGCTGATAAAGAACAATCTGTACAATTTGTTCGCCCTAATCTAATCGTTCCGCTTGACGCTTTATACTGTCGAAACCTTTTCTTCGATATCTCAGGTAGGCGACGAAACGAGAACGAAACGAAATATAAAAAATCCGGATAGCCGAGCCAAGTCAGACTCCGGATAGGAATCCGGAATGGAGCTAGTCTCTCGAGTCGGGAGAAATACGAAAGCGTGACAAACTTATCGCCGATGCGGTTTCACCGAACAAACGCATAGTGCCGCCGAAAGAAGGCAGAAATACGCGTCATCGCGTCATTACAAGAGAGTAGTCCAGGTCATAGAGAGACGACGGACGATAATCAATCGGTCGTAAACATCTCGCGCGGCGAAATCGGCGCCGAGTTGACTCTCTATCTTTAGCAGGCGGCTAAAAGAAAAAGACGCCGACAATAGTGCTCGCAGAACGCGCGTGTCACCGGGAAAATTAATGCGGCGAAACGTACGTAGTCCGGAGAAGGCGGTTACCAAGCGCGTTATCAAACAGAGATATCCGCTTTTAAATCACTCGCGACGGACGTATATATATATGTATATTACGAACTTTTCTCAGCCGCGATACACTAGCTTGCATTTTTCGCATACGCGAAGTAAAATTAGGTATTTATATGCGTATCGCAAAGATTGGATATAAAAAAAAATTCAAGACACGTACAAAGAGCTCGGATAAAGAAAAGGAACAATGAGAGAGAAAACGAATGGCAGAGATATAATTCAGGAAGATTTTAAAATATTTCTTTTTCTTGTACTTAATCTTTTTTCGGAGCAAAGGTGATGGTTATTTTTCTGGCCTTTGCATGTATAGTGATTTTATTTCGTAATCTCTGTTCATTTGCTATATACTCGGTTATTCTAATTCCAGAATAATAAAATTAGGTAAATATATACCGCGGTCAGAGATGGGAGAAAATAAAAAAAAAATTCAAGAGATGCACGAAGCTCGGATAAAAAAAAGGGAATAATCATCAAGTTGAGAAGAGAGAAAGAACAAATATAATTCTACGAAGGTTTATAGAATATTTTTTTTTCTCATACTTTATTTTCTCGGAACAAAAAAGCGATCGTTATTTCTTGACCTTTGTATATATCGTGATTTTATTTCGTAATCTCTTAATTTGCTATACTCGGTTATTCTAATTCAAGGATAAAATTAAATATATGTATATACCTCAGTCAGAGATTGGAGAAAATAAAAGTAACAAAAAATTGAGAGCTCGGATAAAAAAAAAAGGGAAAATTGTCAAGTTGAAATGAGGGAACGAACGACACGAAATGCTATAAAAGTTTTTTTAATTCTTTTTTCTTGGAACGAAAGCGTTATTTTTTGACCTTTGTATATATCGTGATTTTATTTCGTTATCTCTGGCGTTCATTCGCTACATTCGGTTATTCTCTAGTTCCAGAATTATGCACGATTTGTCGCACTAAACGCGCAATAGGTGAAAGCGAGGTATTTTAATCTCGTCGTGAACATGCGATTATCATCGAAGGAGTTAGAGATCTCTCGCGGAATCTGGGCCATCGCTATCTGTTCGCCGATGCCAAATTCTAGTTATAGTTAGTTGTACTAATAATGGTACTATCGCACATCGAGAGAAAGAGAGGAAGGGGATGAAGAGAGAGCGAGAAAATTGGAATTTCGAAAATCGCACACGATTACGCATATTTGCGTAACTCCAATGTATAAAAAAAAAACTTGCATTTGATTCGAAAATTTCTTAAGAGCATAATCCGCGAAACGGATTTACCGATATATGTATTTATGGCACGTTATGAAAGAGAAAAATTGCAATCCTTCCGTGGAGAAACTCGATTAACGAGAGAGAGTGTCTGGAAAATCGATAGTTAACAATTGAGAAATAGAATTCATTGCGAATTGTTAATCAAAATTGTGTGTGTGTGTTTCAATTCGCAATGCATGAAATATAGTTTTCACGGTTTTATACACATATACACATATGTGTATGTGTGTGTAAAATTAGCTTTTGCACGAAAGAGAAATATACATATAATTTATAAAATGCGAAAAAATAGAACAGTGAGAAGAGATAAAAGAGTCAACAATTCCTATCTTTCACAGTATTCTCGAATTATCCTCGGGCATTTGCTGCCTGCTTCCCTTTTTTTTTTTTTTTGCGTAGCTGTCGACTTAGTTTAGCGAAATCGATCCGCGAACCGGATGCTAATTAAAAACGAGAATTCATTTCGCGTTCGTCCGACGCGATCCTGTGTTGTAATGACGTTAAACAAAACGGGGGACGAATGGCTACGCTAATTTTACAAGTAATTATTTATCGACGGGATACCACCGCATTCCGTAATTGTTAATCATAAACTGCGTTACGTCTAGCTGCACGCTACAGCCGGAATTATATTTTCGTTGTCCTGACAATGCTTTTATATACATCGTGTGTATCTCGTTAAGCAATACTTTTCAACTGGATATTATAAAAAAAATTACTGCCGATATTAATCAGCGTCGCTCTTTTTTCGACATAATCAGGCGCGCGAGTTAATTAACTACTTCTCTATCATATATGTTTATATCTAATTAAAAATATTTCAGTTTGATAAAAACTCACCTTAATCCATCCTCCATGAGCGGTCACCACAACATACAGCAAATACAGATCTATATCCTTCCCATTGATCTTCGGAGACTTCTTGAAGAGCGTCCTGAAATTAAAAAAATTTGATATTAAAGATAGTTTTCTCTCTCTTTTTCCCAACACAAATTAAAATATAATTTTTCCTTTCTTAGGATGTACGATTCTATTGTACACATGCGCAGAATAGTCGTTTAACTTAATTTATGTAGCAAAAAATCTAATATATTCTTGATAATAAAACCCGCATACATATACAGATACATATATACATTGTGTGTATATATATATATATATATATATATATATATATATATAATGCAGAAAAGTGAGAAATATGTATAAAATTTCGCAGTCACAAAATTTCGAATTTAATAGACAATAAAAAGTCGGCGAAAAAAATGGCGTCTATACCTGAAATCCATCAGACGCGAAGTGACGAGTTTCGAAATTTCAACGCACGCTTTGCGAGACGCTACTGTACCTAATTCACATCATTTCCGCGTTCACGCTCACATACATATATATACATACACGCGTGTTAGAAAAATCCACACACTTTGCATAATCACGATGATAAAAAAACACGAACTAAAGACTCATAAATCGCGCGACAACAGAGACTCGACACGTTAATTGACAAAAAAGAATGCATTTACATGGTATAAAAAAATATTATCTATATATATATATATGTAAGAAGAAACTGACGTCTTTCCGCGAAATTTCCTTTCTCGCGCACGTAAAATCGTTATTAGGAGAAACCACGAAAGACGAGAGAATCCGTTGTCCCACGAACTAGACTGAAGTTGGCCGAGGTAGAGATCGGTTCGACCTAACCTCAAAACTCTCGCGCACTCCCGATCATCCACTCGCGTGTCGCGGCGACTTCTGGCTGACCGTCGATCCGGTCGCTCGCGACCGCGAGGGAGCGGGAGGGGGAAGAAGGGGGGAGGGAGAGGGCGAGATTCTCTAAATCCTCGAGATAATAAGCCTAGAAACGCGGGTGGCGCGAAAACACGCTTGACGTTCGAGAAGGATGAAGATCGCGATAATTCGAATCTCCAATTCGCTTACCCTCTCGTCTCGTGGAAGTGTCGGAGGTCCTTGAGGAAGTTCTCCCTCTCCTTCTCGTACGTGACGGGGTCCTTGTTGAGGATCTTGGCCATGTTCCTGGCGACAGGGGTTACGAGTGCGCGCGGGACTATGCGTGCTAATCGGGACGGCGATGTGCTCCGAGTTTACAGGGCACACAGGGGGCAGAGAAGCTGACGAAGGAGGTGCAGCACATGGGCGCGCACGGAGGCACATTTACGCGAGGAGAGTCCTGCCGCTGCTATCTTCTTCGTCGTCGTCGGCGATGCTTCCGCCGTCTTCAGGATAGGACGAGGACGACCGCGGGTCGACACGGGGTCGCGACCCGCACCCGACATCGGGTCGTCTTGTCCTGCGAGAGTCCGAAGTCGGCCGGTGGCCTCTTCGTTATTCCGTCTCTCTCTCTCTCTTCTTTCTTTCTCTCCCCCACCCTCTTCTTTCCTTCCTTCGTCCGCGCGCTCCTCTCTATCGCGCTCTCTCTCTCTCTCTTTCTTTCTCCTCTATCCGTCTCTCACTCGCTCTCGCGCGCGCGAAACGAGACGACGACGGCGGCGGCGGCTCTTTCCTGCCGTACCGCCGCCCCCGGATCGCCTCCTGCTCGTCGCGTAACGGCGTATAAACGCTCTCACGGACGCTCTCGTGTGCGAGAGGGATCCCCTCGTGCGAGGAAAAATCCGAACGCGCCACCGAACAGAGAGAGAGAGAGACACAGTCAGTCGCACTCTCGTCGTTTCTTCTTACGCGGGGGGATGCTCCTTTTTCAACGAGACGTACACGGTATACAAGGTATACAAGACACACAGCACTGGCTCCGCTCCGCTCAGCTTTCGGCACGCAACAAACGCGCCGAACGGCGAAGAGCCTCGTCTACCTCTCTCTCTCTATCTTTCTCTCTCTCTCTCTCTCTCGTAGGCCCCCGATCGATTCACCTGTCACTTGTCAACGAAACTCACGGGATCCGTTGCGCCACGCAGCACGCATCGGCGTCTGGCCTCCGCGTAACACGCCCGAATTCGGCTCCGCGGACTGTACGTGGGGGGGCCCCAGGCCGGCGGACCTCGCGAGTTTTCCACTACTTGTGCCGCGAGAGAGGCGAAGCGCTCGCTTTGCTTGACGTGCGCCCGTATATCAAAATGGCTGCCCGTGCTGCTGCCGCCTGGCATCCATTGGCGAAGCCCCGACCGCCGCCAGGGCCTCAATTTCCCGTAACGCTACCGCCGATCGCTACGAGACGCCGCTGCGCTGCGCGATCTTCACGACGCGCCGACACGGGTACCTCGCCTACCACCGCGCACCACCGTTTCCGCTCGCCACACACGTCGACGGACAGACAGGCAGGCAGGCAGACGCGCGCGCTCTGACGCCCGACGCGACGCTCTACGTCATTTTACTATAATACGGCGCGGAGCTGCTCGAGGCTCAAGGCGCGAGGTAGTAGCGAGTAGAGCGAGAGAGCCCCTCGTAGCCGATTTATCTCGCGCGGGCCTTTTTTTTCACCTTCCGCGACGTAGCCCGTCTACTCGCGCGCGCGACGAAAATCCTGCCGCTCCGCACAGTATTTTTACTTTCAAAATGGACGGGTGCCCCCTCTTCTCTCGCTCTCCCCCTCCCTGCCGCTCGCGCGGCGGTTCGACACGACACTGACTGCCGCCGCCGGCCGCCAGCGGCGCGACTTGCCTCGCCGCGCGCATGCGCCATCTGTCGGCTGCGCGCGCAACTAGCCGCGCGAGGCGCGAAAGGCGGCCCGATTCGAATCGCGATCGCGCATCTCCCAGAAATTTTTCAAAACAAGAAACATTGATTTTTTGTTTTAATTTAAACAAAAAACGTTTTTTTTTTTGTTTTAATTTAAACAAAAAACATTGACTTTTTGTTTAAAACAATGTTTTTTGTTTTATATGCGTTTTTAAGTAAAGCAAGAAAAAAACATGTTTTAAACAAACAAAAAAAAACACTTGACGCTTTGATCTGTGTAAATATATTTTAATTTTTAATAATTATATTTTACTTGCGATTTTTAAACAGTTTTAAACTATTGTTTAATCTTCTTCCCCTATCTTCTTCCCGAGAGAAGCTTCGACTTCACTACGGAAGTTGAAGAGTTCTCGGCGATACGTATTTATAAATTTCTCGTGCGAATCAACTTTCCGGAGACGTTGATTTGCGAATAACGATGCCGTATAAACGTAAAAAGCAACACCGAGGTGACACGCACTTGAAGAAAGGCTGGAGAACGAAGCGAAGAACGAAGGATCTGGACGAGGTATGTCGATTTCTCGCCCCTAACCTCTTTACGCCACGTGGATGGCGTGGTATGAATTTTAGATACGCGATTATAGAACGTGTATCTCTGAATTTTTAGATCGACGAAGATCTGAAGGGAAACGCGGAGAAGCTGTTGAATCAGAAGGTGGACTTTGATAAACCCGGAGCGGCGCAACATTATTGCATTCATTGCGCGTAAGTTCGATATTGTGACATAACCTATAATCTAACCTTTCGCGTCGAAATAATAATATAAAATTGAGCCGTCCTTTAGATTGTCATCCAGAAAATATTAAACTCTGCGCAAAATTACATGTTTTTTTTTCAAATAATCTCTCTGAAAAATAATATTGTGAAATACAACTTTTATGTAAAATATCATATTGCATTTAAAATACATTGCAAAATATATTAAATTTCAACGTGTAAATTAATACTGTATTATTGTTTACAATAGTTGCTTTCCTTTTACACTCAAGTGATACTGAGTCACTCAGTTATGTATTTTATACTCAGATATGGCGTCATTGGTTCAGTGAGTAAAAGGAACGCGCAAGTGAGAAAATATTCTCAATAATCTTAAATCTAGCATTGTAAATTGTATCGTGAGTAATCGTGAGTTTTTAAAGCATAACGACGTCCCGCCACAATAATACAGGTTCATAACTTTACTTTTAATGTGAGTCTATTAAACTCACTAAAGCACATGGTCTCGATCGTGTGCAGAAACTCAGTTGAATCTCACTTTCTCAGCTTCAAAAGGAACGTGCATTCTGAGTTATGACGTCACAAGTGAAAATTATCTGAGTTTTGATGTAAATGGAAAGCAACTAATATATTACATATCGAAATAACATGATTTTATAAAAGCACAAGTGTTCATCTTCATTATCGTTGCCGTAATGCAATATTTCAATGAAATATATTGAACGATATCTTGTTAAAACTATTAAAAATTAAGAAAAATCTTATCGCTTGATTCCAGGAGGTACTTTATAAACGAAACTGCTCTGCACTCTCATTTCTCTACCAAAGTGCATAAACGACGATTGAAGGCCCTCGAAGTGGAGCCATATAGCATCGAAGAATCGGAAAGAGCAGCCAGCAAGGGAAGCTACATCGCCCCGCAAAAACGGAAGATCGAAACTGTAACGCGGGAAGATTTTAATAAGAAAGACACAGACACTGGGCCAAAAGCTAAGGCGATGAAAATAGACGAATAAATTTAATCTATCGTAATAGTTGCTGCATCTTTGTATTTTATAATGTGGGAAAAAATTTAGGAAGCTCGAAACGCAATGATTAATCATCTGTGCAGATTCACGAACGCTTTGCAGCGAACGTGTAGGATCCTAATACACGATGTTCGTCGTAGGACCTTCCTTTCGACGAATTTCAAGAGAGATTACAGTTCGGCGCTATACATTTCCGGTAATAAAGCTTACAAGGCATTCGCATTCCTATCCCCGTACCTGGATTGCGAAGAGAGATTCGCCGATATGGAGAAGCTGCGGAAGGAACTAGTATTACGTGGGATGAATGATGTGGATGTTGTTCAATTGAAGAATGCGTGGGATTTCTATCTGAAGATGGTCGCGGACAGAAGCGCTTTGGAGGCTAACAATTCTGAACTCGCGGGTCGCGTGAGAAGTTTACTCGAAAGTTCCGAACGTACTGCTGAGCAAGAGCAAGAGGTCCTCAAATTGCGTACACAGTTGAATATTATACGGCAAGACTTGAAGACGATGAAAGAAGCGATCTGGGAGCTGGACGAAGATGTGATGGAGAGAATCTTGAAATTACCAAACGAGTTGGACCCAAGAATTCCCGTCGACGAATCAGTAGTGCTGAAGAGCGTCGGCAGCGCGCTCGAATTGTTCCAGGAAGACAGGAAGAGTCACATTGACATCGGGACGAGCCTAGATCTACTGGAATACAAGAATCCTATGCATTATTATCTATGCAACGACGCGGCCTTGTTCGAGCTCGCCGTGCTGGCGCACGCGGGTAAAATCTTCGGCGAAAACGACATGGTCAGGATAGTGGGGACCGATTTCAGTCGTAGCCTCGTGGTGGAAGCCTCTGGCTTGAATCACGAGGACCCCACGGCCGCCTTCACACTGGAGAATCACAACGAGGTCGAGAGGGGCTCGCCGAATCGCATGCATCTGGTTGGCGGCGCGAGTCTGGTCTCTTTCCTGATACTACACACGAAGCAGCTGATAAATCCCAATCAGTTCCCGCTCAAGTACTTCACCACCGGCAGACAGTACACGCCGGTACCACGTAATGCGCACGCGTGCGGTTTGTTCACGGCTTGCCAGGCATCCGTGGCGCACGCGTTCGTCGTGGTGAAGGACGCGAGAAGCGAGGAGTACGAGACTCGGTTCGACGAACTCCTGGAGAACGTGTGCAGATTGTACGACGATCTGGGCGTTCATTATCGCGTCGTCATGCGATCCGCGTCCGAGTTACAGCCTTGCGAGAGCCTACGCGTGTCCTTCGAGATGTGGTCGCCGTTCGCGAATCAGTATGTTGAGATCGGCCACGTGTCCGCGTACGGTACTTATTTCAGCAAGAGATTACTCATCACCTATCAAATGCCACGAGGCAGGGACTTTCCCGCGATGATATCCGGTACCGTTCTCTCCGTTCCGCGTCTGCTAGCTTGCATGCTCGAACAGAATCCCGACAAATTCGTGATTCCACCGAAGATAGCCGAACTTGTGCCTTCGGACGACTATACGGATACATAAATTAATATGCTATGTAAATAAGTAATTAGAGAAATTGTCCATATTGCTATCAATATGTTGTAAAGTGTTGTATAAACTTTTTTCCCGACTAAGGAAGAAAGTTTAATGTTTTTCTGAAATATGTAGGAATGTGATATCGATTGACAATATAGAAGTTGTAAAAAGGCACAGTTTCAGTTTATAATTTTCATCGGTAATATGTATTAACGAAATAATAAATGCTGAAGTACACCTACGTTACTTGGCTTTTATATAAAGCGTAAGTGCCAATTATATGTCCCTGTTGTCCTAGGTTGCTATTTTAACAAGATATCGATCGATGTAATGCAAAACTTCGAAAGCGACTTCCACCATGATAAGAATGATTATCATCCACTCCAAACGAACGTGATGACGGTCACTCAAGTGCGACGATAAAATGCTCACCAGTTCAACACAATGATTTAATCTCTCATTCATCACCTGCGCAAAAGATATATATTATAAAAAAAGATATTGTATAAAAAAAATAGAATATATCAAGTAGCAAACTGACGTCATTTTGACGCCTATGACGTCAAAATGAAGTACGTTTGCTATCTGGCATCTGTTTATATATATATATGATAGATAATGATCAAGATAAAGTTAATCTATTTTTTTAAATAACACTTACTCTCGTACGTTTTGCGATACTAAAGTATCCGCAGATTTGTTGATACAACTTTTCCAGGTCGTCTCGTTCCCAGTAAAAATCTGGCGTATCTAACAGATCCGAGCTCAGATTAATCCGATGTCTGAGAGCGAACAGTTCGCCCTGTTTCCTCAACACCTCCTGCTGCGTCATCTGAAGCTTCCTTCCGGCTTTCAGATCTTCCGTGACAAATTCGATCGAATCGACGTAACGATTCAACGATGCCTCCCATATGCCTAAATTGACAGATTGCGCCATGGCATTAGAGAATGTATACTTGTCCAACTTGTCCCAGTTTCCAGTGTCTCGCGCCAAAACAATGTCGCCGTCCTTCAGATGACTCTTCCTATTAAGGAGATTTCGCAAATAAAATTAGTAAATTTACTAATTAATAAATATTACTGAATTTATTTCTCAAGACATATTTGTTTTGTTTTTTTAATTTGCTGTTTATATTTAATTTCAAAAATGGAACTACGAATATGTGAAATTAAATAATTAAATTAATAATTACAAATTTAATTTAATTAAATAATTTTATATATATACATATAATGTGTTTTTTTTATGAAAGCAATTAATAATGAAAATAGAGATACCCGGAATCCGCATAAGTGTAATGCATCAACTCGCTTTCGGTATGAATCAGCTCTTTCATGTAACGATTCTGCTCGTAATTTCTCAAAAACTGCAATAGGTTGCCACACTCGAGATCGGAAATATTCCACATAACAATGCTACCCTCTCGAAAGAAAAAGATCTCTCGTGGTTCGTGTCCCACTTCGTACTTTGCCACCGCATGTATAACATCAGGTAAGGCTGTGAAAAAAGTAAAGAACACAATATAAATTAAATTTTAATTAATTCCTGAATTAATGGACTGGAAAAAATTTATAGTTACTTTAAAAGATAAAATAAAAAATTAATAAATTTGATTTTTTACAATGTATATTATTTTATTCTGGAACTTGGAGACAGAACTGATGATCACTGATGATGTTGAAATTCAGATTCAGATTGTGAAGAAATAGAAAAGGTGATTTCAGATTGTTTAGATTTTTTGTTCCATACATAAATGAGAAAAAAATCTTATATATAAATCTTAAATAGCGACAGCCAAAAAAATGAGCGAAGAAAACATTCACAAATGTATACATAAAACATCAGCTGCCAATAGTGTCGATTAAAAAAAATTATCGCAAATACACGTGCTTTCGAAGGTCAGCGCCTATCGAGAGATAACATAAAAAACGATATAGAATAAAATTTCGAATTAAAACGAGATAATAGACTATCTAATAATTAAGAAGTTTATGTTATAATAAAGAATCGCGGTAGGGATATATATATAACAATATTCTAATTTATTACTTTTCTTAATCCAAATATAAAAATGTATATACAAAATATAGTCATACAAAAATATCAAACTCTCCTTATGGCAGGCAATATTTCGCTTCGAGAGGAAGCAACGAGAAGGAATGATATCGCAACATAATAGCTGCATAATATATAATATAATTTGCGCTTTCCACATGTTATAATATACTTTAATCTATCAAAAACGGACTGTCGCAAGCACCTAAACCAGTCGCTACACCGCCTTCGTTATCAATCGGCAATTTCGTCCTTAACATATGACCGCCCTGTTTATTGACAATAATATTTTTATCATCTCCAATAATAACGCCGAATATGCCTAATTCCGAGACAAACTCTTTCGTCTCTACGTCCACGTTAGTTCCAGGTTTCACGACGTAGTTTTCATGCACCGGCGGATAAATCCGATCCATGAGAATCCAAGCTACTCGAGTTCGCTCGGATTTAACGGATTCTAAGAAGTTTTTGATGTCCGTCCCGTACAAATTGTTGCAACCGCCTTCTCTCTGCGGCTTCAACACGAAACGCTGAGGCTCCGAGATTCCCATTTCTACAGCTACATTCCCATGTTCGTCAAAGTCCAGCGGATATAGACCTGAAATAATTAATAAAAATCATATAATTTGATTTTACAGAAAACATGTAATTAAGTTCATAAATATATTTTCAATAATTCTTATATTATCAATATTAGACTCGTAACATCTTTCTGTAGCTTATTGTTAGAGTTCAAAGAACAGAATCTTACATATTTCTTGTACATTTATATGTAAATATACAAGAAAGGGCAATTATATACCAGTAAATATTTCCTTGACTTTCATCGCCGTTTTTTCGTCCTTTAAGAAACGCGCGACCATGCCAGGCTTCGCGAGAGTCTGTTGAACTTTCTTTGTACCGGCCAAGTGATACTGAATGCTCGGACATTTGATCGCCAATGACCTCTCAATCAGCAATCTCGCGTCCCATTCATTTTTCGTGTGATATTGTCCGGGCTCGTAGCCGCATCTGTAGTAGACTACAGACACAATATAATCGTTCACTGTTAATTCCTTGTCGGGGCCCAGTCTCGCGGTGGCCGCCAATTGCGTCAAATTTCTGCGAATCACCTTTACATTTGGATTCTGCTTTCGTATCTCAAACTCGTGGAAACGCTGATCGCAGATATTATACGTGACGTCCTCGACAACGAATAAAATGACAGCCCTGCAAATAATTTTACGTCTTTAGACACATGAAAGAACTGAGAAATTTCAGTCAAATAAGAATAAAAAATTGTTATATGAAAAAATTTAAAAAAAATAAAATTACAAAATCTATGATAAGAGAGAATGGATCAAGAAAAAAGGTTGGACAAATGGTAATAAATTTTATAAAATAATGTATAGAAATTTATAAACATACCGCGGATTGCCGTACAAGTTCCATGCTTCTATCATGCCTGAGCATAGTGTTTGCAGCGCATTGTTCTCAGGAAGATTGTTCAATTCGGTCGTATATCCGAGTTCTTGCAAGACAAATGTATGTAACTGCGTAGATGCGGGTCCCAGCCAACCAAATCCTGAGGCAATTGTATTTATCTCAACCTGTTTCCAACAGCAGTGCGGCTTAAGTGTCTTCTTGGTGTCTTTCTTGGTATCGTTTCTTCTACAGCTTGTATCCAGCATCAGATCTGAGCGTAATATACCGAGGGATACTTTCTGAGCAGCCCCTTCTTCACGAATAGTCTCATAAATGTCAAATAGGTTTCTAGTGAAATCGTCAACCTTTAGAGTCTCTTCCAAGGTCTCCTTCAGAAAGTCATAATCATGAGCCACTCTGTGTATGAGCATGTTTAAAGTGATCTGAATGTCGCAAGCGTTTTGGAACTCTTCTCGTGGAAATGGCGATGGCAAGAGCATGAATGGCGCAAATTGCAAGACATCTCTGTTGAAATTGATCTTCGATCTCAAGCACATCCCATGCATGAGGGCCCAATCCTTCGCCTTCTCAATCAGGCCTTCCAATTCTTTTCTTGAAATATTTAGCGAGATGGGCAATTTCATTATTGCTTGCATGTCTCCATCCATTTTTCCCAAGCTAGACTATATGATTAATCTTCAAACTTTTAGGAATAGACTGTGCTCCTATTATTATATACTTAATTTTTTTTGTACTTCCAATTAGAAGATCAGAGAGTTTGATGGAAGGTCGAACACAAGCTTTGTTTTTATTATATCAACAGATCAAAATGCTCATATTGTAATTGTATGTACAAGAGTTTTTTTTTCCCACACAAAAATGTGAATACTCAGTGCAATAAAAATAATAACAATCACTTCACTGCATTTGATTATCACTTACTTCACTTCGCTTTGAAATGTGATTAACTTGACGCGTAATTATTTCTTTATCGAGACGATATCAGACGCGTTGATCGATCTTGAAGAATAACCATGACATTCGTAGGTTATCAATGTATACAATGATTGATATGGATGATATGGATGAATCCCATGTGCTAAAATTAAAACAACCGGCAGTTTACAGCAGCTGACAGTAACTGACGATTTTGGCCGATCGTCTCCGCTTTATACGAGTCAAATTAAACGTAAACAGCTGATGATTGAAATGAATGGACCAATCAGAATTCTTAAAAATCGATATACTCGGTGACACGTAAAAACGGATATATATTGCTCAAGATTTCGTGTAATCTTGCAATCGTTTAGGTGCAAATTCATGGGACGCTGAAAACCAGCGTTCAACGTCGTCGCGTGACGTCACTTTGACGCTAACGTCAAGAGGAAGAAGTTGGATTATCTCAACTTTAAGCGTCAAACAGTAGCAGTATAGCAGTATCAAACAATAATATAACAAGTTGAAAATAAGAAATGAATATGGAAAATGTAAGGCCCTGCGCACAATAGGAAAAATATTAGGAATAGGAATAAATATTAAGCATTAACCTTCCTGTACATTACAAAAGTACAAGCAATAGGAACAGAAAATAGAAAATATTCATCAATAGAAGCAAAGAATATCTATTGTTATCCCCAATATCTATCTTCTGTTGATGCATGGATATTTTTATTCCCTCTTCTTATTGTCTATACTTTTGTATTGTGCAGTAGGCCTAATGCTTAATATTTATTCCTATTCCTAATATTTTTTCTATTGTGCGCAGGGCCTAAGTAAAACATCATTTTCATTATTAATATATAATTTTTTTAAAATACTTTAATTACAGAAATGATGTCAATGCAGAATAAAGTTTGTTAAAATATAATTTTTATATATAATCTAAAATATAATACTATATATATATATATATATATAATTTTATTATTATTCAATTTTTAAATGTTATTGTTCATAACTTAAATACACGCGTATACTATATATTAATAAATATATGTATAAAATTTAACGCTGCACCCCTTTTCATAACTTTGCGCTATCCAGCGTCAACTTTGATCACGTGACCTGTCTTGACGCTGAAAATGAGCGTCGAGCGTCAGCATGAAAAGGTACCTTTAGCATCGATATTATTTGGCAAAAATTTCGAAATAAAAATATCAAGAAATTTTGTTAAAAATACTTACAATTCGTGGACGTAGATATTTTACTGGGAACATAAAGTTGTTGATCCAGCAGGCCATAAGCTAAAGCTTCTAAATTATACTCTTCTGCTGTGGCTAAAGCCTTTACATTCCATGCCTAATAAAGAGAAATCTTTTTATATATATATATATATATATATATATATATATATAATATATACAAATTATACATATGCATTATATATATATATTATTTTATATATCTTTATCATATATCTTTTTTAAATATATATTTTTCTGTTTTTTATATACATTACATACATTATTACAGATTTGCGAGGCAATATTTTAATTTCTAACACTGAAATAAACTCACATTAGGTTTTGGAACCGTGTCGTCGATTACAGCCTTATTTCTTCTTGATCTCTTTTTTATTTGTAATGTAGATATGCTTTCTACGACATCAGTTGTATTTTCTTTCAATTTATTTTTCTGAAGCTGTAAAATTGTAGAACTGTGAAAAAGTCTCCTGTGAATTTTGCACACATGTGTAGGAAACTCTGTCTGCACCACCGCTGGCTTTATTTCCAAGGCAGTTAAACTTGTTGCGATTCCCCAGCAAGCATCAATGTTAATTTTACTTCTGCAGCTTGATAACACAAGTCTATGAATGATAGCGAGGCTCATTTTATCAGATTTTTGTATAGTCAAAAATACACACTATTATAAACTGCACTATTCTTGTGCGTTAAACAATATATATTTTTCTACAAATACTCCTCAGTTTAAGTAAATCAAATGAAACGAATACAATTGCAAAAATTATTAACACAACACACGTACAATAATTGTCATCTCCAAACACAAAGTTCATTGATCACTAACATTGTTCGTCAATACTGCATCAATGATCAGTTATTAAAATGATCAGTCTTTTAAATTACTTGTCAAACTACATATACAATATATTTTTTCGCGTTTACATTATATATCTGCATGCAATGCACATTTCTTTGCAATAAACTGAGGTTATGTTATAAGTGATAGGTTATGGACATTTTTTGAAACTTTCTGGATTTTGCAATATCGTGCAACTGTTACCTTCATAAAGTTGTTGATTATACTAAGATAGATATTATATAAAAGCTGTCTGACAGCACTTGATGATTTTGCAATATTAATATTTATTAATATATAAATAGTTTACTATATTATTAAAATTTATTATATATATATTTTTTTAGTAAATTTTAAATATTACAGGCAAATATTTTATATATATTAATTTGGATCAATTAATTATTTAATTTAATAGCGAGTTAATTTTTATAAAAAATATAGAAATAATGGAATCTAATATTAAATCTAAATTAAAGATAAAATTTATCTTTATTTACAAGATGAAAATTATTCATTATTTTATTTCTTTTGATATTAAAATTATTACACATCTCTAATGGAATCTTTTCTTTCTTAAAATAAATAAAAATCAATGCTTTTTTATATATATTTGATAAAGAGGTTATTACTCACATTAATTCCTTGCGTTTGTCTAATTTGAATAATAATTAAGTAGATAATATGAGCTGCCGATTTATAATGTATATTATAATTAAATAAAGAAGCTATAAAACCAGAGAATTTATCTCATGAAATTAAAATTTGAATTGATTACAAATTCTCCGAGTAAGGGTGAGGGTGAAAACTCATGCAGCGGAATAGCAGAACGCGGAACGAGAGCGGAACTAATCAGAACCGTTCCTCGTTTCCTTTACGCGGAATTGAATGTTCTGATTGGTTCCGCTCTCGTTCCGCGTTCTGCTATTCCGCTGCATGGGTTCGCCCTGATATTTTCCTCGTAACGCGTATCGCGTAACCAATCAGAACATTCAATTCCGCGTAAAGGAAACGAGGAACGGCTCTGATTGGTTCCGCTCTCGTTCCGCGTTCTGCTATTCCGCTGCATGGGTTCGCACCCTGAAAACTGAAAACCCATGCAGCGGAATAGCAGAACGCGGAACAAGAGCGGAACCAATCAGAACATTCAATTCCGCGTAAAGGAAACGCGGAACGGCTCTGATTGGTTCCGCTCTCGTTCCGCGTTCTGCTATTCCGCTGCATGGGTTTTCACCCTAATTTGGTTGACCAATCAGAACGAAGGAAGCAAAGATCTCTTCATCCCGATTGGTCGATCGAATAATTTATAAATCGAGGCACCAAAGTACATCTAAGGCCGGTATTCATAGTCTTATATTTAAGAATGTCTTAAGTACAATCTTAAGATGTGATTAACCAATCACAGAGCCGTATTTGCATCTTAAGACATTACTTAAGACGGTCTTGAAATAAGAACGGACTATGAATACCGGCCTAAGTGCACCAAAAAAATAATAATTAAATATAATATGATAAGCTGGAGATTTATTATGTAATATAATTATTATATAAAGTCAGAAAATTTATATATGAATAAAATTAAAATATGAATTGAAACGAAAAAAGCAAAGATCTCTTCATCCCGATCGAATAATTTATAAATCGAGTGCACCAAAGTACATCTCAAGTGCACCAAAGCTTCCGAAAAAGTGGAGCAAACCGGAAGTTGCACTTCTCTTGTGTTCGACACGTGAAGTGTGTTAACGTGCTGGTTCAGCGCTGATCAGTTTTATTCGATACAAATTGGTTATCTCGACCAGTACGAGAATTCAATCATGGTAAATGATTAATATGACACCGATTAATATTTGTAATATGAAATTTGTTATAGTGATAGTATATTTAACTTCTAAAAATCACATCGAATACTGAATTATTGGTTAGGTGTTTCTCACCGAAGCTAGGGCGGTTCTTAAAGTTCAAATAATCGTATACAATAATGTTGCATATATTTTTTAGCACAAAATTGCGAGATTATTATCAATACATCGTGTACAAATTAATATAATCTATTAAAATCAATGTGTTTTTTTTTTGTTTCTATTTCCTAGGCTACAACCAAGGTGGATAATCCTGAAAAGCCAGGGCAGGAAGTCACTCCCATTCATCGTATTAGAATCACTCTCACGTCTCGCAATGTTCGGTCCCTCGAAAAAGGTAAATATAAGTTTAATAAATGCTATTATTTATTTTGTTAATTTACAGTAAAACTTTGGAAGCGAATAAACAGCGTATAATTTGGAATACAAGCTTAATGCGGTATAAATAACTCAGCATTCATTCTTTTTTAGTATGTGCTGAATTAATCAATGGAGCGAAGAAACAAAAGTTGAAGGTCAAGGGACCTGTTCGCATGCCAACAAAGATTTTGAGAATAACCACTCGCAAAACACCCTGCGGTGAGGGTTCAAAGACGTGGGATCGTTTCCAGATGCGAATTCACAAGAGAGTTATCGATTTGTATTCGCCATCAGAAATCGTGAAACAAATCACAAGCATTTCAATCGAGCCTGGTGTAGAGGTGGAAGTGACGATTGCTAATGAATAAACAATGTCATTAAAACTGTATACAAAGTTTTAATAAAAATATTTTTAAAAACTGGAGTTGTGCTCTGTAGATTTTTTACATATCACAATTACAAAAAATGAAGCTTAATGCAATTTGACGTTTTTCATATTAATAAGTGCACACTTTTCTTTTCATGATTTGCAAAGAATTATTTTTCCAGATATATTAAATACATCTATTAAATGTGTAATATTGAATAATTTATCAAACTTGACAGCTGCCTTCAGATCATTTATTATATATCAATTCAGTAAAAAACTTCATTTTCGTATAAATTACAATTGGATTAATTTTTACAGCTTTAATTTTCGTATTTATTTAAAGAACCTAAATATGTTTAACGAAGAATAAAGTATAGAATAGTTTATTAAAGTTTAGCTATATAATAAAAAAAAAAAATACATGCAAATATCTGTCCATTTATCAAATATGTACTTTATTATTCGAATATATATATATTCAATTTTCATCCTCAGACAAATCTTCCTCTTTATCATTATGCTCCGCGCCCCTATTATTATATTCCACTTTGTTGTTCTGCTCAGTTCCTTCGCCGCCGCTGAAATCGCCTTCCAGTCCCTCCACTTCCTCTTCGTCGTCGTCGCCAGCAACTTCCGCATTTTCAAGTTCCGCTCGTTCCATTTGTCGCGCCAGTTCCGCCTCATCCGTCGCGGTGACAACCTTTGGCTGAGCAAAAAAAAAGTAGATTTTTACTTGCAGCACGTTGAAAACGTTAGGGACTCGGACAAGCATTCTTCATTTGAGAAACTTACTCCCATTTGAACATTGAATACACCTCCGAGGGACGTTATTTTACACTGAATAACTTCGATTGCGTCGCTTAAAGCCTTTAATCCGTCCTGTTTTTCCGGCGTCGATGTTGTCATAACTGAAATTAATTGATAAGATACAATATTATTATTTAATATACTTTGGATAAAATAGAATATTAAATAATTTATAATACACACATATATATATATATATATTCATGATTTTTTTTTTAAAGATAATATAGGACATACCGTACAAGGGAGGAGCGATTAAATTGATTTTTATGGGAAGTTCATCGGTGGAGAGAGCTAAGCCAGCCTTCAATGCAGTCTTTACAGCGTCGATACCTTCATAACCGTAACAAGCTACTTCCACATCCGCTCTAATTTTGACTGCTTGCGAGGTGAGTTTCCGTTTGATATTATTTAACAATACTTCTTTCGTGTGTTCATCAAGGCCACATTCTGCTAAAATGGAAGGATCCCTAGAAAAATTGTTTATATTCATAAACACATTTTTTCAGAGAGCCAACTATATTTTATCGTACGCAGCTGATTTCTTCTTACAATACTGATTGCTTGAAGAAATCATAAGCAGACGCTTTCTGTTTCTTATATTTCTCCTCAAAATGCCAGGCTGTCTTCTGATACAGTTCTTCTAATTGATCATCGTTATCGTAATGCAACAATTCTGCTACATGTCTTAAAATTGAATTAACAGCTTTAGCCTTGGCGTATCTCTCTGTACACTTTTCCACATCCTCGGCGGATACACGACGCTTGCTCAGATCGATGTAACCTTTTTTAAAATTTATATATATATATATATATTGTAAATATTGTATCACACAAATTGATAGAATTTGGCAAATTGTAATTACCTTTCTCTTTATCCACTCGAATAACGACGACCGGTTCGGTTTTGCCTACTCGAATAAGTTTGTTAATAGACCTAATACGTCTCCTGGACAGTTCAGAGAGCAGAATCATGCCCTCAATGTTGTTGTACTCCAATAGGTGCACGTAGGCACCCATTTCAGCTATACTGCGCACATTTACCATCACCACATCTTCCACTTCTGGATATTTTTCTTTATAAAATCGACACGACAGTACCATATTTGCTAAAAAAAATAAAAATATGAAACTTAAATTTCATTAACATATATAGATGTTAACCTCAACGTACAATATGCAGTGTCAGAAATGATATCTCGGAGTAAACAGATCAAGTGTGGAAAATAACCTAAGTAAATACCATTTTTAAAAAATTCTACTAACAACAATGGCGAATAAGAGGGCGGAAAAGTTCGTAGATGAAATGTTTATTGAAAAAAATGGAATAAAGAAAAAACTAATAGGTTAATTTTTGTAGGTTAGCATTCGGAAAGCTGGTCGAAGAAAAGTGTCAATACTGTTCCGCGAATTACCTAAATAAGTATACTCGCGCAATGATAAATCCTTCTTCTATTTTTACCAGCTTGGAGATGTAAACAATTATATATATTAGATACTCTTTTTCCCTTTATTCGCGGATTTTCGTCCTCTTACGGGACGCAACACCACGTTTCGCTGCGAACTGTCGACATTTTGATCTTCGGCGACGAGTTTAAATGAACTCGGCGTTTCGATTCGTCTCCCACAGATGGCGCTAGTGCTTGGAAAAAAAAAATACCCATCATAGGCATATTTAATAAATAATAATTTATAATTTATCACATAACTAATTAAATAATAATTTCAATATTTGATATAAAATAATACTTTTAATAATATATTTTAATTTATATAATAATATAATAATAAATAGTATAAATTAATAATAATATATATATATATATATAATAATGTTAATAATAGTATAATAATAGTAATAAAATAATATATATATAATATAATATATATATAATATAATATATATAATATAATATATATATATAATATAATATATATATAATATAATATACTATATATAATATAACATATATATAATATAATATATATATAATAATAATAATAATATATAAAATATATATATAATAATAATTAATAATAATATATTAATAATAATATAATATGTAATAGAAGAAGCAGAAGAAAAATTGCTGAAGAATTGGGATCCAGAAAGTAGTCGATTCATCATGGAACCTGCGGTCTGGTTTCCATCCAGATATCAAATTGCGTCAGATAATTTTTTTTCATGTGTCGACGAATCGGAGCGAAGGCTCGTTCTCTCTGATTGGTCGATTGGAACGTTTCGAAAGAGCTCGTCAAACGCTGGATAAGGATACGTCCATGATGATACCGTTTACTTTAGACCCGCGATTAGTTGATCTCTCCGTACGTAGAAAAATACGTTTCACGCAGTCCGCGCAAATCCGTCGTGGCTAGACCTTAACGGGGCTCGTTTACACAGAGATATGTACATCCTGTCCTTCAATGACAATCATTTTCGTGCGTGAAACTCGAGACTCGGTCAATTACGAGAGCGAGATATGTCCCGATCAGGTTAGGGAGGAGAGGACAGAGTGACAGTTCGATGATGATCAACATCAGCAGCGGCGTGGCAACATTGACGACGATGACGATGACGACAGAGCACGCTGTCGCGAGCAACGCGTAGTCAGGACGACAATCCCGACTGCACGTGAGAGATCGGATACAGGACGATCATCATTACACGTTCCTAGGGGGAGGAGGAAGAGGAGGAGGAAGCGTCGTCCCAGGTCCTAGAGGTCCTAGATTCGGTAATTATTCAGTTTAGCTACTTCAACCTGAAATATCAATAAATTTACACTAGATTCTTCCTGACAGGGTGAAAAGATGCCGTTGGTCGTGAGAAATTGCCCGCACTTGGCCAACCGCGGCGACCTCGCCTTCATCGAGGCGCTGATGACGCGGGAGGAGCGATACGTCAAGTGCAGCGACTGTGACACCTCCGGGCCGAATCTCTGGCTATGCCTCTTCCCCGACTGCCGTTGGGTCGGCTGCGCCGAGAACCACCTGGATCACAGCACCATTCACAATCAGAACTTCCCGACTCACTGCGCCCACATGAACCTGTCCACCAAGAGGATCTGGTGCTACGCCTGCAAGAGCGAGGCCATCGCCAAGCAGGTACCGTCGCCCCCGCTGTCGCCCAACCAGGTGGAGTTCAAGACTATGAGCAACAAGTTCGCCGGAGATGCTCCAGGTAGTGTCGAAGCCAAACTCGACGGCTTGGACAGACTGATGTTCGACAAGTGAGTGTGTCGAAATAATTTATTATTATTTAGTATATATATATACAGGGTGTTACAAAAGCATCGGATTTGCTTAGCACCATGCGATAGAGAATGAAAATCTAAGAAGATTTTTCCTCAATGAAAATGTCGAGGCATCAATAATTTTCGAGTTATAAATGATTGAAAATGAAGGGCTTTTCGCAAAATAAACTTTATGGAATTAAAATATTAACAAAACTGCATTCTTCAGTTAATTTCAGGTCGAGTTTAATTTAATAGAATTTTAATTTAAGGCTTAATTACTAAGATATATGATGGCAAAAATTGGGAACTTGCAAAAAATGATGACCTCCCTTGACATTTTCGTTGAGGAAAAATCTTCTTAGATTTTCATTCTCTATCGCATGGTGCTAAGCAAATCCGATGCTTTTGTAACACCCTGTATATAATAAACCTTATTACTACTGATTGTAATATTTCCAAACAAATGTGTGATAAATTCTCCCTTTCAGATTTTACGGAGACTGGTCTGTAAACAGAATTAACTCGGAGAAAGGAAATTCGTTCAACGAGCGATCCGGGGACTCTCCCGATAGTACAGACTCGGACGAGAGCAAGGACTTTTCCGGGAAGCCGAGGGGTTTAGTGGGCCTGCAGAATATTGGCAATACTTGTTACATGAATGCGGCGCTGCAAGCTCTGTCCAATGTCTCCCCCTTGACTCAGTTCTTCTTGGATTGCGGTCATATAGTCAATTACATGTCGAAAGACAGGAAACCCGGGTTGAGTCTCAGCTATCTGAATCTCATTCGGGATATGTGGAACAAAAAGACCAGGGGATACGTCGTGCCGCATGGTATTCTGTCGGGTATCAGGACAGTCCATCCCATGTTCAGGGGGTATCATCAGCACGATACTCAAGAGTTTCTCAGATGTTTCATGGATCAGCTGCACGAGGAACTGAAGGAGCACATCGAGGACGACAGAGACATTCAGTTGCGACTTAAAGGACTGGGCGATCACTCGTCGGAGGACGAGGACGAGACCGAGATGGACGGCAACGCGTCCAGTCAATCCGACGCCGAATACGAAACTTGCGACTCGGGCGTGAGCGAACAGAGCTCGTTGAGCGACGAGGGTGAACGCGGCACGAAGAGACGGTACTCCCGGGTGTCGCAGACGGAGAAACCGCGCAACAAGTTCACCAGTAGGAACCTGAAGAAGTCGAACATCGAGCCGGGGCTGTCGACGTACGCTCCATCTCAGCGTTCCCCGCAAAGCTCGCCGGCCAAGCATCGCACCAAGAAGCAGATGAAGACGCGTAGCATCATCAGCGACACGTTCGACGGTAAGCTTCTCAGTAGCGTCCAGTGCCTGACGTGCGATAGGATCTCCACCAGGGTAGAGACCTTCCAGGACCTGTCCTTGCCCATTCCGAGTAGAGATCACATTGACATGCTGCATCAGGGCTCGCTGACGCCGCAGAAGGCCGGACCATGCTCCGACGTAGTCTACGTGACCAATCAATCGGGCTGGCTGTCGTGGTTCCTGCAGTGGATGCGCTCGTGGTTCTGGGGACCAGTGGTCAGTCTTCACGACTGCCTCTCCGCATTTTTTAGCGCCGACGAGCTCAAAGGCGACAACATGTACAGCTGCGAGAAGTGCAATAAGCTGCGCAACGGCATCAAATTCTCCAAGGTCCTAGAACTGCCCGAGATATTGTGCGTTCATTTAAAGAGATTCCGTCACGAATTAATGTTCAGCTCCAAGATCGCCAACTACGTATCGTTTCCTCTCGAGGGCCTCGACATGCGACCGTATCTGCACAAGGAGTGCGTGTCCAAGGTCACCACCTACAACCTAATATCGGTCATTTGCCATCACGGGACGGCTGGCGGCGGTCATTACACCTGTTACGCGTTGAACCCGATCACCAATAAGTGGTACGAGTTCGACGATCAGTGCGTGACGGAGGTGTCGCCGGAAACGGTGAAGCACTGCGAGGCGTACGTGCTCTTCTACAAGAAATGGTCACCGGAGATGTTGCAGCTGCGCGATAAGACTATGGAGCTTATGGAGATATCGTCTCGCGAGCTGTCCGATCTCAACTTCTTCGTGTCCCGGCAGTGGATCAATCGTTTCAATACCTTCTCCGAACCCGGCCCGATCGACAACTCCGACTTCCTGTGTCCTCATGGGGGCGTGATTCCCGTCAGGGCGCAATTCGTCGAAAAGATCAGCATGCCTATACCGCAGGCAGTTTGGGAATATTTGTATAATGCGTGAGTTCTCTCTTTTAGCTTAATTGCGATTCTGTGCGACGTGTACAACATTATTTTTCTTATATATATATGTTACTTTACTGTGCATATTAATTTTCGTGCGCGTTATTTCAGGTTTGGAGGAGGCCCAGCCTGTACACATCTGTACGAGTGCCCGATCTGCGAAGAGAAATACGAATCTTTGCAGAAACGCAGGCAATACGAGATGGAACTGTTTCAACGATTGAATCACAATACCGACAATCACACGGCCATCTATGCGTTAGCTATGGCCTGGTTGAGACAATGGCAGAGCTTCGTCCGAGGCAAAGAGACACAGCCACCAGGACCAATTGATAATAATTCCATCGTTGTAAATAAAAACGGACAAAATAGTCTTAAAGTCGGTAAGTCTTCCTTCATATTGTTTGATATTAAATTATACAGGGTGTCCCAAAAGTCCTGTAACAGTCAAATATCTCGAAAACAAAGGCTTGTCAAAAAAAATGTCTCAAACAAAAGTTGTAGGGCTTTAAGTGGCGCATTAAATATGAATGTTTAGTGTGACTATAAATAGCATTATTAAAGCCATGTAAAATTTACTTTGAAATTTTTTAATGAAAATCTGAAAAGGCTACTGAAAGGGATTATTTTTTTAAATCGAAATTTTTGATTGCACATTCTTGTAGCTTCTTTCGAGAACTTTTCAAAACACTATAATAAAGTATTTTTTCATTCAGTGCGTTTCGAATTATAATACTTGAAGTTTACATAAAATACATTTGACATAAAATACTTTGTAAAATATTTAGTTTTCGATAATCTTACCTTAATACTTTTATGCATAAAATAATTAGACAATTCAAATCAATTGGTGTAAAGAAAACGCATAGTTAATTTTAAGAAAATGTGTACAATTTGCAACATATTTTTTCTTAAAAACAATTATGCGTTTTCTTTTTACTATATCTTTATCTATATCTATATCTTTCAAGTCTCATAACTCGAAAAATACTTAACAGAAAAAAACTTTATTATTGTGTTTTGAAAAGCTCTTAAAATAAACTACATGAATATATATAATAAATAAATATAATGTAATAAAAGAATAAAGTAATAAAAAATAGGGGTTTACATTTAAAAATTTCAAAATGAATTTTACGTGGGGCCTTAACAATGCTATCTATAATTACACTAATATTACTACTTAATGCGCCACTTAAAGCCCTACAATTTTTATTTGAAACATTTTTCTCAAAAAGCCTTTGTTTTTGAGATATTTAACTGTTGCAGGACTTTTAAGGCACCCTGTATATTAAAGGGAATGTATATTAAGAATGTATATTGTGTTTGTCATTTTTTACATTTCATCTTTATGTATCCTTGCTTGTGCAGGTTCGGATTATGGCCAAATTCCCGAGGAACTGTGGCAATTTTTCCTGACTACATACGGTGGTGGACCAGAATTGATGTTACACTCGTGTCAACGACCTGTGCCAGCTCAGCCTAACATTTCTATACATTCCGTGTCGAATCCAAATTTGATAGACTCGAATCTTAAGTGCAATCGCGCAGAGGCTAAGTGCAACAAACTTACTACGACCAGGAGCTCGGAAACGATTTCGCAACAGGACAGCGCGATCGAGAGCCTACTTTCGAGCAGCGACTCCCATCAGACACAGAGGGACGTGAGCGAATAAATATCGCGATTTTTACGACGTCCCGTTCATTATGACAAGCATTTCCATTGGTTCTCTTTAAGTTAGCCTGTAAGTAATCAAATTTTATTCTAATTTCGCGAAACTCCACGTTTTATTTGCTCAGAACAGCTTGATACTTTCTCGCTAGATTTTTTATAGACGAGATACCGTGTATGGGAATGCATAGTATCTGTATGTGTTTTCAGTACCTTGGAAGTAAAACAATCACTGTCATTTTTGTCGATCTGAAGACTAGGAGAGACAATCAGATATCTTTGTGTTTGTGTACAAAATTAAATCCTTTCGTAATGTGCATCAAATTCGAAAAAGTATCTTCATCAAGAAAGAAAAAACTATGGCTATATATGATTTAATAAAAAATAATTTTCTCATCAACATTATAGCGATATATTAATTTTATTCGCAACGCAAAAATTGAAGACAAAATGCATTTTTTTTTTGTTCACTACTGAAAAGGATTAATTTAAAAATGACACATTCTTCCTTTATTTACACCATCAGACGGAATAACATGAAACCTTAATTCTTAAATGCTAGTGTAATTGCAAGTCACGGTGAAGATATCTAATTGTGCTGTTTGGAAAAATTGAATGACATTGATTGTTTTAAGTCCATTACTTAAGGCAGGCGACGTGGAATTTCATCATTGTATCAACAATTTCATTGATGGGAATATTGCGTATGATGGGAAACGTAGTTATAGTACAAAAAGAAACAGATTTGCTATTGATCGTACATTATTTAAATACAAATCTTAGCTCGTATTTTTCGCCCAAAGTCTAGACTCTAACACCGCGCGACTTCGGTATATAGTTGATGAGAGGCTCACATTTTTGATGTTTATACATTCGCCGTGACGTTGGTGTATGAGTGTGTGTGTTATTTCTGCACAGAAAGACATGGGTTTTCTCTCCTTTCTCTCTCTCTCTCTCTCTCTTTTTGTTCCTCAAAGTCATGTATATAACATCGTTACTTCTTCTCCGTTGGTGTCTTCTGAAAGAAAAGAAAAAAAAAGAAGGAAAACACTGAAGTGAAAGACTGACAAATCGATTTTATTATAAAAAAAGGAGACGTACGATCGATAGCGACTTAGTTAACAAGATCAAGGAATAGAACGCGAAGAAGTTCGATGATCTTCATCCTTTTTGTTTTCGAGCAGATAGAAGAAATTATTGTTGTTGTTATTTATATATAAGTATAAATTTATTGCCGTACACGTATAAGTTTTTTTTTTCTAGCACAAGCAATTCATCAATTGCCTTCGTAATCTCCTGAAGAGCAATTGTGAGCTGTATTACAAGTTCTGAAGCTTATAATAATGAAAGCTTCGAGCTACAATTAATTATATATACACGCGAAAAAAAAAAAAAAAACACTCTTCTCAAGTATTATACAGAGAAATTTTACCTTACCTTCTATCTCTTATCTTTACACATCCTGGCAAAATTTTTTATATAATCAGGTATTTGTCGAGCACGACTGTTATCAATTATTATGTAAGAAAAGAGTAGATTGTAAGATTAGAGAAATGATATTCAGATTACAATGTGCATATATACATATATATTATTTATGGTATCGAGCTAAATCGTGTTTCATCTGTATCATGCTTTTATGTGAAATATTACCTTCCATTTTTTTATATATGCGTGTTACACAGTAATTCATTTCATTATTAATTATAAATAACTTAAAAATAATAAATTATAATAAACGCCATTTGATATATTTGATTATTTAGTCACATCTCGATTATAAAACATTACACTCTATTTTTGGCAATAAAAGCTTAAATATACATTAAATTTAAACAAAGATATGTAATGTGATAAATACTCGAGACAAAATTTTACGGTCAAATTTCTCTGTAATATATACTTAAGAAGTGAAGTGTTTTTTTATCGCTTATCAATTGCATTATTTAATTGTTTTATATGCTCACAAGAGACATGGAAAAGAATCGCCATGTTTGTGTCACGAATTTCTCTTGCAGTTGCGTTTTCGTGGATCCTGTCTCGTTAATTCGGATACCTATATATTTATATAGCGGGTGTTCATTTTATAAATGCAGTATCACACGATTGCATATTGCGGAAAGTAAAAAAAAAACTTAGCATAATTTGTAATTTTTTTTGTTCATACACAGGGACGCAAACAATTGTGAAAAATTGTTGAGACTATTTCTATATAATCCACTATAATTCAGGGGAAAACGTCAGCTGAAACGTTACTAATGAATATACATATAAGTTGGTTTCTTTACTTTCGAGCGAAATGTGCGTTTGTTCGTAAACTCTAAATTATAATAAGACTTCTAAATTCCTTTTCTATATATAGCTGTAAAAAAAATGTATCATACATCTTTATATCGTAAATCATAAAATTCGCACAACATTGTCTTACTATAAAATGACAAGTTTCATGGAATTACGTATTATATCGGCAGAATATTTGATCGAGTATTAATTGGGAAGTGAGTGAAATGCAAAAATTTAATAAATTTTAAGCCACAGTATTGCAAAGAATTCCATCTCCATCTCGAAAAATACTACACAATAATTTCAAATTCATTCCATAAATTTAATTAAGAGCACCAAGAATTTTTTGATCTAATTTATTTCTATTTGATACACAAGATTGTGTGTGATTAATAATGAATACGAATAAATGATCAAAGCGTTTCTTTGAACTGCAGTTATATCTCTAAACGATATTTCACGATCCCAAATCCAGATTCGATTTTATATCAAACTCCAAAAGCCTTATATCTCTAAACGATATCAGAGTTTCAAGTTTCAAGTCCTGACATCGATTTTATATCAAATTTCGAGAGTTCTACATTTTTCGATTTAAAAAAATTATATAAAATATATATATTATATTTTAAAATTATATTATAAAAAAAAATATATATATATATATATATATATATATATATATATATGTATTAGGTCGGTGCATAAGTTCTTGCCGATTTTTTGCCATTTTTCTGTATCGAAATAAAAAAATATATACAACATAAATTAATTAAAGTATTCCTATCATTTCTTACGACTCTTTTTAATTTTTCAACCAAAGCCATTTTTTCTTTTTTTCAACAAAAAATATTTTTTCTCATAAAATTATATTAATGCATGCATACAGGCATCGGCAAGAACTTTTGCACCGACCTAATAATTTTTTTCTCGATAATTTTTGCAAAATAATCTGATCTGTTTTATATTTAATATATAAATATATATATATATATATATAATATTAATATATAATATATATAAATATATATTAATATATAAATATAAATTACACAAATAACATAATATAATATATAAATTATAAATATAAATATGTATAATATAAGTATAAATTAAATATAAATCGCGGGTGGAGAGAGACGATCTTATCTCACGTCGTCTCGCTGGTATTTGAGAAAAGTGGATACGGCACTAGGTGAGACACCCACGAGATGACGATACGTCGTCTCTCTCTCGTGGACCATCGATCGAATCCTGCGCATTCGGGGGTGGCTGGCCATATTATTCTCCCCCCGCGCGATCTCTCCCTTGAACGTCCCCTGCTGCTTAGTCGATGCCGCGGATCGTGGGCTTCGCTGCCGCGATTTTGGCCCCGCAAGTCGCGGCGTAGATCGTAGACGGACAACAACATCGTCGTCGTCATCATGCCGCTCTGTAAATCCGGATAGTTAGGCGCAGCGCGGTCTCGTTTTTTTTCCGAGATTTTCCGCACCTTCTCTTCTTCCCTCCTCTTCTCCTCTTCCATGAAGCCTCGCTTTCGTCCGGGGTATCGTTTTTAGTTTGAATCATTTTTCAATCGCGACACCCTCTGACTCTACGCGAGGTCGTCGAGGCAATCGGGACGAGCGGGATCTCCTAGGGGGGAAAAAATACGTCAAAGGCGGGCACCGGATTCGCTATTCTCTCGGTAAGCATATAAGATTCTTTTTCTCTTCATCATTGATAACATTGGTGTATACGTTACCTGATCCAAGGCTTTAAGGAACTCCTAAGATGTTTCACGCACACACAGTGATGGAGAAGTCCGCTCGATACGCAAACACGTCGCTTTTACGCACATCTTCATCGTGTCATTCATTGATAATATAATTCACCTCCTCGTCTCTTGTCCGGAGATATCCACGAGATGCATGATTTAAATCTGAAATTATTAATTAATGTTTTGTGTATACATATCTATATATGTACACAAATATATATATATTCTTCATCATGTCTTGCGCCAGGATATACACTTACCCTTTCTTACCCTCTAGATCACTGTACAGTATCTAGCCGTCGTGTTTCTGTGTGAAAAAAAAACCAACGTACATGTAAGGGATTATAAATAAACGTGCTCGCCGTAGAAGCAACAGATAGAGAGAAATGGCGAATTTCCGTGGATTTTATATACCCTCCTTCGGAGCAACGATCAGCGTCGCCTGGGAGACCCTGAAGGCCAAATGGCCGGAGAACAGTCCTTGCATGGAGCTGATCCGCGGTGCCGGCGGCATGGGTGGCCAAGAACATCCTCAAGGTCGCGAGGGTCAGGGCCAGTTCAAGTCCGACGAGGGCCGCGACAATACCGAGATGATGACCATGAACGGGGACCAGGCGTACCGGGATCAGAACAACGTGGCGATCGCCGAGGATTCCTTCAGCTACCAGAGAAACGGGTAAGGAACCACGTCTTCCAGACCTAATAATGAGTTTCAGTTTGACCTCTTTGGGTCTAATGTATATGTTCCGATTTCAGGGATAAAGTTAGAACCGGAAGCATGAGCAGCGGCGAGTTTAGCGAGTACGACGAGGGCGGCGGAGAGTTTGGTGGTCCAGGTATCAAGATCAACGAATGGCAAGCCGCTTGGAACGTTACGAATGCTATTCAGGTATTGTAGAATCAAAAACAGCGTCCTTTCCCCTCCCATTGAATGATTACAATTATCTATATGAATAATTATTCGCTTTTCTATGAATCCCATTTAACTATTCTGTCAATGAACGAGTACCGGGTATCCAAAACGACTTCAAACTCTTTTATCGATGCATAATTTTTCACCTTTCCATCAATATGTGGTATTCAAGTACCCAAAGCAACATATTAAGTGTCAAAAACGCGTGGTTGGTACCCGGTTGATACATTGATGAAAGGGTGAAAAATTGGTACATTACCGGTTCACTCGCGAATCTTTCATCGTCCAGGGAATGTTCATCGTCTCGCTGCCGTTCGCCGTTTTACGGGGCGGCTACTGGGCGATCGCTGCGATGGTCGGTATCGCGCACATCTGCTGCTACACCGGCAAGATCCTGGTCGAGTGCCTGTACGAGCTGGACTCGGTGACGGGTCAGCGTGTACGCGTACGAGATTCGTACGTGGCCATCGCCAAGGAGTGCTTCGGTCCAACGTGGGGCGCACGCGCCGTCAACATCGCGCAGATCATCGAGCTGCTGATGACCTGCATCCTGTACGTGGTCGTCTGCGGCGATCTGATGATCGGTACGTTCCCCGAAGGCGCGATCGACACCCGTAGCTGGATGATGCTGATCGGTATATTTCTGCTGCCGCTCGGCTTCCTCAAGTCGCTCCACCACGTCTCCTTGCTGAGCTTCTGGTGCACGATGTCTCACCTCTTCATCAATGCGATCATCATCGGTTACTGCATCCTGGAGATCGGTGACTGGGGCTGGTCGAAGGTGAAGTGGACGATCGACATGGAGAATTTCCCAATCTCGCTCGGGGTGATAGTCTTCAGTTACACGTCGCAGATTTTCCTGCCGACCCTCGAGGGCAACCTCATCGATCGCTCCAAGTTTGATTGGATGCTGAATTGGAGTCACATCGCCGCGGCCGCGTTCAAGTCGCTCTTCGGCTGGATCTGCTTCCTGACTTTCCAGAACGACACGCAACAGGTGATCACCAACAACCTGCACTCGGCCGGTTTCAAGGGTCTGGTGAATCTATGTCTGGTGATCAAGGCTTTGCTCTCGTACCCGTTGCCGTATTACGCGGCCTGCGAGCTCCTAGAGCGCGCCTTCTTCCGCGGCCGACCAAAGACGATCTTCCCGACCATCTGGACGGTGGATCGCGAGCTCAAGGTCTGGGGTCTGGCCTGGCGGGTTGGCGTGATCGTGTTTACCATCCTGATGGCGATCTTCATCCCGCACTTCAGCATACTGATGGGCTTCATCGGCTCCTTCACCGGCACCATGCTCTCGTTCATCTGGCCCTGTTACTTTCACCTGAAGCTGAAGAGAAACTCGATGGAGTGGAGCGCAGTCGCGTACGACTGCTTCGTCATCTTCCTCGGGGTTCTCTTCGGCGTCATCGGCGTCTACGATTCTGGCTCTGCGCTGATCAACGCCTTCGAGATCGGCTTACCCTTCTGAGCGATCTCGCGCCGAGTTAGGTCATTTTGTTCGTTGCGCCTAGGTCCTGTCTTGTACCGAGATGATATTATACGCTCTCGAGCCGTCGAAATATTCGATTCCAACATATATCGCTCGATATTCGTGCAATAATTGCTGATGCATACGGAAGACTATTTATATAAAGAGATACTCTAAAAATGACGATTAATAGGCACAAAAAGTTGCTCTAGGGGGAAATATATTTTTTAAGAAAAAAATTATATTCTCTCTAAATAATATTCCGATAAAAAAAAAACAGAAAATTCGTTTTAAAAAAAATAACAAAATGTAATAATAGTTATATATTGGAAAAATTTCTTATATTAGAAATTCGCCCCCTAAAATTTCAACCACGAATAAAATATTAAGATGCATCGAGAAGGAATCAAATATTTCACGTGTTCGAGAGCGATTAATTAATTAATATGACAATTTTGCGTCTACGTTTCTTACTTATTTTAATTCATCTTTATCAATTTTACAAGATGACGTAATTTTGTTTCTCTTAAGACAAGGAGGATATTTTTTCGTTGAAATAATTTTAAACGAATTAAGTGCAAAAGAAGTCTTCCATTCTGCGCTTGTAATGAAAAAAGAAAAAAAAAAACGCGTTTTTCGCGCGAAAAAAGAAACAAATTACATTAACATTTAAACAACCAACGACGACATATCTAAAAAAAAATTGTTTTCTCTATTGTAATAGCTGGCTGTTGTGATCTATTTTTAGAAACGTAAAAAAAAAGATCAAAATTAGACGAAAAGACATACTATTTTCTAGTAGTATGTAATTGCAGTATTTTTTTTCAAAGGGAGAAAATTAAGTGGCGTGCAATTTTCAAGTTCTATTGTATATTTCTATCGGGATCGTAACATATCTGTAACGCACGAGTGAGGGATTTATTCCGTCTTTTGATCCTCGATTTGTTTTATATATTCAGGAGCCTGTAGATAAAATAAGAGAGAAAGAGAGAGAGAGAGGGAAATCTAGGGCGTCAATAAATGTCACACTATCTCACGTCTTCCAAGATGTCTTCCAAGATGCAGCAGCAGAGGCAAAGCGCAGCCTAACTATTTACTAGTTGACTATACTGTTACAGTTTTTCTGGATTTTATAATTGTACGTATCGCTCCGCGCGGAATTGTATAACCGTAAATAATTATAATTATAATTTTAATAATTATAATTATATTTTTACGCGACGCGTCGAATCACGACGACGGCGGGACTTGACTTATTATTATAGCCGAACGATGAATCTGCCAAAAAAAAAAAATTTGTTCGCAAGATATAGAGCCCTTCGTCGTCCCTTCGTCGCGCGAACGAGTTATTATGTACAACCGAGTACAATTAGTTGTATAATCCAAGCTCTTCCACGAGATCGTTATAGATCACACGTTAGCTTAAGGAATGAGTATAAAACAATGTAGTTGTGTTCCGTGAAAAACTGCAGAATACCGCGGAATTTATTAAGAATAATAATTAGAGTTGCGTACTGTCTTATATTTTCAATTTTTTGGATGGACGTTTTTATAGCGGTTGAGTTCCCTCAACATTTTTTTAGCAATGTATGAATTCTCTTTTCATCTTAAAAAAATTATAACAATTTTTTTTTAATTTATAACAAACATATAAAATCAAAAGAGAATTTATATTTAAAAAATTTATATATATATATATATAAGATTTATAAATAATAAAATGTAAATAAAAAATAATTTATAATAAAATTTATAAATTTTATTATAAATTTATCTTAAAATATTTATTATTATTATTTATAAATTGTATTATATATATAAAAATTCTTTTAGTATAAATTCTCTTTTGATCTTATATATCTGTTAGCAACTTTTTAGATTCACATAAATTGTTGCCTTTATTTAAATCGAGTGGAATTTCCTTTGAATTTTGTTTTGTAATTTTTTTCTCTCTTTTTTTCGAAAACACGAGTGTTCTGCAGAACACGGAAGATTTGCAGACTAACTAAAGCGTGTTAATAATAATTGTGAAACGAGTCTTCCAGTAATGTCTTCCAGAACGACAATATTAATGAAAATAACATATACTATATTATACAATAACGATAATGATGTATTACTATATTTATTGTGCGAGGAGGAGACTCTTCGTCGAATAATGATATTAAAAAAAGTTATGTCGAGAGCTGTAGATGTTAAGCGTTAACTCGTAAGGCTACGGTCATAATTGCATAATTGATGTTTCATATAAAAAATGAATATATCAATGACACATAATGTAAGTAAAGTCACATACGCTGTTCATGAAAAAAATCAGATTTAGAAATCGTTAACGAGGGATCATCCTACTTCTTTATATCGACAATAATTATCAGAAGCGATGGAGAGAGAGAGAGAGAGGTGAGGAATCGTATTGGAATCTTCTCTTCGTGGTCGCAATAGTATATTTATGCCATTTATCTTAAGGGACTTTCAATTTTATGCTTTGACATATCTCGTTATCGGCCTGAAAGATAAAAGAAAAAAAAAGAAAAAAATCTGTCGTAGAGATTTAGAGAAAGAAATGGTTGATCTATTTCCGGAGAGGCGAACCACAAAGAGATATTCCGCTAAAATATGTTTTAATGCGGACAAATATAGGCTTCTAAAGCGCTTTTGCAGAAATATCCGTATTTCGGCGTTTTGAGAGAAGGGCAAAACCTCATCGGTGTTGTTTGTAGGCAGAGAATATACCTTATTATTATATAAACGTTATAAAACGATGTAAAGCGGTCTCCGTATTATGAGAAAAAAATATGAAAAATACATTATCAGATGTGAATACGAGGAGTGATAATAATATATGAACAAAATTTTACGAACGTATATGATATACTTCATTTGCGTTTCGCCCTGTAATATATATTATATATAATTATATATTATTTATATTATATATAATATATATAATATATATTATCGTGTTATATATATTTTTCTTCGGATCAATTACAAAAAAGAAAAAAATGAAAACATTATCTAGTGGTGAATTAAATTTTTTGTACAATTTTATTTTAAACTTCTCTTGCTTACTTAATAATTGATCTACAGGAAAAACGGATAAAGGATATCTCATTTGGTTATCTCTAACTGATAAACAATTAGATTTATTAACAATACTTTTATTATAATTTTTTTTGTTCACGTTAGAATAATCTTAGATATGCAAAAACTATGGCTGAAAGTAACAAAATTATGGAGGCTTAAACATTTAACAGTATTGAATATAATATGGCAACACCACCTTTCCTAACAATTAGAAAAGCAAAAAATAATATCTGATAACAACTTTGAGAGAAAAGCTTTCTCTTTCAAGGGAACTCTTATCTTATCTACGCACTATCGTCATTTTTCAAGGAGCCTCGTTTACTAGTTTATAGGTCTAGTATTCCTAGTATGATATATATTTATATATATATATATATAAAGTATAAAAAATTAATAATCAAATGTGTGTGCGTATATTTTATATATGATTTTACTCTTTTTGAGGATATATTTAACTTTTATCAATTCATAACGATGATTTCAGTCGCATGTGAGCCTCCAAAAATCATGTAAAAACCAACGAATCGTAAAAGCAATGAGAGAGAGAAACAAAGAACATAAATAATATCAGGTAATGAGAGAAGTATGTATATATAAATAAATATCTATAAATTATAAACTCAAATAACACGTCAATCGGTAAACGTTACTTTTTGCTCGATTATCGTATCGTAATATAATTATTGACTGTTAAGTCTAGTTAGAATGTCTATTAATCTCACAGCATTCGTTAATCTAAAATATTCCGTTTTTTTTTTATTGCTCTAATGCCAATTATAAAAATATTCTTTGATTGTCACACGAACATGGAAAGAATGGATTATTTTCTTCTTTCGCGTTACAATATAAAAATTCGGAGAGATGTCGCACATAGTAACTATATTATTCTGTTATACTTCTTCTATCATTAAAAAAGTACTATGCTTCTATTAACGTAAAATTATTCATATAAATACATACATATATGTATGTATTATATATATATATGTCATACTATTAAAACTCTAGTAGCGATTTCGAAAGAAAAATCATAAATAAAATTAAACAGATTGATATAACAGAGTATAAAATTCTGGAAAAAAAAAATTGCGGACTTGCAATCATCCACTCCCGAATGTTCGTTCCTAAAATAAGAATATGTTTGAATTCCATATTCTCAACTCGTGTGTATTGCCATTTTGACTTTTGGGAAATATATATATATATATATACGCGCATATTCAACGCATATTCAACAAATATTTATAAAAGCTTCTCCTATCACACGTCATCGGTAACTTATATCTGTAACATTTTATACATTTTATTTTTGCATCTTTTTTTTGTATATTATTCTTTAGTTTCAACCGTGTTGCTTAAAGCTGCCTTTACATCTTCTTTCACTGGTAAATCTTCCTCTCGAGATTCTACTTTATCAACTACAACGTTCTCATTATTCTCATCTTTGCATTCTTTATATATAGTTTCATTATTATGTTTTATGACATCCTCTTTATTGCTAGAATTAATCTTGTCATCTATAACAATAACTTTATCTTCTACAGTTGTCATTTCTTTTTCTTTTAAGTTTTCATCATCACTATCCATTTGATTATTTTGCTCCGCTATAGAAGCTACATCGGGTGAAGATGATATTATAAGATTGTCTGTATCCTTCTTCTCTTCTGCGGAACTTTCTATTTTGAGTTTAAAATCGTTTTCTTGCTGCTCATTTGAATCTTCAGTTTGCTTACTATCACAATTATCGCTTAAGATTTCTTCAATTTGCTCCGTTGGTGAATTATGTTCTTCATTTTCCATTAAGGTTTCAATTTCATCTTTAGCATCGCATGACAGGTTTTCCACAGATTTAGTCTCATCATTATCACTTACATCTTTTACTAATGATGCTGATGCATCAATTAAATGCTCGTCGGTAATTTCGTCATGTTCAGACATCGTAACTGATTGAACAGTTTGAGACTCGTCCAATTTGTCTTCCACCTCTTCACATATTTTACATATTTCAATTTCGTCTTTGGACGCAGGCAAGTCTGAATCTTGTAAAGTAAATTTACCTTCTTCGTTGGCATAAACTTCGCTTTTCTCATCTATGTGTGAGTTTAAACTGACATTCTGATTATCTTCATTTTTTACTTCTGTATTCGTATCAAGTTCATCGGAAGAAATTACATTGTTTTCTTTCTCGTTTACAACTTCATCATTTTGTAATGGCTTTACGATATTCTCCTCAGGTTTTTCGAGCTTAACTTGATCAGATTCCTGTGATTCATTATGTTCTGTTTGCGGAGACTCTACTTTATCATTTTGTGGATTTTCGTCAACATCTTCTTTCTTGATCTCCTTTTTACGAAAGTATGGAGATTTATTGCTGAAGTCTTTCCTTTTTGGAGGCTGCGACTTTCGCGAATTCGAGAATTTTTGCTGATTATCGTGATAAATACCTTTGGCCTTATCTTCATAGGACTTTGGACGTGAAAAGGATTCAGTATCGGGGGAAACCATCTCAACGTCTGAGTGACTGCTATATGTTATGCGACTCCTCTGTCGCGGTCCTACTCGACCTGTTCCAGCAATACTTGGCGAGTTTACTAAAAAAAAAAATAGTTAATATTGAAAAATCTTTAAATACTCTTTATATTATTTAAGAGGAGAAATCACTGGGAATATGTACAATACCTTTGACACTCATGACTGGACCCTTCCCTTGATTCAACATGACTTTTAAACTTTTGTCAGTAGCAACAACAGTTCTTTCCTCGGAACTGGACGATAAAGGATTTTTAACGTGTCCTTCTTGATGATACGCGTTATTGGAACGATTTTCATAATTATTATGAAAATGCTTCGAATTTCCTCGATAGGAACGATAACCACTACGATTATGGCTTACATAATCATTTCCTGCAAAAAGTATTTGTACATTTGCAATAATTAGAACATAATTTGTAACTCTTCATGTATATGTATATATACAATCCTACTTATATAAGCGCCTATCGATTCTTACCGTTCACATGATGTCTTCTATCAAAGTCTTTATGATCCTTCTTTACATAATCTCCTAATTTTGCCTCAGATTTCGCCATCTCATTCACAATATGTGCCTGCAATAAATACCTCTATATAATCTATCATTTCTACATAGTTATGTGATAAGTTATTTTTTAAAATACAGCTTTTACCTTATCGTTATCCCATTCTCTACGCCAATTACCCTCAGCCGTCCTTTGTCTGCTAATGCGATCTTCATCGATACGATTTCTCTCTGCTCTCCAAGCTTCATATTCTGGCTGTTGCTCATCTTTGCGATGACCTCTGTTCATTTTATAATCCTGTTGTTTTGAGAAATGAATAAAATTAAAAAAAAAACATTTTCTCTAGTTATAATTTATATATTTATATGTAAATTTTACATACTTTTTGCAGTCCATCCTTTCCTCCAGGTTTCTTTCTATATATGCCTTTTGAATGTTTCTGCCCTTTGTTTGGAGGATTGTCCTTTGAACTTTCCATATTACCTTCTTCTCTTTCAGCATCGGCAAGGAAATTATATTTAGGATCAGGTGGAGGCCCTTGTCCCTGCAAGAAAGCATTAATGCAAATTTAACAATTATTTAAAAATTTTAAGAAGTCTCCTTCAGTTTCCAAATTATAAAAAAATTGATAAATAAAATTATTTATTAAATTAAGATTTGTTTACTGTACATTATAAAAATTAATATAGCACTTCTCTCTTTCACACACACACACACACCTGAGCAAAAGTATGAACTTTCCTCCCTTCACCACTCGCAGAATGATGTTGCTGAGGATGTTCGTGATGCTCTTTAGTAGATTTCGATTTAACATTTGTTCTAGGTGGATTAGAAAATTCTGGCGGCTCCTTCCTCTCGGGCCAATCCGTAGATGGCACCATTTGCACCAGTGCATTCAGTTTGGCTGCATTCTTTTTATCTTCTTCCACTTCCTACGCAACAAAATCCATTATATTTTCCATATAGAATCAACTCATATCTCACTCAACTCATACCTCATGTCTCCTTCTAATCTCCTCATTCTGTTGTCTTATCTTGTTGATTTTTTCTTCAAGCGCACTGGTTGCCATCTGTAATGCAGAGAAGCCAGATTGTTGAATCAGCTGATCACAAATATATAAACTATATATAAATTCTCTTTCTCATAAGAAATTCTCATAAAATATATGTACATATATATGTACATATATATATGTGTGTGTGTGTGTGTGTGTAAAAAATATATATGTACTTGAACGTAATATATCAAATTATCTAATGGATTAAATCAAATATTCTGCTCGCACAAGTGTGCTCAGAATACGATGAGTATTCGTGTCACGTCCCTGAATAAGCCGCGAAAGGAATGTCACTTCCGAATTCTCCGTCTCTAAATAACCGTGTCGCGGCTGAGCTTGACGATAAGAACTCGACGAACGATATACCGTTAGGACGAATTTTTGCTACTCCAAATCCCGAATCTCGCTAGATTTTATATACAACCGATACAAGACAGCTGATATGACGTAAGGAACATCATATAACGATCGTAAATATGTACCTGGCGAGATTTGACTCGCGATAGAAACTCTATTGCGCTTCGAGTTAGGTTAGGTGCGGTTAACAATACGATTAATAAATAACGATCAAATTACGATGACATACGGTTAATCGGAGTGCTGTGGAAATCGTGCTGGAAACCGCGACGGCGAGGCTGGAAGGATTCAGAACATCACACAGGACGGCTATTATATGTCAGATACGGGAAACGCGCACAAAGTTCGTAGCAGCTCGGTGCATCTGTCACTTCTGCGCGCGCATGCGCAGAAAAATGGCGAGCGACGCGCTATCAGCAGTGTTGCCAATTTCAGGTCCCGGCCGCGTGCCGCGGCGGGTGGTTGTGGAGAGGCATGGTGGGGGGTGCGCGCGCCGTTTCGTCACGTGACCGCGTCACGTGGTTTGGCGGCTGCGCAGAGGTGGGGGTGGGGGGCACACCAACCACGTGACGAAATGGCGTGCGCACCCCCCATCCCCCACCATGCCTCTCCCCCCGCCACCCCCCGCGGCCGGGACGACCTGAAATTGGCAACACTGCGCGCCATCTGTCAGATTCCTGTCGTACTTGACTTAGTTCGAGAAGAAACGTCACAGATGGCGCGACGCGTCACGCAAATTCGCGAAGGAAAAGAAGCGTGAAAAAGAAGAAATAAATATAAATCTTCGATATTTCTAAGCTTCTTCTTCTCATATGTTTTGCTTTTCAACTTTCCGGCGAAAAAAATCATTACATTTTACCGGTTTATTTCCGTAAATCTTCTCCTTTGTGCGACCTTAACCTATATCTATGACCTATATCTATAACCTATATTTCTAACCTATTTATAACCTATATTTGAATTAAAAATAGCTTCATTATTACGATATATAATTATTATGCAGAAGTAACATCATATATGATAATCGAAATCTGATCAGCTGCGATATAATGTATGAAAGATCGTTGAAAAATATCAAGGATACTTTTGACAGTCGCTTATCATGACGAACGAAGATGACGTGTGGAATGAATTGGCGAGTATTCCTGCCGATCCTCCTGAAACAAGAGACAAATGTCAACAATGCAAGTAAGTATTGCAAAATATATGTATATTTAAGGATAGATTCCTGGCATCATTTGGAGACGATTTTTCCTCAGCGAAAATGTCGAGACACCAATAATTTTCGAATTGAAAGCGATTGAAAATAAAAGGTTTTTCGCAAACAGCCTTGTGGAAATAAAATATTAACAAAATCACATTCTTTAATTAATTTCAAGTAGAGTTTACTTTAATAGAATTTTTATTTAAGGCTTAGTTACAAAGATACATGATGGCAAAAATTGGGAACACGCAAAAAATTATGGCCTCTCTTGACATTTTCGCTGAGGAAAAATTGTCTCCAAATAATCCCAGATATCTACCCTTAAACGTTGGTAAGTTAATTACCGGACCCTGTATATTATATAAATTGAAATTCACGCAATTAAAAAATTTTAGATGCCTGCGAAGCAAGAGATTTTAAATCTTTCAAATTTTGGTGATGATGTCTTTTTGTAGGAGGCCTGTGCAAGTATGTTGGTGCCCAGGTTTACCAAAGCAACGTCTCAATCCGGCATCGAGAATAATAATCCTACAGCATCCGGCAGAGGCAAAGCGTTGTTTGCGTACGGTGCCAATGCTCGCATTAGCTTTGGAATCAGAAAAGTGCCTAATCTTCAGGTGAATAAACGTGCAATTAAGTCAAATTCACAATTCATACTTTTGTACGCGAGTCTCGATTGCGTAAAATTCTAAGAAATTATTTTATTCTTCCTTAAGAGGAAAGAAGTTTCCATTGCCTAAACACGAAGGTCTATCAGAAATATTAAATGATAAGAATACTATTTTACTATATCCATCGCCTGGAGCTATTGCGCTGGATACGTTAGATCCAGTTGGAATTAATGAACAAAAGGCATACAACTTGGTTCTGTTGGATGGAACATGGCCGCAAGCAAAAGTAAATCATTATTTCACAGTAAATAATAATGTAATATACTAATTTATTATTATATAATTTAAATCTTTTAAAAGAATATAAAAAGTTATTTTTCAAACTTTAAAAAAAAGATAATTATGTAGAGTGAATTATCACATTTTTCAATATCTATTTTTTTGCAGGCAATTTATCACTCGAGTCCAGCTTTATATTTTCTGCGAGCTTGTAAACTAATTGGTGTACCTACTAGTCAGTATGTAATCAGGACGCAGCCAACAGAAGGTTGCCTCTCGACATTGGAAACTGGAGCGAGTGCGCTCTCAATTTTAGAAGGCGATCCCGAATTAAGAGAAAAGATGTTGGGTCCGTTACATTATTTATGTAGGCAAGTATAATTAAACTTCTATCAAGCATCCATTAATTTTTAAGTATTTTTACATCAATCAAAAAGGACTTTTTAATTAAAGAAAAGAAATAATCGAAAGACTCTTAACTTATGACAAAGTGTCATTGCATATGTATCACAAAAAATCACTTTAAATATAATTAGTTTATCTTATAAATTATATTAACGTTTATTAATGAAATCATTTCTCTTTCTCTAGGTTTCAATTAGAAAATGGTGCTGTGACACACCAGAGTAAGGAATTTCTTATCAAACAAAAAACTTATCCCAAATTAATCGGCAAGAGACTCGCCAAACAATTACGCATATTACCAGATAATACTTCGTAACATTGGGACATATTTAAACATGTATTTTATTTATATATGTATATATGTATTTTTTTTCTCGTTACATTGTTTCGCAATATCTGTTCATATCAAACACATGTTTTATATTTTCATAATTTCTAATTTGCATCAAATATATAAACAAATTAACATTAATTTTAATACAATCAAACAAACAAATCTTATTGATATAATCCAATGTTTGTCAGTATACTAAAATCAAAATCTATTTTGTATTGTGAAATAAAAGTGAACGACCATAAAAGGATGTTTCTTTCTTTCATGAAGTCAGATATGAAACAGATGTACGAGATTTGCTAAATACTTATATATTATCATAGATACCTCATAACATTAAAATATATTTAAACATAAGATAAAAAATAACTATTTTCCACAAATTTCAAAACGCTGTTAGTACGATTTTTAATAAATAATATTAATTTCTATTTATATTATAGTAGATGTGTGTATATATATAGAACATATACGCATAAAATACAACGTTAATATAATTAAACAAAAATTTATTAATACATAAAAACAAAACTCATTGATTACAATCATAGATTGGTCAGCAATCTGAAATCAAAGTCCACTTCACCATGTTGCGGAACGAAAGTGAACGACCACGAAAGCGTATCTTTTCCTTTCGAGACGTCAGATATCCTATGAAACAGATGTACGCCCTGTCTTGTGTATGGATCCCAAGACATGCGTCTGCCAGGTATCACTTCTTCAATTGGACCGCAAGATACCGACAAATCTGAATCCAATTGCCAATCTATCCATACAGCGACGCCATTGCAGGAGCCGTTACTGTAAAACGAGATGTTATCTTCTAATAAAAAATAGTTTTTTATTTTCAAAAATATCCTGGCGACACATTACTTTCTTTTGTTCTTAATTATAAGTGAGCAATATAATCAATCACATATGAGTGAGCAAAAAAAACATTAATATGGGCTTAAATAGTTTAATATAAAATGTAATAAATATAAAAAAAGAATAAAAGTACAAACAAGCAAAAGGTTTGACTCTTGATGCTTCTCTCTACTTTTGCAATCTATATTTAAAAAAATTCAATAAAAAAAAAGATACGTACCTTAAAATCGGAACATCGCCAGACACCTGAATGCGCTCAAAATTTACATTTCGCATAAGATCGAGCTCTACAATGTTAAAGGGCGAAGATAACGCTTTGCAAGGATACTCCCAGAGTGGCTGTGCTTCTATGGGGTTGTCACTTTTATCGCTAGATATCTGGAAATCAAATGCGATTCTCTTTTAGCATCACGTTCAAGTACAAGAATCAAGAGAAAAGATCAAAATAAGTTGCGAACTTGCACGAGCCTATCGAAGGAGGTCAGGTCGAAGCCCTCGCAAACGCCTACAGGAGCTCTTATCTTATGCAGATCCTTGAACTCGACGGCGGCGGCTTTGATCGTGGCTGCAATCGGCATTCTTGGGATGCTCGACGGATACCTGGAGGCGTGATACCAGAATATCAGATTCTCCCAAGGAACGATAGAGCTCAGGAAGTACGGCTCGCCGAAAATGAAATTGATCTCGCTGGCGTCCGGCAGATCGTCGACCGACTTGATGATCCTTATCCGGTCGGAGAGCCCGTTCGTCCGCACGAACATCTCCATGGTTTTTTGCGACAGGGAATTCTGCTCCAGTAAGAGTACCTTCGCTCCCATCCTCGCGGCTGCGAGAGCCAGCAGGCAACCGTCCGAGAGGCAGAGACAGACGGTATTCGAAGTGATCCTCTTCCGCAAGGCCTGTACGTACTTCTTATTACGGGCCATATCGTTCAATTGACCGATTCGCGTCCGCGAGTACGCGATGTGCGCGTTGCAATCGCACACAGGCCTCGGAAAATCCGGAATTTCATCTCTGAAAAAATTTCTTTTTTAATATATAGTAAAGATCGAATTATAATTTTTTTTCAGATTGCAAAAAGAGGTCAAATAAAATTAATAATAATAATAATAATTTATTTATTAATTATTTATTAATTAGGAGATAAGAAATAAAAATGTATTTTATAAAAAATAAAAATAAAAATAAATTTTATAAAAAAGAAAAAATTTTAAATTAAACTATTACCAAAAATAATGGAAACTTACACGGATCCGTTCGACAATTTAAACCAGAAGGAATACTCGTCGTGGTAACCGATGAGATTGACTTCGTCGCCCTGTGTAATAGATATTTCTTCCGGAAGATAATACACAGCCTGCATCCAATGATCCCTCCAAGGTATCGAATCTGCCATCTCTTGTAAACGTAATTCATCTCCCTTGATGTGATCAGGTACGTTAGGATGTTCCCATACAGGTGCACAACTCAGCAACACCTACGAAAATGATACAAAGTATAAAACCTACAAGAACGAATAGAAAAAGAATAATATATCGAGCAAGCATTCATTACTTGATTATCCGTATCCATGTTCAGGTCCCACCACATGAAAATTGCATGTGCGGTTCCACTTGCTATCGACTTTGCGCGTAACAATACTTTTTCATTGTACAATAAAGGCTCCTTGCCGGACCAGTCAAACCTGAAACACATTTTTCCTATTAATATAGACAGAAATGATTGTAAAAATTTATTTTATACACGCAATTCATTATCAATATACATACAACTTTATATTTAAATACATTGTGTTTTTAGAGGAGTGAAGATTCAAGAAAGGAGAAAATCTTTACCTGAAGATAGGCTGGGGCGGCAGTAAAGGCACAAAATTGTCCCGAGGGAGACGGGACAGTTGCATATCGTGAACTGCTGCAGCGCCAGAGCATGCTTGAATAGCCGCTGGAGCGTCGACCAGCATCTCTCCATTCTTAATAGGCTTCACTCGATTCCAACTGCAGACTTTGGAGCTATCGACTACTTGTGCCCATACTGTTCCACTCTGCGGTACGACTATGCTACCTTCCTGATGTAAAAAAAACGCAAGATTAGTACAAATCTCGAAGCAACAAAATTGCAGAGTTAGTAAGTTATTAATTTTTTTAAACTAAGTTAAGTTAAAGTAAAGTTAATAGCTTATAAAATTAAAACAAAAAATTAACTCGGTTAAAGTTAAGATTAAATTAATTTAAGTTAAATCAAAAGTTAATTTTTAAAAATATTATTTATATTAAATTAAAATGTCATAATAAAATTTTTTAATTTAATATTTTATTTGTTTTTTATATAGGAATGTATTTTTATCTTTGTAATTACAATTATAAAAAAAAATAAAAACTAACAGTACCTTTATTTATTTCAGAATACTTATAAGAACGATATACATCATAAAATGATGCTCTTATTAAAATTTAATCGTTATTAAAAGTTTAATTGTCATATATTCAAGATTTTATAGAAAAGAAATAATGGCATTCAAAGATAAAAAAAATTTTCAACTTCTTTTTTATTAAACTTTTAACTAATTAAATAGTTACTATCCAACCTTGCAAAATTGTGTGCAAGCCTTAACTCCAGTATTACCTCGAGAAGAAATTCTTGAGCATGGCGAAACGTCGATAATGCCCCTTCACCAATCAGTTCTGTGTCGAATACTTCAGTGACTAGAATATTCGCTCGTTTTGGCATATCACCGTCTTTTCCGACTGTTATCTTCGTAGAGTGTTTACGAACCAGCTTAATTTTGTTCTCGAGACCGTTCTCCTTTATTACTTTTGCAGCACAATTGGCCATCGGTATGAAAGCCTGTAAGAAGAGTTCCTTTTGTATAAGCTTGTAAAAAAATTGCCTGAGAATTCCCTGATCTTCCAGGTATTTTCGTTTAGAATTCCAGGTAAAATAAGAAAATTTGTAGATGCAACTTTTTAAACTAAGTTTTTTTATTGTATGTGCTTTTTTCTAATGTTTTCTATTCATACAATTGCAAAGTTGTCAAGAGTGCAGCATTTAATATTGATTTATTAATTGTAAAATTTATTTAGACAATAACAAAGTGTGATATATCATTATATCTAAATATGAAACGCTGAAAATATGCAAACTTATAAAATAAAAATACAAAACAAAAAATAATTTATTAGAAACGTCTTAAAGAATACTAATTTATTTAAATTAATTATTTATTAATTTGTTTATTCAATTATTAAATTTATTAAATAAATAAGAAATACTAATTTAACTAGATTGTCAATAAAAAAAATCATATAAAATGTTAATAAAAACCAAAATATTGCAAAAATATGTTAGATATATGTTTCTGAAGTGTTAAATAAAAGTAAAATTATCAAAGGGGTAATTAAAAAAAAAATTTTTTTTGAGTTTCAATTAAATTCCATGAGAATTCCCTGATTTTTCAAGGTAGAATAAAATTCCCTGAAAATACCAGGTTTTCAAGGTTTTTCCCAGGAGTATATACTCTAGAAAATGTCAATTCTCTTTTACCTCGCATGCTGTCACAGTGTCTGCTCCGCATGTTACGGCCATCATCGACAGCAATCCTGTCCCAGTGCCTACATCGAGCACATTAGCCTCTTCTCCTGCTTGGTGCTTCTTTTCGATAGCAGCTTTGAGGGCGATATAATACTTCTTATTCTAAGAAAAATATGTAAAATACTTAAATTCTGTCAAAAATTAATGTCATTCAACTTTAAGAATGTAAAAAGCAATCAAAAAAAGATACTTACTCGCTCGTGATCATGTAGCATGTCTGCGAAGGAGGACCTAGCTACTTCTTGATGATAATCATAATCTTGATCTCTCTTTTCCCACGTGGCGAGACCAGTGAGAGGATTTAAACACTGCGTGAATACACTCATGTTTTTCTTCAACAGTAATCTTGTCAAAGGAACTTTTAACATTCAAAACGCAAAGCCAAATAAATGAAAAATTCATTTAAATATACACTAAATATTTATGTAACAAATACTCTCACTCTATTTAAATTCTTTGTACCTGCAAAAAAATAATACTTTTTAACTATTTGACGCAGTAAAATTTCAAAATGCTCAATGCATAAAAAAATATTGAATCATCTCATTATTACACTACATTTCTTGTATGCTTTTCTATCTTATAAAGTATATCTCATTCTGAACTATTGGAATTATATATAACTCTTGTGTATAAAGTCTTACTGGTAATACATAGGACGAACCGCTGCGGATAACAATGATAATGTATTCAGGCTACCACGTATGTCTTGAATTGTCAACAATTTGTGTGCCATTAATACAACTTTATTTTCCCTCCATTCCAATGTTCCAAAAACTTTAAAAGTACGACATTTTTCCTGTAAAACATAGCATTGCGAGAAAATTAATTCCGACATAATATATTATTTTCTTCTAAAGGCTACTTTAGAACAATCTATAATTTATGACAAAAATTGTTATTTCTAATTTTATGCGGTCTATCTTAACATGTGTGTATTTTGTATGTATATATTTTTTTTAATTTGTGAAACTTGTCTTCAATTACAGAATACAAAAAGTTATAAATAGAGCTCTGTCGCAAATTATGGATCTAAAGTGACCTTAACATCTAATACATTTTTATTACAAAATAAGATTGTAATTTTGATAAACGGAAGGGTAAACAGAAAAAAAATAAAAATAAAATAAACTTGCTGACATAAACTTCTTACAAAATCAATCGCTTTACCCAAATAGGTATGTACCGTCCCTTGACGTCCTTAAAATAGACGGCATCCACGGGAAGCCTCTGCAAGTTAAGGGTGACTTTCGCTTCGCGATCGGACGAAACACCCTGCAACTGGACAACTCGCCCCTCGCCGGCAAGAATCTCGCCGATCGTCTGCACGCTCTTTATAAGATTCTCTTTGTAGTCGGACAGAGACGCGAGTCCGGGAATATCCTCGATCAAAACAGGAATATGTGGGACGCCGGACGGTAAAAGGCTCTCACGAACAGCCAAGCACGCCGGCCAAGGAGGTTTCATACACGTTCCACGCGTTCCGTCCATGTGTCACCTGCGAAATGCGCCATTTGTCGCCATAAAGATGAAGAAGACAACGAAGGGAAACTCTCTACGCAAAGTTGCGCTGGAAAATTCCGCGATTAGCCTCCATATGTTCTAGGGACTTTAGAGAATGCTCGACTGTGATTCGTCGATTAGCTTACGGCGAGAGGGAGAGAGCGCGTGTCGATATGCGCGCGCGTTCGACTTTAACCTTCAAGTGGCGCTGCGTCGCGTGGTCGCGCGGCGGTCGGAATTCGGCGGCGCGGAGTGGGGGTGAGTGGTGGGGGGTGCGCCGTGCGCCGCGCGCGCATCCCCCCACCACTCACCCCCACTCCGCGCCGCCGAATTCCGACCGCCGCGCGACCACGCGACGCAGCGCCACTTGAAGGTTAAAGTCGAACGCGCGCGCATATCGGTGGCTGATGTTCCATCTACGTATTTTATTACGTCTGTGGGCCGTGTTTTTATTCCTCCTTCCTACTGTTATGGCACGTGAATTTTTCAATCATTTCTATCATTTGAATCATTTGATTGATCAGAGCGAAAGAGATAAGGATTTCTCCATCCCGATTGATCGATCAAATATTTGTAGCGTCAGTTTAAGCGTTAATTTAATTTAATCTCATTGTCAGTTGTATATCAAATGCGTTAGTTGCACTTTGTATATACCGGTGAGCGAAGTGAAGTTAACCAGTTAATGTTTGATTTAATTTTAATATAAGGGTGCGATTTCACTATCAATTTGTCGCTAGCGTCTAATTGATCACGTGATCTGATTTGTGACGCTAGCGTCAAGAAAAAGCTTGATTTGTTCAGCTTTCAGAGAACGAAGAACGAGACGCTTGTCATAGCTGTAACTTGGACGCTAGGCTGTTTTCACGCCAGCGTCAACAGACGCTAACGTCAATTTGTTTTTATTGATGCTTGACGCTGAAATCCAGCGTCACAGCGTCAAGTGAAAATGCACCCTTAGAGAGAGCATTTTTATGTTTTATTCACCGCAAAAATCGACCAATCACGAAAAACGCAGCGATAAACTAGTACTTTCTGATTGGTTGATCGTGCTAGTCATCCTAGGCGTCGTGCGATATGATTGGGTGTGATCATTTGAATTTTCCCGCAATATTTCATTTATTATTGCAGTGAGGAAAGATCAGATTTTATTGTAATCGGAGTATTATATATTAATATATAAATAAAAATATTGTAATATATATATTTTAACGTGATGAGATTATATTTATAATTATTATATTTTTCTTTTTATATCCCCTTTACAAAAAATATCGTGCTAAAATGAATCAGTGTTTGATTTTTCTTTCTTCTTTATTATATCTAGTATACAATATTATGTACAATGATTGTAACTCAACATATATAGTAAAATATAAAAGAGAACATCCTCCACATGTATGTCTCTAAAATATATATTCTAGAATATATGTACATACGATTGAATTTCATCAATTTGTGTTTTTTAATACAAAGATTATAAGGATCTGTATAGACTCTTCATAAACAATTCTACAATAATTGAGTCTTCATATTTTAAGGAAGATGATAAATTTCTATCTTGGTTTGCATTAACTTTATAGAAATAATACATATGACCTGTCAAAAAAAGTAATGAGATTAAATATGTAATGCATAATTACGATTTTTCAATGTGTGCTACAAATTCAATTTCATTACTTTTCTGACACCATGTATTATAGTAAAAGCAGTAAGATTGTATAAAAATTAATGCATATAATCTTGTAAAAAAAATTAAAGATTTCACTTTCGAAATCCTCGTATATGATCAGATTCAACGATGTTTATAAGAAAGAATGCGCATGACAATTATATACATCTACTTCTTCTTTCATTATACAATACTCATGTATTCTGGAGATAAGTCGACCTGTATTGGATTTACAGGATATGATGTCAGAACGCGAACCTTTTGTCCATCCTGGGTCATGAATTCGATTGTCTGTTCACCATCTGCGATTTCAGTCTGCTCAACATTTTCCAATTGATTTATAGTTGCGACTGCGGTGGCATCAGTATCCTCGTCCTAAAAAAAAATATTAAAACATTTTGTTGATACATTTATCGCGAATTATGAGAATGTTATTTTATTATTTAATTAATAACGCAAAGAAAAAATTAATTATAAAATTTAAGAAGCAAACATAAACAAAAAAAATTTTGGAGACTCAAAAAAATTTATATGATAAAAGAAAGTTGATCTTAAAATTGAAAGATTTATGAAAAAAAATTTATGAGAATGTTATTTTATTATTTAATTAATACGCAAAGAAAAAATTAATTGAGATTTAAGAAGCAAACATAAGAAAAAATTTTGGATTCAAAAAAATAAAAAAAAAAGTTGATCTCAAAAATTTATAAGAAAATAAAAAGAAATTTTACATTTACATGAAATTAAAAATTACCTCGAGCGCTTGAACGATGGCTTCCGCGTCGGCCTGAATCGCCGACACGGAAGCAATCGTTCGATCTCGTATCGTCTCGATCTCGTCTCGGTCTTTCACATTCGATTGTGTCGCGATGCCACTTTCCGCTGCAGCCTCTTCATCGATATGGATATTTAACGCTTCAAGATGCTGCGCGAATATTCCAGGATGAACCCTAATGATCTGGCTGTCGTTCATGTGACTGATAAAGTGTCCTTGAGAAAGAAGCTGTCGAGCCTCTTGGATGGATATTGGAATCGGATTTCCATGTTCATCGGCAATCTGAAAATAATGATACATTACTTGGAATAACAATATTACATAGGAAATCGAATTTGTAAGAATTCGTTTGTAAGAATTATAATTATTTAAGATTCAAAGTTATAACGAGGATATTTGCAATTATAAAACTTTAAGAGATAAAATACAAGTGCAACTTTTAACATTTTTCTCGGGGCTCTGAAGTATCTAGCAATAAAAAATTATAGCACATCTATATCTTTCTTACTTGCAACTGTAAATCCGATTCCGGAAGTTCTATCTCCGACTGCTCCTCATTATTATTGGCTGTATTATTTACAATCTTGTCGGCAATTATTTCGTCGTTGTCATCATCCAAACGTGGCAGGAAATTCGCATTCGTCTTCGTTTCCTCTTCCTTATTTTTGATCATGCTAGTATCAACTACACATTTTGTCAAATTAATACATAATCAATTAATATGAGTGCCATAGATTAATATGTATAATTATCAAATTAATATAACTGAATACACATACGAAAGTGTAACGTTCGCGACTGATTAGGATTATTAGGATCCTGATATGACACGTAGTAGATCTGTTGGATCCCATCGGTGGACGCTTCATCAGTAGCGATCACCTGCGCCATTTGTTCATTGAGTGCAGACTGTTCATCATTCTCCTGTGAATTTGGCAGGATTTGCCACACTTCGCCGATCGGAGATCCTTCTGATTCATCTACGGTTAATACCTTATTCTCTCTGTGCACCTGCTAGAAATTGACAAATTACTAAGACAATCGAGTTTGGCGCTCGAGAAGAAGCTAAATAAGTGAAACTGCTATGATACCTTTTTATGCTTCGTCAAATTCGAACAGTCGGCGAAAGCTTTGCCGCATAGATCGCAAGAGTAAGGCTTTTCACCTGCGAAAAGAGAAAATGAAATAATTACAGACTTGGAATGAAATTTTCATCTGTATGCATGCTATCTTTTTTGGAGAATTTTTTTACTCGTAATTATACAGAGTGTCTCAAAAGTCCTGCAACAGTTAAATATCTCGAAAGCAAAGGCTTTTTGAGAAAAATGTTTCAAATAAAAGTTGTAGGGCTTTAAGTGGCGTATTAAGTAGTAATATTAGTGTGATTATAATTAGCATTGTTAAGTCATGTAAAATTCACTTTGAAATTTTTAAATGAAACCCTTATTTTTGATTACATATTCATGTAGCTTATCTTAAGAGCTCTTCAAAACACTATAATAAAGTATTTTTTCGTTAAGTATTTTTATGAGGCTTGAAAGATACAGTATTTTTTTACGTAAAATACAAAATATCTTGTAAAACATTCAGTTTTCGATAATCTTACCTTAATACTTTTATGCACAGAATAATGAGACCAATCAATTGGTGTAAAGAAAACGCATAATTGTTTTCAAGAAAAAATATTTTACAAAATAAGTTACAAATTGTATACATTTTCTTAAAAATAACTATGCGTTTTCTTTACATCAATTGATTGATCTCATTATTCTGTGCATAAAAAAGCATTAAGGTAAGATTATCAAAAACTAAATATTTTACAAGATATTTTGTATTTTATGTTAAAATACTGTAAACTTCAAGTATTATAATTCGAAAAGCACTGAATGAAAAAATAATTTATTATAGTGTTTTCAAAAATTCTCGAGATAAGCTACAAGAATGTGCAATCAAAAATAGGGATTTCCATATAAAAATTTCAAAGTGAATTTTATGTAGCCTTAACAATGCTTTATAATCACACATTACTATTTAATGTGCCACTTAAAGCCCTACAACTTTTATTTGAAACATTTTTCTCAAAAAGCCTTTGTTTTCAAGATATTTGACTGTTGCAGGACTTTTGGGACATCCTGTATATAGAAATAATTAAATAAACAATTGTTGTAAATAAAATAATTATCTTGCACATCATCAAACCACATTTACCGGTGTGCAAACGAAGGTGTTTCTTCAGCGCCCATTGCTCCGTAAATCCGCGATTGCAATGAATGCATTTAAACGGACGTTCGCCTTTGTGTCGGCGCACATGACATTTCCACGTATCCTTATGCAGAAAGCATTTCGCGCAGAACTCGCATTTCCACGGTCGTTCGCCAGTGTGTCGTTTCACGTGCAGCTTAAACTGCGACGATGTAGTGAACTTTCGGTCGCAAAATTCGCAGCTGTACGGCTTCTCGCCGGTATGAATGCGCATATGTTCCTGCAAATTGCCATTCTGCGAGAAGCTCTTGTGGCACACTTGACAAGTGTATGGCTTTTCACCATCGTGCCACCTGAAACGATCAAATATAAAATTAATCTCGTGTTATTGAATCTAAAATTCCTGAAGAGATTTAAGAATAAAAAAAAAAAAAGATCTAATTATGCTATAATAATTATAATAATACAATTATATCATAATTATATTATAATTATATCATAATTATATTATAATTATATATAATTATATCATAATTATATTATAAGATCTTTGGATCTAGATTGTTCTGCTATATATTTAGAAGTTCTAGACTTTAAGAATCTAAGCATGCATTTCTTTTAAAAAATACTAGAATTTCTGTATAGGATGTCCCAAAAGTCCTGCAACAGTCAAATATCTCGAAAACAAAGACTTGTTGAAAAAATGTTTCAAATAAAAATTGTAGGGCTTTAAGTGGCGCATTAAATAATAATGTTAGTGTGATTATAAATAGCATTATTAAGGCCATGTAAAATTTACTTTGAAATTTTTAATTGGAAACCTCTATTTTTGATTGTACATTTTTGTAGCTTATCTGGAGAACTTTTCAAAACACTATAATAAAGTATTTTTTCATTCCGTGCGTTTCGAATTATAATACTTGAGGTTTACAGTATTTTGACATAAAATACAAAATATCTTGTAAAATATTAAGTTTTCGAAAATCTTATTTTAATACTTTTATGCATAAAATAATTAGACAAATCAATTGGTGTAAAGAAAACGCATAGTTATTTATAAGAAAATGTATACAATTTGCAACATATTTTTTCTTAAAAAACAATTATGCGTTTTTTTTTACACCAATTGATTGGTCTCATTATTCTGTGTATAAAAGTATCAAGGTAAGATTACCGAAAACTGAATGTTTTGCAAGATATTTTATACTTTATGTCAAAATACTGTATCTTTCAAGCCTCATAACTCGAAAAATACTTAACAGAAAAAACTTTATTATAGTTTAAGAATTAAATAGGCTATAAGAGCCGTACGCGGATTTCGGTGCGTTGATTCCAACGAAATTTAATTTTTCGTTGGAATTAAATACTTGTGCACGGGGCACGAATTTTTGCTTGGTACGCTGCCAAGACTTTTTTCGGAATAATCTCGATTCGAGATTTTTAATTCCAATGATCCCCTCTGACCCCCCTAAAGAAATGTAGGCGAGAAAAATATTCATCGCACCGAAATCCGTGTACGGCTCTTATAGCCTATTTAATTCTTAATTTATATTTAATATCGAAGAGCCTTTAAAATTCTTAGGCTTTATTATAGTGTTTTGAAAAACTCTTAATATAAGCTACATGAATATGTAATTAAAAATAGGAGTTTACATTTAAAAATTAAAAGTGAATTTTACGTGGCCTTAACAATGCTATTTATAGTCACACTAATATTACTACTTGATGCGCCTCCTACAACTTTTATTTGAAACATTTTTCTCAAAAAGTTTCTGTTTTCAAGATATTTAACTGTTGCAGGACTTTTGGGACACCCTGTATAATAAATAACATTCACAATTTACCTTTGATGCAACGTAAGACTGGTCTTGTGTGCAAAGTGTTGGTTGCAACGCTCGCAGAAATATCTCTTCTCACCCGTGTGAGTGGACTGATGATTAATCAGATTCGCCTTTGTTTTGAAGCTAGCATTGCAGGATTCACAAACGTAGGGTCGATCGTCCGAATGTACCAGCTGATGCCGCTGGAGCAGTTGCTTGTGCTTGAAACTCCTGTTACATTTGTTGCAGACGAAACGACGACCATTGTTGTGTTCGGCTTCCTTATGATACACGACGGAACTGGGATGATTTAAGACCTTGCCACAGATATCGCAGGGAAATCCCTTGTTTGGCTTAGTCTGCTGCAACGTTAAGTAAAGGTTTAAATAGTATGGAAAATTATATAAAAATAAAAAAAAATTTTAATTACTTGAGTAATTTTTAAATTATTGTATCATCATTTAAGTGTATAAATTATAAAACGCAAACCTCGTGTGTGGTCATGTGCATCTCCAAATTCGACTGGTTTGTGCAAGCCTTGTTGCAAACGTTGCATGTAAATTTCTGCAGTTCGTGCATCAGTTTCATGTGCAGTTCACACTCCTGTTTCGATTCGAAATGCTTGTCGCATTTTTCACACATGTAAATCGCACTGCTGGAATCTTCCTTTATCGTCGTCGTAGAAGCGTCCTGCTCCGAGCTTTGTGTCTCTAATCTCTCGAATGGCTCTTGTACCTCAATATTTCCTTCAGCGGAATTTGAGCTATGCTGAGTCGCCTTTTGATGCACCGCCAGGTTCTCCTTACTGTCAAAAAGCATCTTACATTGTGTGCATTCGTACTTGATGTTCTTATGGAAATTTCTGCAATACATTAGTATCAAAACATTAAAACATTGAAAAAGTATTAATATTTTAATTAATAAAATATAAATAAAATATTAATAAAATATAATATTAATAATAATATATAAATAATATAAATATAATAATATAAATAATATAAATAAAATATAATATTAATTAAATATAAAATAAAATATTAATATTTTAAAACTTCTAAAATTCTAATAATTTTTTCAAATTTAAGGCCGGTATTCATAGTCCGTTCTTATTTCAAGACCGTCTTAAGTAATGTCTTAAGATGCAAATATGGCTCTGTGATTGGTTAATCACATCTTAAGATTGTACTTAAGACATTCTTAAATATAAGACCCGACTATGAATACCGGCCTATGAATATGAAAATACACTTTACATATAAAATTCAAAAATTATAGAAGAAAAATTGGAGAATCAGAAAGAAAAATCAAGGAAACAGCTTAAGTTCTGAAAAATCAAATAATATTCTTAAGTAAATGATATTTACCTGTGTACTAGATATCTGCTGCGTTGTAGGAAATTTCTGCCACAGAGCTGACATGTAAATTTGTTTTTTCGCCGACGAAGTTTCGACTTTGATCGTGCTCGTCCACGATTCACGATCACCTCACCCAAATTTTTACCCTCCTGTGTTTCGAGACGACCGATTACTTCTGCAAGATATACATAACATATAAAAATATTACCCAGAGACCAATCTCTTTTCCACTTTTATCTAATATATATGTACCTTCCTGACCATCCTGGATAGTAGCATTTAATGGTTCCTCCGAATCATCGAGCATCTCAAAGTCATCGTCGTCTTCCTCATCGATTACGCCCTCTTCCTTGAATATCCTTTCCAATTCTTTTCCTTGCACCGCTTCCATAAATCTGCGCATATTCATTGATAACAATGACAGAGACAATAACTTACAAGCTCTTATCCTAAAATTATATATACCTTTTAGGAACTTTGCGTTTCCTCCTACGCCTACCATCACCATCCACTTCTTCAATCTCTTCCTCCTGTTTATCTTCCTCACCTTGACTCACAGCTTCCGCATTCTCTTTTGTCTTTTAAAAAAATATGCAAATAAGAAAGTTATAATACATAAAGTAATAAAAGTCAGTACAATTCATTACAAACCAAAGATTCGGCCTCTGTTTGTACTTTGGGTGGACGTCCGCGTTTTCTCCTCGGCTTAGTTAAGCCTTCCATTTGTAAACTCATTTCATGCTCCGCCGCATACACAGATCCATCTGGCATTACTATTAAAAAAACAATTTTACACATAATTATATAAAATTGTTTAAATTAAAATCTTTTTATGATACGAAATCTGTATGAAAATAAAGAGTGCATTACTTTTGATAATGATTTGTTGTTCATACTGTTCATCCTCATTGCATGCAGCCATACTATCCACTTCCACTCCCTCCACTTCTGTTCCAAACTCTGCGCTTTCCTTCTTATTGCGTAAGCGTTCTGCTCTGCGCTGCTGCTCGACTTGATATTTCCAGAGTTCACGCAACTTGCGCTGACCACCCACCAGCAGATCAAAGAATTGCGCTGTTGCCTCCAGCTGGATGTTACAGCCCGGACAAATTGTTTGCGGTAACTTACCATCATCTCGAATCTTAAAGTTAAAGATATACATATATAAACAATTGTATAAGAAATAAAAAATCACAAACATAATAAATATATTAAAAACGTTCTTTTCACTTAGTATTTATATATGCAGAATAAACTGAAGTTTATCCCCTGAATATTCAGGATCTAATCACCGCGTAAGATATCAAATTAACTTAATGGAAAGAAAAGAAAAAAAAAAACTGACGAACGATATACAATGAACATTTGATCAGTGCAGTAGGAAATCAAGTTGCAGTCCATTTAACCGGCATTTAAAAAAAAAAAAAAAATCATGCAACGTTCTACCTTGAGCGGCAGATAACGATTCACCAGCGAACACAAATCCGACTCGCCCGTCTCGTTGATGAATAGATGCTCGTTGCCGTTTTCCGCCGCGCACAGTCGACAGATCTTCGAGTCGTACAGATGTACCGTGTCCATGTTTCCCGATGATACAGCGGAACCGCCGAATTTCTATCCCCCCCGCCCCCCAAACCCCCTCAAAGAGAATGTCGAGATTGATGGAAAAAAAAAAATAATAAAAATACTACGAATTCATGTAAAATCAACAATATATACGATATCTACGTCTTCATTATTATGTACATGCAATGTCGACATAAATACGCTCCGAATTTGCTGCAACGGGAACGCGACGCATTTAAGGTTAGGTCGAGCATTCGCTCCCGTCCTCGCTCAACATTGCCGGCAACATATTTCCCCTCGAAATCCGCCGCAAAATTTCCTAGCGCCACGCGCGGTAACCAGTGTTGCCAATTTCAGGGGCGAGCCACGAGCCGTGGCGGGTGGTGGGGGGGAGCGGCGTGGTGGGGGCTCGGGGTGCGCGCGCCGTTTCGTCACGTGGCTGCGTCACGTGGTTTGGTGTGCCCCCACCACCTCTGCGCAGCCGCCAAACCACGTGACGAAACGGCGCGCGCACCCCCGAGCCCCCACCACGCCGCTCCCCACACCATCCGCCGCGGCTCGCGGCTCGCCCCTGAAATTGGCAACACTGGCGGTAACACTTTTGTCGACGAAATTCCCTGACAGGTGACAGCTGACAACTAGCTGTGACGTCACGCACGCATGCGCACGGACGCGCGCGGCCTCCCGCGCATGCGAGAAATGTCTGTGACGCGACGATTCTCGTGTTGTTAATTATTTTACGTCATTCTCAGATGATGCGGAATGCGGAGAATTGGTAAAATTTGGTGAACATCTCCGAGATTTCTTGATGGATTATTCGTTATATATTATTTTTTGTCACGACAAAGAGATGTGATCGATGACAAGCTAAGGGAATGTCCTGCAACACCTGTCGAACGAAATTTTCGTTCTTCACGAAAGACGTAAATATTATCTGCGTTTGAATTTTAATAGGTTAATCTGATACGGTAAACTGTGCCGCTGTCGAACAATTCGTGTGCTTATTTATCTTTTTTTTTTTCTTTGCTATCGCTCAGATCGGCTGTCCAAGCTGCGGCTTTTCTTCCTGCAGTAAGTGTCTCAAGTACAAATGCGATATCCCCGATATAAAAACAAAGAAGGTTTGCGGACGTTGTTACAATAAATTGAACAAGATGAAGAGATCAAGTCCCGAGGACGACGCTATAAACGAAGCTCCAGTGTCCAATGCGAGTTTAGAACCTCTCGCACCAATTGACATCACTATGAAGTGAGTGAAACGCTGGTTCTTTTTCTGCTTGCGAGCAGTTTAATTGCTATCAAACATTTTAAGGAAGGAATATTTTAATAGAGGACATTTTTGATCTAGATTGGATTCATTAGAAAATCCAGTAAAACCTCCGATAGTAATATATCAGCATACGGATCACTGGGATGCTCTTAAACGGGGATTAGAACCAGCCGACCAACAAATTGTGGACAGATTACAAAAATTGAAAGAAGAGCGTAACATTTCAGTGCCTACTATCGATGAGATAACGCAAAGACTAGCGCTGTTGAAGGATCAAGATCCACAGGCCAGTGGAAGTAATGTTATAAATGTATGTATATATAAACAAATTTATATATGTGTTATTTGGATTCTTATTGCTACATATGAGTTATTTTGATCGTTACTATTTTTTTTACAGATACATCAAGTGGATACTAAAACAGATCAAGAGAAGGCGGATGATTTAATTAATGAGTATATGGCAGAAATAAAGTTGCCTTCGACCAGTGAACTTTATAAGGAAATTCACACGACATTGAAGTCCTTGCAGTATGATGAACTGGTTAACAGATATTCAGCAATGGAAATAGAGGTATATATTTTTGCATGACTGCACTTTTATCTTTTAAACATTACATTTTACAATCAATAAAAATTTTATTTTATCTGGAAATATGTTCTTGTATCTTTTAACAATTATAACAATGAATGTAATAATAAATTATATCTATAAATTTTTGAATTTAGTAAAGTTAGTAAAGTTATTATTTAGTTAAGTTGTACTTAATTTTGTTTTTATGTAAAATTTATAAAATGTTATATAGACTCCTCCAAACATGGAAGATGAGGATGAAAATGAGGACGAGGATGAAGATGAAGATAAAGATAAAGACGAATATGAATCTAGGAATGAATGTTTAATATGTTCACAAACTGCAGATGAAGGGGAACTGTACAGATGCACTGGTTGTAAAAGCGACCTTTATTGTTCTACATGCTTTGAAAGTTACCATGATAATTTTGAAATGGAAATGCATAAAGCAGTTCGTTTTGTTAAACAAGATGAAAACGATAAATTGTCTTCTGCAAAAATGAATCTTATACAAAAATTATTAACATCAGATTCTTCGAAGAATACTTAATAACTGTATTATATAAAAACATAAAGAAAGCATTTTACAGACACTTATGCGAATTTTATTGGTTGAGCTACGATCCAATATTTTGCATACATTAAATTGTAATCTATAAATATTTGTGATAAACGTGCAATTGATTAAAAAAATTTTCCATTTATTTAATGCGAATGATACTTTATAAAAACTGAAAGTATGTAATCTATGAACATATGCTTTATTGCTTTTGGCTGTGTTGTTCTATAGTTGAGGCTCCTGGGTGCTCACCGCGGCCATATTGGAATCGTGACGTCAGAGGCGAGAAAACACGCTATTTTTTTTTAGATGCCATATATTTCTAAATAAAAACATATTTGCATAAAATAACACTTAAGATCTCTTTAATACACTTCTAAAAAACGCCGAAAACTATTCTTTTCCCTTGACAGTCAATCAACAACCGTAAAATGATCGAGATATCAGACTTTGACATGCGGAATGACTGCGCATGTGCAAAGACCAGAAGGACTGGGCCTCATAATATTACATTTTACAGCTGTTGATTGATTATAAAAGGAAAAGGATAGTTTTCGGCGTTTTTTAGAAGTGTATTAAAGAGATCTTAAGTGTTATTTTATGCAAATATGTTTTTATTTAGAAATATGGCATCTAAAAAAAAGTAGCGTGTGTTTTCTCGCCTCTGACGTCACGATTCCGACATGGTCGGCAAGGTACCAGGAGCCTTAAGATAATTCTTATTTTAACTTATATTATTATTATTATTATTATTATTTTAACTTATATTATTAACTTTCTATTTTATTATTATGTAACAGGTAGATATAAAATAATGCACGTGCATATATACGAATAGAAATAGGCATATAAGTAATATAAGCATTCATCATAGAAGCGTCAATCTTTATATTTCTGCTAAATAAATTTATTTTGGCTAGTTATTTTATAAATTTTGAAACCTCAAATTCTTATTCACATTTTATCTACATTTTTATAAGTCTATAATTGCTTTTTATTTTTTTAGGTACATAATATATGAATATTTAGATAATAAATCTTTCGAAATCCTACTATTTTTGCCTGATACAATTATCTTCTAAAACTAGTTTCTAAAACCCCGCGATTTCCAAATATTTGCCACCCTATATCTCTAAACAATTTTTCTCCTATAAATTCATCATTCGTCGAAGATGTAAAATCATAAAAAAAAAAATAAACAAATAAATATTAAAAATATGATTAATAAAAGGACCAACACTGGATGTTCGTGCAAAATTGTGTATCTTTATTAAGAAGAGTTCGTTAATTTTTGCGAGCCTAATTTTGTTTTATATTATTTAATTTAAACAAATAAATATTTCACAAGATATATTTCATAGTTTTATGTAAAATATTATATGTCATAAAATATCTTCGTTAAATTATTTTCTTTTGTTTTTAAATTTAAGAAAAATAGGGTGGTTTTGTCTAAAAATGAGCAAAAATATTACATTTATGGGCTCGTAGCTTAAAAACTAGCATATTTTGGCATCACACGAAGTACACTTTTCCATACTTTTGGTCGATTTTAACGGCGGCCGTACTTTTTTCATATAAGAAATTAGTGCGTGGTCCTTTTCGTTCTTCAAGAAAGACGTAAATATTCTTGCGTTCGAGTTTTTAATAGGTTAATCTGATAAACTGTGCCGTTGTCGAACAATTCGTATGCTTATATATTTATCTTTCTTTTTCTTTATTGCTATCGCTCAGATCGGCTGCCCATTGCAAGCTGCGGCTTTTCTTCCTGCAGTGTCTCAAGTATAAATGCGATATCCCCGATATAGGAACAAAGAAGGTTTGTGTTTGTTATTACAATAAATTGAACAAGATGAAGAGGTCAAGTTCCGAGGATGACGCTAAATGAAGCTCCATAATGTCATCCAATGCGAGTTTAGAACCATTCGCACCAATTGACATTACTTATAATATATGAAGTGAGTGAAACACACTTTAGTTCTTTTTTGCTTGCAAGCAGTTTAACTGCTATATCAAACATTTTAAGGAAGAGGAATATTTTAATAGTGGATATTTTTTATCTAGATTGGATTCATTAGAAAATCCAGTAGAACCGATAGTATAATGTATAAGTATACAGATCATTATTATTGGGATGTACTTAAACAGGGATTAGGACCAGTCGACCAACAAATTGTAGACAGATTACAAAAATTGAAAGAAGATGAGTGTTGAAGAATCAAGATCCACAGGCCAGTGGAAGTAATGTCTTAAATGTATGTATATATAAACAATTTTATGTGTTATTTGGATTTTTGATCTCTAGATTGGATTTATTAGTAAAACCGCCGATATAGTAATATATGTATATATATATATACAGGGTGAGTTTTTTAAATCTTAACAGGCAAATACATATATCTCGAAAAGGAGAAATTAAAAAAAAATGTTTTAGAAGTTTTATGGCTTCGAGGGGGACATAAGATGATATGGTACTATTGGTTTGACCTTCGATAGTCATTTTAAGGTCACGAAAGGTCATCTTCAATTTCTTAAATGGAAATACATAAAATACAAAATATCTTATAAATTATTCAGTTTTCGGTAATCTTTATTACCTTAATATTACTTTTATGCATAGAAAATCGAGACCAATCGATTGGTGTAAAGAAAACTTATAATCATTAAAAAAATATGTTGCAAATTAGATATTTTTTCTTAAAAACAACTGTATGTTGTCTTTTATACCAATCAATTTTACTCATTATTTTGTGCATAAAAGTATTAAGGTATAAGATTACCGAAAACTGAATAATTTATAAGATATATTTTGACTGTATCTTTCAAGCCTCATATAACTCGAAAAATACTTAATGGAAGAACATTTTATTATAATATTTTGGAAAGCTTTCGAGATGAGCTACAAGAATATATGTAATGAAAAATAAGGAGTTCCATTTAAGAAATTGAAGATGACCTTTACGTGACCTTCAAATGACTAGCCAAGGTCAAACCAATAGTACCATCTTATGTCCCTCTCGAAGCCATAAAACTTTTGTCTGAAACATTTTTTTAAAAAACTTCTTTTTGAGATATATTTTTGCCTGTTAAAGATTAAAAAGACTCACTCTGTATAAGCATATAGATCACTGGGATGCATTTAAACAGGGATTAGAACCAGCCGACCAAATTGTAGACAGATTACGAAAATTGAGAGAAGAGGGTAACATTTCAGTGCCTACTATCGATGAGATAACCGGCCAAGGATTAGCGCTGTTGAAGGATCAAGATCCACAGGCCAGTGGAAGTAATAATGTTATAAATAATGTATGTATATAAACAATTTATTATATATCTCATATTAAACATTACATTTTACAATCAATAAAAATTTTATCCTGGAAATATATTTTTATACCTTTTAACAATTATAACAATGAATGTAATAATAAATATATCTATAAATTTTTGAATTTAGTAAAGTTTTAATAATTTTAAAAAAAAAGGTTATACTTATAATTTTGTTTTTATGTGAAATTTATAAATTGTTATACATATAGACAAATATGGAAGATGAGGATGAAAATGAGGACAAGGATGAAGATGAAGATGAAGTTGAAGATAAAGACGAAGATCAGAAATGTTTACTATGTTTGCAAACTGTAGATGAAAGACAACTGTACGGGAAAAGAAGATGCACAGGTTGTAAAAGCGACCTTTATTGTTCTACATGCTTTTTGAAAGTTATTTCCGAGAAAGTTTCGAAAGGGGAAAGCATAAAGGAGTTCATTTTGTCAAACAAGACGTAAATAAGGATAAATTGTCTTTTGCAAAAATCTTTATACGAAACTTATACGAACCTTATACGAAAAATAATAACATCAGATTCTTTGAAGAATACTCAATAACAGTATATTACATAAAAACATAAAAAAAAGCATTTTGCAGACACTTATGCGAATTTTATTGGTTGAGCTACGATCCAATATTTTGCACACATTAAATTGTAATCGATAAATATTTGTGATAAATGCGTGCAATTGATTTAAAAATTTTTCCATTTGTTTTGCGAATAATACTTTATAAAAACTGAAAGTATGTAATCTATAAACATATATATATGCTTTATCGCTTTTGTTGTGTTGTTCTATATAGCTTTTTTCTTAAAAACAACTATATGTACATGTTTACACTAATTTTGATTCCTCTCATTTTATGCATATAAATAAAGTATTGATATAAAATCATAAAAAAAATAAATATTTTACAAGATATATTCATAGTTTATGTAAAGTTATTATGTCGTAAAATATCTTCGTTAAATTATTTTTTTTTGTTTTTAAATGTAATGTAAAAAAATAGGGTGGTTTATTAATTTAAAAAAACTAATTGACCTTGAAAAATGCCCTCAAGGTCAACTAGTTGTAGGTCACGGTATTATTTCCCTTTCGAAATCCAATTTTCAAATATTCGCCACCCTGTATATCTCTCTAGACAATTTTTCCCCTATAATAAATTCACCATCCGTCGAAGATTGGCGGCCCTGCGGCGACTCGCGAACTGCGCCGTGAAACACGTATGCGGTCGTCATATCGTGTATTACAGGGTGAGCGAGAAGTCGAGCGGCCCAGAGAATCGAATAGCCCGAGTACGCGGATTTTGTTTTTTCCCAAAAAACACTCATGCACGCTTGAAGGCGACGATAATCGGCCGCGTCGACGAGTTCGACAGCCAGAGCCGAAGCGAGGACTCGCTCGCACCTGCTGCTGCTGACCTCCTGGGGTCGTCGTGACTCATTCCGTATATATACAGAATAAATACATACATATATAGTTCACGCTCGTGATATATATATATATATATATATATATATATATATATATATATATATATATATATATACAGCAGCGTTTAATAAGAGAGCGATCAAAATAATACGCCGAGGAAAGTCATCGCCAGGGTAGATAATTTCCCCGTTATCGGACGACAGATGCCTATCCGCGCAGAGGATCTTTTTCCGATGTGACACCTGGATATCACGTACAATCAACGTCAACGTCAGCTGACGAGGAAGAGTCGCTCCTTCACTCGAGACGCCCTAAACAACGAACCCCTGGCATCTCCTTTGCATGGTGAGATTTTTTTCCTTTTAGGTTAGAATTCACGAAATCGAGTTACGTCAGTCGATCGTCATCAGCCATCAGTCGCACGTCATCGATCATCGATCGCGATCTCTTCGTCGCGGCTTAAGGCGCATCCTCAAATCTGGGATCGCGATGCAGCTTCTTCCTTCTCTCTCTCTCTCTCTCTCTCTCTCTCTCTCTCTCTCTCTCTCTCTCTCTCTCTCTCTCTCTCTCTCTCTCTCTCTCTCTCTTTCTCTCTCTCTCTTTCTCTCTCTCTCTTTCTCTGTCTCATCTGATCGATCAGGTGATTCGACGATGAGTTCGATCGCTCTTTGAGGTTAGGACGACTTTTCCTCCCTCGATTCGCTTCGAGTGATAAATTTTTCATCGCAAGTTGGATTCGATCGATTTGTTTGCGAAATCGAGACGAAAAAGCATCTCTCATCGATGACGTCGTAGTTGATATACAAGTACGTAGGATCCTCCGACGTGGTCGGAGGAATTTAATAAGAATTGCAAAGGCGGAGAAGCTGCTAATGTCATTGTTGTCAATCTTTGTTCCCGGATCATCTGTTCTTTGTTATGCTCCAGTTTTGTGAGATGCAAATTTTTCTACAAATTCATCATCCGACTTTATTCTGCTTCTCAGAATTTGTAACAGCGATATACAATATATAACATATATGTACTTTATAAACATATAACTCTACTATAGCAATGTATATTTTAAATGTATTTTCTTATATTATTTATTCCATCATATTTTTTATGCAAATTGTAGTACGATAAGTGAAAAGTATAATATTGATACAGAAAAGTATACGATCACATTTAAAATATATTTGTTCAACGATAGATGTTGCGATGTCATGTTTGTCAAATAATAACGTAAACATTTTTCAAGGATATTACCTGGCAGTGGAGAGTGATAAAGAATTTGTCTTTTTGGATGTTTCATAAGGTGCATACGTTGTAAGAAAACATGCCTCTGTTTGGAAAGTCCCAGAAGAGTCCAGCGGAGGTGGTGAAGGCTCTCAAGGAGGCGGTAAACGCGTTGGAGCGCGGCGACAAGAAGGTAGAGAAGGTACGTTGTTGCGGATACACGTCGGTTTCTACGATGAAATACATCCCCTTTTAGGCGCAAGAAGACGTGAGCAAGAATCTTGTACACATTAAAAACATGCTATACGGAACGGCGGAGACGGAGCCACAGGCGGACATCGTGGTGGCACAGCTGGCGCAGGAATTGTACAACAGCAATCTGCTGCTTCTGCTCGTGCAAAATCTGAGTCGCATCGACTTCGAGGTACGTCTTTGATACACATAAAACAGCTTGACGACAAAAAAAGTTGTACAAGTGGCTAACATTCTTTGCGGCAGAGGTAAAATATCGCTCTATTATTAATATAACTAACTATTTGTTATTTATACGACTGTAAATTATTATAAATGTAATGTATTAAATGTCACAATTACTATTAAAATATTCGTGCAGCTTTAAAATACTTGTTTTATAGATGAGAGGAATGGTATTGTCAATGCGACAGTTAAATAGTCAATATTGTGTTATTAATATGTTAAAATGAATATTGATTTTATTGAATATGAATTTTATTCTTCTATTCTTGATTAAGGGAAAGAAGGACGTCGCGCAGGTCTTCAATAACATTCTGCGGAGGCAGATTGGAACTAGATCACCTACGGTAGAATATATATGTACCAAACCTGAAATTCTTTTTACACTTATGTCCGGGTGAGTTCGTTTTCTCTCTTAATATCGGTAGAATATAGACATTATATATTATCTGTACTAATGGAACTTTGTTTTGTAGCTACGAGCACCAGGATATCGCGCTCAACTGCGGCACAATGTTGCGAGAATGCGCGAGATACGAGGCGCTGGCCAAAATTATGATCTATTCAGACGATTTTTACAACTTCTTCAGATACGTCGAGGTCTCTACATTTGATATCGCGTCCGACGCTTTCTCTACATTTAAAGTACGTCATGATTTACAATATGGGACTAGAAGCCTAACATACATTTAGAAATATTTAATATTAAATATATTAATTTAAATTATTTTAATTTAATTTAAATATTAAATATATTAATTTAAATTATTTTAATTTAATTTAAATAACTATATTAATACTAAATATTATTTGTTCTCTCTTTCAACTACATATTTAATTAAATATTCCTCTAAAATGTTACTATTTTTCGTCCAATGTTGTGCATTATTAATGTTATATTTTTTTGTTTTCTTGCAATGATACAAATGATTCGTGATTGTTTATACAGGAATTACTTACAAGGCACAAAATACTCAGCGCCGAATTTTTAGAGATACATTACGATAAAGTTTTCTCACACTATCAGAGGTTACTCAATTCAGAAAACTACGTAACACGACGACAAAGTTTAAAGCTGTTGGGTGAGCTATTGCTCGATAGACACAATTTTACAGTAAGTATTTTGCGTTGTTGCCAATAATATCTATACAGTTGTATTAAAAAAAGAAATTTTTGAATCATATATTCTTAATAATAAATTTATTAATTACTATATTTACAAACATTTATTTGCTAAAAATACAATCGAAATAATATATTTGTTTCATAGATGTTGACAACATATTTCTAAACGAAAGAAAAAAATATATGTTCTGGCATTTCTTACAATATATATATATATATATAATTAGTGTAGAGTACACATAAATTATACTAATATATATTAGTATAATTTACATATTATACTAATAATTTATATACACAAACATTTTAAAGATAAAAAATAATTTAGTCAAATTTGTTAATAAAATAATTAGTAAAATGATTAGCCAAATTGTTGAATCAACTAGAAATATATTGCAACATAATAATTCTAAATAATATAGGATATATAATAAGAGAAAATATATATTTGGCAACATTTTTCAATTATTTGAAATCTAAATGTCGTAAAATTGGCCTTGGTTTTCATGTTAAACTTGTTGCAGGTCATGACACGATATATATCGAATCCAGATAATTTGAAGTTAATGATGAACATGCTGAAGGAGAAGTCTCGCAATATACAGTTTGAGGCTTTCCACGTTTTCAAGGTATGACACTACAATACATTCAAATTTTTTTAATTATTTAAAAATTTTTGCAAATTTAAGTAAGTCGTCAATATCAATTCTTGATTAAGTCTTTGCGTTCTTTTGTCGACTTTCTTAATGTTAGATATCACACAAAAAAAGGATCAGTTTATCTTCTCGAGTTATCATTATTACAATAAAAAAAAAAAAAAAAAAAAACCCTATTGAGAAATGGAATAATAATGAAAATTAACGATGGTTTCTTTCCATATTTTGTCCAGGTATTTGTAGCAAATCCCAACAAACCGAAACCCATTTTGGACATATTGCTCCGCAATCAGGAGAAGCTGATCGAGTTCCTGACGCGCTTCCACACGGATCGTTCCGAGGATGAGCAGTTCAATGACGAGAAAGCGTATCTGATTAAGCAGATCAAAGAACTTAAGTCTGTACATGATAATTAAGTCAAGGAAATACAATTATTGCTACTGCTACGACTAACTACCACTACACTCATTATTACTATCGAGTCTACTGCTGCTGTTGCTAATTACGGTTTTATTATTATTATATAGGTAGTTATAATTTATCATCACATCATTGTCATTATCACACCGTTATTACTATCATCATTATCATTGTCATTGTCATCTCGGCATTATTATTATTATTAATTATTATTATTATTAATTTTATTTGTGAGTAGCACTGTAAATAAAGATTACATTTATCTCTCTTATTGTATCATATACAGATCAAGTTGTCATCGTTGTCAGCGTTCTACCACGTTTTTAGGAATGAATCGGTTATTAAAGCAAAAAGAAAACTTGTGTCTTCATTTTTGCGACTTTAATCGCGAGATTTGTGCTTAAGTATATAGTTTCTACGTATTTAAAAATCTATTATGTATATGAAGAAAATGACAGCAACTTTTAAAGCAATTGTTTTTATTTTTTTTTTTTGCATTCTTAAATTTTTAGTTATTATCTCTAAACTTTCAGATCCTTTTAACATTTTTATAATTTGAATCTAGTAAGGATCAGTCAATACTTAGAACGATATCGTGTATATTACAAATTAATATAAAATCTTTTATTCTAATTTAACAAATTATCTTACCAACCTTTCTTATAAATTAATGTCATTTAATTATTTTGACAATAGCTGCAATAGCGAAACTCATATCAGTGAATAGGCGCGATTTCTGCGTATTGTTTCGATCAGGATCACAGCTGGGATATAATTTCTCCGTATCTCTTGATTTTTGAAGTTTTGTCACTACATCGTCCTTCAAGATCTTTTGTTGGATGTTTTTCATCAACCAATTTATTTGCGGACATGCCATTATGGCCTGAAAGATATTGGAAATTAAAATAGGAGAAAGAAAATTAGATATCTAAGGATGTTTGTGCATAATCATATAAATATTTAAAAGTATAGTAACAATTATTAAGAGTTCAAGAGTCTGCAAAGCTAGAAATTGTGAGGATACAGCAATATTAAGAATGCAAGAAGGATTACTTTAATTTACCTTCGAGTAATCTTCATCCTGGCTAAGAAGCCATATTAGTGTGGCGCAATGCAAGAATACCTCCTTGTTTTTCAATGATCCGTTCAAGAGCTTTATTAACGCCAGTGCGTACTTGGTCTAACATATAATTAAGTTTTTTTAAAAATAAATGTAGCGAAAAAGATTAAATCGTCGATTTTCAATGATTTTACTCACTTCGATGATATATTTTCTTGTATAGTCGTACTTCGCCAGAGTGATCAAGATGCTGCACGCTAGCAAGCAGACCTTCATCCACGGCAGTGATCTATTGTTCAGCGCTATCGTGTTGTAAATGTCATCGGCCAGATTCAGCTCGCAGAGGATGACGCAAAGAGTCGGTGATAATTTCGTTATAGTATCTGTAAGACAAATTATATTCACATATCATTTTTACACTATCGCAAAAAAATCATCAGATTACTTAGGGAAACAATAGTATCCCAAGTAGTAAACTGACGTCATTTTGACATCAAAATGAGATACGCTTGCTACCAGATAGCACAAGTATTATGAAGGGGCATGTTCCGATATACACTGCCAGTACTGAAAAGCTATAGTTTACGTTACGTATATTATATATTTTCAGTACTAGCAATAATATCGAAACATGGGGAAGATATATTTTTAGATTAGTTTTATCTGAAAAAAATGAGAGAGGTATCCGCTCTATACCTACCCAAGCTACTCAAACAAGTGATGAGCGTCCCGACGTTGTTGCAATTGCGTAAATTATCGATCATCTCTTTCCAGTAATCGCTGTCCGGGATGGCGAGTCTCGTGGAAACGTCCTGGAGATCCACCTGCATAGCTTCGCCGCACTCGTTTCGAATCTTCATGGCGATGTCCTCCTGCCACTGCCGATGCAACTCCTCGCGTTCGAGTCTCCTCTGCCTGAAACGACGCTGAAACGCGATAACCGTGCGACGCAGGGTCAAGTAACGCAGTCTCTCGCGTCTGCCTACGACGTAGGCTCGCCAATAGCTCTGGATGATCAACGCGGCGTACTTGATGGTCTCGTATCGCCGTACGGCGAGTCTCATTCTGTAGTACGATTGAATGTTCGTCGCGGCTCGACGCAAAGCGACGAATCGTCTTCTCGTCGCCAAGGTTCTCCAGCGTGTCTGCAAGACGATGGCTGCTCGAGTCAGCTGATACTCCCTTCTGACAAGACGAGCCACTCTTGTCGCACGCCATCTCCTTTGTACGTTCAACATGCAGATCTTGTATCGTTTGTACTCTTTCCTAGCTCTGATCATTCGCCACCAAGATTGCAGAGCGACGCAAGCCCTCCTCTTCATCAAGTATCGCTCACGATCCGCACGAGCCAAGATACGTCGACGCCAGTGAGTCTGCAGAAGAATGGTAGCCTCGCGAAGTCGTAGGTATCTTCTGCGTTCCTGGCGAGCCACCGCAATATTACGCCACCAATTCTGTATTCGTATCGCGGCGTCTCTCGTCTTCAGGTAACGTCGTCGGATGGACCTCGTCGACATAACATGACGATACCACGATTGTATCAGCAAGGCAGCTTGCCGTTGCTTCAGATACTGTTTTCTGACTATCTTCGCCCGCCAAGTCTTCTGCAGGATCAATATCGCTTCCCGCATTCGCAGGAACTCCGCTCGTTGATGTCTCGCACGCTGGATTCCCCGCCACCAGCGTTGCAACTTCGTGCAGCAAGATCTTTGAAGCTTATATCTACGCGAACACATCGTCGCCCTCCACCAGGTCTGTATCTTCAGCGCGGCGGCTTCTCGCCTGCGAGCTCGATACTCTCTCCAGGTTCTCTGAATGAGAACGGCGCTCCTGCGATGCAGGAGGAACTTCTTTCTATCGAGCACGCTCAGCCACCATCTCTCGATGCATCGCACGGCTGTTCTCGTTCGCAGAAAGTCATCACGCGTTCTTCGCGCCAATAAGCATCGTCGCCAGTGAAGCTGAATGATGCAAGCGCTCTGTCTCCTGAGAAGGAACCATTCGCGCTGCTCCCGCGCGATCTTCGTGGATCTCCACCAATATTGCACTCTTACGACGGCATCTCTGTACATTAGATACTTTGAACGTTGCAGTTTCATTGCCCGCGTCGCTCTCCACCATCTCTGTATCGTCAACGCGGCGTTCCTGAGATCGCGATACCGATCTCTCTGCGTTCTCATCAACAACACGGCTCGCCATCTCCTCTGCAACCGGATCACCCTTTCGCGTGTAATCCTCAGCTCTCTCAGCTTCTCCCTTCTGGTCTCTCGCACCTTCCTCCACCATCTCTGAAGACGTATCGTGGCCGCCCTGACGCGTAAATACCATATGCGTTCTTTCAAGTCGCAGTGCCAGGCTGGCGTCGTCTTGCGTCTCCACGCACGTTGGATCACGAGAGCGGCGAGATTCTTGCGAGAGCGCAGGTAGTTTCTCGCGCAAACGTACCAGAGTTGCGCCCGCCACCATCTTTGGATCACGCGAGCGGCCCGATCGAACCGCGGCGCCTGGTACTTGTGAATGATCTGCCACAGGAGCGACAGGGTCTTCTCGCAGTGGCCGTCGGCGATGCTCTTCGCGTCCACGTCGCCTTCTAGGTTGTAACCGACCTGACGTAAGGCGTTCAACGCCAGGTCCACGTTGTGCACCTTCTGCAGACGCGAGATCGCCGGCACCCGGCAAAACTGGGTCAATCCTTGGACACCGGTGATAAGTTCCATGACGCGACATAATCGCACGCCGTCGCGCAGATCGCATCGTATATCCGTCACCGCGTAATCGTACTCCTCGATGTAGGTCTGCCGGTGAGTGAGCACGTAGTCCTGGGTGCGCAGGACTCTCGTCACGTCGCCGATGCCGCTCAAGAGCTCGCGCGAGAAGCTTAGCAGGATCTCGCGACTCTCCTTGTGGTGAGCGCGTTTGTGAAACAGGCACGGATCGTGACCGATCAGTTTGCTCTGCTTCGCATAGTCCAGGAAATATATCAGATACAAGAACTTCTTAAGGATAAACTGGTTCAACTTTGTGACGATCTTTTGGCTCGGATCGGTCTTGTGGTAACCGGGCATCTTGATCAGTTGCGGGTCCGAGAAGAATCTTGTTAACAGGAAGCGAGTTAGGCCGACGATATCGTTGTTTGAACGAAGAGGAATGCTCTCGCTGTAGACGGTTTCCAAACCGATTCGCAGCCACAGGGGATTGTAATTCAGGAATAGAGACAATATGATCTTCTGCAAGCCTATTAAAGACAAATTATCATAATATATTATAATAATATATTATATATTATATATTATATATTATTATATATTATAATTATTATACTAGTTATTTTATGCATTAAAAAAAGATTTAAAATTTTTATCTTGATGAAAGTCTCCGATAGATGCACATAAGCAAAAGATAAAGTACATAAACAAAAGATTATTTAATTAACGAACCAATATCACGATGTAAATTACGATCCGATCTGATGGACAAAGTTCCTTTGATGATGTACATGTTGATTCGTGAGAGAACATTCGTGATTTTATTGCTTTTGAACATAGCACTCGCAGCTTTCCGCAGAGTGTTCAACCTGGTACTCGTGTGATATCTGAAAACACACAATTAAAATAATAATTATCATTGGGATTGAACATTAAGATTAATTTTGAGATCAAGATTAATTTGTATAATTTTTTAAAACAAGCTTCTCTATGCTTCTATTAAATATTGATGAAATGCGCACCTTGCAGACACAGTTTCTTTAGTTTCAGCCAGTACAGTGTTCTTTTGTGCTTTGCACGACTGCCACACTTTGCCGATGTCTGTTACGGCAGTCTCAATGTCGACGGATAAATCCTCTGGTGAAGATAGCAGAGCGTTCAACCATTTTGTGAATGCCAATTCTTGCTGCAGCAGCCATTGCTCATCATAGTGCACTGTACTGTTACAATAAGAAGACCAATATGTTAAAACAATCAGAATAATTAATTTTTCAAATTAAAATTATAAATTTAATTTTCATTAACAAATATTATTCGCTTGCAGTATATTTTTGCAAATTAAATATAAAAATAAAAATAATAAATATAAAAATTAAAGACTTTAATCAAAATATAACAAGAGAAAATTATATAAAAATATAAATCATCTATATACACATTTATATTTTTAAAATTCATAATAGAAATAAATACATTATGGGATGTAATTTAACCAACTTTTTCAAAAATGGATCCTCTGTTGTCGATGGCGCAAAGGGATCTAATTCAAATACTTCATATATGAAGGATTCTTCTTTATCCTGTATTTTGAATCTTGATTCTCTGATAAACGAGGAAGTATGCCATTTTGTCTTATTCAAGGCACTTAGAGACAACTTGTTTACCTTGATTGCTGCTACATTTTTCATCCTTTCTATAATCATAATGCATTAGAGATTAAAATTAATACAATTGAAAATATAGAATTCTTAAATAAAATATATAAATATATATAAATATATAAATAAAATATATAGAAAAATAAAATAAATAAAAAATAAAAAGAAAAGAAAGCTCACTTGCAACAGGTAAATTCAATTGTAATTTCTTTGCACTTCCTCCTTCGCACAAAGTTTTGTTCTTTGTGATTCTACCAGTTCTTGTGCTATTCAATTTTGGTACTGACATTGACACTATTTTCGAGTGAAAATGCTTCCTCGGTGGAGAAATCTCAATATACATGTTCCCTATTTGTTTAGCAGGCTCAATTTTCTCAGGAATAATTTCAAAACTGAAATAATCGTCATTGGTTATTTGTATACTCGGCTCCACCTTTATATGCTTCAAATGTTCGTTGAAATCTTTATCGTGATGTTGGGCAATCGGCGACGATGCAATTAAATGCTTGATATCGGTCATGAGAGAGAATCCTTCAGATTTAATCGGCGACAAGTGGTGCAAGCTTGCTGGTTGCGATACAGGTGATGCATTGTTAAGAGTTTTTGTATTCTCATAAGTTGTTGCGGATGTTTCAAATAAATGACTGCGACTGATATTGAACGTTTTATGCTTATCTGCATTTTGAGAGAAACTTGCGGATTCTGTCAATTCTGGAGAACTCGAAGCTACATCTGCAGGTGTAAATGTAAATTTATTCAGCAACATGGAAATATCAGAATGGACCTTGTCATTGTCGCACGCTGTATCTTCAATGATTCCGTTGTGTTCCAACAATATACCATTGCATTGTCTTCTTTCCTTGATGTATGTAACTCTACGTATATCCTGCGGCTCGTTCGTAGAAAACACTTGTGGCAGAATACTTTCATTGTTCCATCCATTCAGGTTTTGATAAAATATAACACCATCTGGTTTGTCACGATTATGATAAGTTCCATTGATTCTATCATCTTTACCTCGCGTTGCATAAGTTTCCGTTTCATTACATCCATTAAGGATATTCTCTTTGTTTAGATCTTTTTCATGTTTTAATTTACATTGTTTTGCTTGTACATCAAGACTAGGAATCAAGGATTTACTAAAAAAAGTTGGAACTTGTAATGTATTGCTTTGATAGAATTGTTTCTTTGCTGTTGACGCAGAAAGATTCGACGGCTTCAACAATGATGAAGATGTTTTTGGCAATTTCCTCTTTGTCTTAAAGCTTTTCTTATTATTATCTTTAGCAGTCGTTGCTATAACAATATCATATTTAATTCGTCTATTATCTGTAAGCTGCAACACATCTCGCCAGCATCCCGCTTCTTTCGGGGACCATTTGATACATATTGTGCCATTGCTTTTCCCCTGAACTTCTAATTCAGACGAACTTAGGGCAATCTGACGCTCTGCAGCTGGCACTTTTGTTATAGCTACCTGAAATAAAATTATCATGTATAAATAAGAATATATTTATAAGAATATCTGAGCTGAAAATTTTTCTGCAAAAGGTCATAGATTTTTAATTTCTCTAACAACAATAATAATAATAAAAATAATATATTCCTCTTACATTTAATGTTCTGTCGCTGTTATTTTTTATATCTAAATAACACTCTGTACTCGTGTTTACGTTAGTCTCCAGTTCGATCCTCGTTGCTGGTTGAAATGGGGCGAGTAACATGATATAACGAAGCTTGTCCATACACGAATTCGTGGCTTTGGATTGTGGCCGCGGACTCATCTTGGCATACAGTCCTTTGACAAACTACGAATGACAAGAAGAGAACGAGATTACATGGGATTATTTTATTAAATGAAAAAAGAAAGAAATGTGTATTTGTTCATGTTAAATCCACGTTAACGTAACAAAAAAACACATCCTCTCGTTTCACCGCCAATCTTACATCGTACATTACACCACTTTAATTAGGAATTCACACCTTTCGAGTTAAATCACCTTCGAGAAGCGATCAGCCGCTATCGCGATCCTGTACAAGTAACGGATTTTGTCAATTTAATTTGAACGCGGGGGCAAACGTATGTTTTCAAGCAGGCTTGTCAACCTCCAATCATAAACTGTCACTGAACACTACTTGTTTTCTCTAGAGACTCTCTAGAGGGTCTCTAGTTTTCTCTAGCTCTCAGAATTTTTTTTACCAATCATTTTTAGTATATATTTATATTTTTTATCTTTTTAATATAAATTTATATTTTTATATTTTTAATATTTTTAATATTTATTATTATTTATATTTTTAATAATATTTTAATAATATTTTAATATTTTTAATAGTATTTGAATAATATTTTTAATAATATTTTAATAATTTAAATATTTAAATATTTTAAATAATATTTTAATAACATTTTAATAATATTTTTAATAATATTTTAATAACATTTTAATAATATTTTTAATAATATTTTAATAACATTTTAATAATATTTTTAATAATATTTTTAATAGTATTTTTTAATAATATTTTAAATAATATTTTTAATAGTATTTTAATAATATTTTTAATAATATTTAAATATTTAAAATATTAAAATATTTAAATAATATTTTAATAACATTTTTTATATTATTTACATTTTTCAAATATATTTTTTATATTTTTAACAATTATTTTAAGTTATTTTTTTTTAGATATCTGTGACTGGAAATTACTAAAAACGCTGACGCGATGAATTTCGAAATAACTTATTAGAAAATCCACTAGTAGCGCGCAACGTCGTGATTGGCTGTCGACTGGGGAAATTCTCGGGACCCGAGAAATTCACTAATTTCAACAGCCAATCGCGATTGACGCTCCGTCAATCCGCGTTTTCTCGCTAGGGGGAAAGCTCCCATAATTTATTTTGGGGAACGAGCCGATGCGGGAGATTGAATTTCTTGTTCGTCATCAATCTACTGGCAAGTTTGTGTCTGAATAAATACAGAAATTCGGTATCGGCCAAGTGTCGGCGCCAGGGGAACGAACGGGCTCCGCGGACGCGGAACCAGATTTTTTTAGAGCGAGATTATCCCGCTGAAGATCATCGGGAGTCCGTTTCTTTTTTTTCCATCTCGTTCGTTATACTTTCAAGGAAATTCCCCGATCAAATGCGTTCTTCAATCGCAGCCTCGACGAGCAACGGGATTTTAGATTAGTATATTGTAAGTATCGCGCGCAAACATATACTTTTTATTTTTTTTTTTTTACCTTTACTGTATATTGCTATATTTATCTCGCAGTTAATTTCACGATTTTATCCGAGACTGCCGAAAACTAGTCGAATTCGAGAACTCGAGGATACGGATATTCCCTGCGGGAATCGTCGGCTGCGTTTCCCGGTGAGAATCCGCGACCAGCTTCCCCATCCTCGAGAGCCATACGATGGCCGATTCCAGTGACTTGGATCGGCAAATCGAGCAGCTGAAGAAATGTGAGATTATCAAGGAGGCGGAAGTCAAAGCTTTGTGCGCCAAAGCGCGAGAGATCCTCATCGAGGAGAGTAACGTACAGCGTGTCGACTCACCTGTAACAGTAATTATCTCTGTTCTTTGTAAAGAGTAATTTAATTGTCAAAAATAAAGCCTCGAAAATGTTAAAGTCGATACATATTTATATATATATATTTTTTTAAGGTTTGTGGAGATATTCATGGACAGTTTTATGATTTAAAAGAATTATTCAAAGTAGGCGGAGATGTGCCAGAAACAAATTACCTTTTTATGGGAGACTTTGTAGACCGAGGTTTTTATAGTGTTGAAACATTTCTTCTTCTTCTTGCATTAAAGGTATGTAAAGATGTAAAATTGTCCATTAAAGATTACAATTAATTTGAATAGTAAGTAAAAAAAAAGACTTGTGCTCTTGTTTTACTTAAACATATAAAATATTTATCTTTACTGTCTTTTTATATTTCTGTAAGAATGAGAGGAGCCTCAGTTCTGAAATGATAGACTCGAAGAGTTTATTTGAGAAGAGATTTATCATTGTATTCATGCATACTTATATCTTATATGCATGCATACTTATATCTTATCTATTTGCAGGTTCGTTATCCTGATAGAATCACGTTGATAAGAGGAAATCATGAATCGCGACAGATAACACAGGTTTATGGCTTTTATGACGAGTGCTTACGCAAGTACGGCAGTATAACCGTATGGCGATATTGTACAGAGATATTTGACTATCTATCATTATCCGCTATCATCGATGGCAAAATCTTCTGCGTTCACGGTGGATTGTCACCTAGTATTCAAACCCTGGATCAAATTCGGACTATAGATAGAAAACAAGAAGTGAGCTCATTTTGTGTTTGCTATAATTCTTTTACAGCAACAAATTATATAAAACTAGTTATTTTTTTTATCTATTGTAATATAATTCTACTAGTTTTATTAGTCAAGTTAATTATGTGTGCTTTACTGTTTCTAAAAAATTTCTAAAATTTCTGATTTTTCAAAAATTAATTAAAGCTGGCTTTTAACGCAGGTTCCTCACGATGGACCAATGTGCGATTTGTTATGGTCGGATCCCGAGGATACTCAAGGCTGGGGTGTCTCACCGCGTGGAGCTGGTTACCTCTTCGGCAGCGACGTCGTAGCGCAGTTCAACTCGGCCAATGACATTGACATGATATGCAGAGCCCATCAGTTAGTGATGGAAGGCTATAAGTGGCACTTTAATGAGACTGTATTGACCGTCTGGTCCGCACCAAATTACTGTTACAGGCATGTAATATTTATACTCGTATTTCTCTAATGGATCTTTGTATATTGAATGTCGTATCATCATATTACAATTTTATTGTTCGTAAAAGTTAGGTTTTTGCTGTCTACATTCTTCTTTCTTCACACGCATAATTTTTTTTCTTTATTTCTAACTATTTTTAATCTTGTTTTTATTTTTTAAATACATTTCTTAAGAGTAATTTTTAAAATTATTTATATTTTATTTTTTATATATTTATTATAATTTTTCTAATATAAATTACGTTTCATACTTTTGCAGATGTGGTAATGTAGCCGCGATATTGGAGTTAAACGAGCATCTGCAGAGAGATTTCACGATATTCGAGGCGGCACCCCAAGAAAGTCGCGGAATACCCAGCAAAAAGCCACAAGCGGATTACTTTTTATAAATGAGTTGTTGTAGGGTAAAAAAAAAAAACAGCAAAATCGTGCATCGAATCGACTTGATATTTGCTTCTTCTTTTCTTTTTTTTTCTCAAAACAGTTTGCATCAATCATGAAGAAGAACGTTAGGTGGCTTGCTATCATTTTTTTATGGTGACACGATTTTTGTGATTATGTTGAATGATAATCGCATAAGTATTTGAATAGAATTACGACGATATATACATAAGGAACTGATGTAAAATATAATAAAGTTCGTCTCTTTCTCGATTTTCTAAATCCTCCATGGTATGTTGTATAAAACTCAAATGTCTGAAAGAAATTTTTTTTAAAATTTATATATAAAGATATATATAAAACAATTCTACGTCCACATGAATTTTATTAAATTGTTCATGAATCAGTGTATTATATACAACTTTATTTTTAATTAATTTAGAATTTTCGTATTTTTGAGAAATTAAATTTTCTTTCGTATCGATCGTACTTTTTTTTTTTCAATTAGTACTTTTGGGCTAAATACAATTATTTGGCACAAAATCTCGTCTCGATCTATATGTTTGGCTGACCATCATGGCTATGATGCAAAAATATTATCGTACCAATCAAGTGATGCAAATGCTCTCTAGGCTATTGTTGCGATCGAGGAATAATTATAAACATATAATAAAAAGGAACAATTATGAACATATAAAATATATGGACGGACATCATATACCTATTTTGGACGATGAAGAATGGATTTGCGGGAGCATCAACTTGATTCGGGATACTATATCCATCAATCACAGATAATCCAACCTCAGAGCATTAGAGAACTGCTCTAATCTATTTTCACTTTGTCTACGATGTGTATGTATACGATATTTTTTATATTTAACGTCATTATTATCTTACATTATTCAAACTAATGATAACTGTTTTATTAACACTCAATCAATAAAAATTAAAAAAAATACTTTTTTTCATTATTTTAAAAGAATTCAAAAAAGATATATTGTAAAGATTTGTGCTCATTTTGAAGTATATAAATACATTAATTTTTGGAAATGATAAGTTTTATGATAATCAAATCACTCGATTTCTTTTTTCCTAATACAATCTCGCTATATATGTATAATAAATACAATTATAATATATATGTATATAATCTATCGAAATGTGTTGCAAAATACAAATATTACGTTAAATAATATATATTAATTGCTATTGCGATTAATAACTTTTTTGAATAAAAAAATTAAAGTTTTTGTTCTTTAGAATTCTTCATCTTAAAAAAAAAAAAAAAAAAAATTTTTTTTTATTTAAAAGATGCAAAATATATTTTCATTTTTCATTACAAATGGATGTGAATAAATGATTAATATCAATAATGACATATATATATATATATATTTTAATAATAGATACAAAATATCTTTTACAAAAATATATTTAAATATAAATAAAGGAATAATATTAATTATATTATAAATTATATTATATATTATATAATATTAATTATTATAATATAATATAATATATATGATATATATTAATTACATTATTATAATATAAATATTAATTATATTATTTAATATTAATTAATATATATATATATATAACATTTTTATCTACAAAATATAATTTTTACGATATCTTATGTAACAAAATTATTTTGTATAACTTTTCATATATAATAAAAATTTTCAATATGCATGTATTCTTATAAATAATAAGGATAATCTGCGGTATAAAAAGTAATAAGTTATTACAAATTTGTTAAACATATTAAACAAACTGCAGTGAATACCCGATCATTATTGAATATTCGATCATATATCCGTTCTAAATTAAATTACACGTAAACGTGTAAATAACATCGCTGTTATATGTAATACTTATATAACTTATATCTCATCCTTTTTATTTTTGCAATATTGTATTATATATAATGTGTTCCTCGAGCAGATGATATTATAATACAAAAATATAAATAATCGATAATATATGCTAAAGTATATCACATAAGTCATGGATATATGTATAATATGTATGAAATAAACCGCTTTGTCAATTTTAGTCGCTACTTTATACAATATAAAAATCTTAATTAAATATTAATTCAAGTTGATAAAAAAGATGTCACTAAAGAAATTCTCGCTTTCTAAATGCTATATTATATAATATAAATACATTAGTTAATCGCCGCATTAACACGTTAAATGCTGAGCTGATTGTGTTTATCTTAATTATTATTAATAAATATATATACATAAAATAACAGAAGTAATGCTAGATATTTAGCCAAAACATATTTATTCCTTTCCCCAATAAAGTATTTGAGAAATTGTCGAGGAATAATCGGGATCTCGTGACTTTAACTCGCGTATTAGTTTTTTAGCTTCTCCTAAATATTCATCATTAGTAAAATAATCAGCATATTCATATTTATTCACTCCTATTTTCTTCACAATGCCCCATTTCTCGCATAGCTTCAATTTTAAGCTTTTAGGAAAGATTTTGGAACAATATAATGCACGGATACCTTTAAAAATTGTATTTAGTGAAAGGTCATTCGAGTCTCCAAGACTGTCTTTGATAATCTGATTATTTTTGACGTTTATAGCTGTGAGTAACACTATGGGGGGAAATTTTGATTCATGTAATCTGGGGATGATTGAAGCGATCAAGGGGGACCAGAGTTGATTACTTAAACCAGGAAACGTTGTAAACATGACATCTGTAATATTAGACGTTAGCGATTTTAGCGCGTCAGGTACATAAGCGAACCAACGAAAGGATACGCTTGGAAAAGAGTGTGCTATGTTAAATCCGGTAATCTTATATCCATCAGAATAATTCATGCAATCATGCTGTATGTGATATTTTTCTGCCATCATACTATATAAATAATTTATTTCTTTCAAAGCGAAGGGTTCGCTTCTTATTTGTATACGATATAAATAACATATAATGAAGATATCAGCAGCGAGAGACATATTGTTAGTGAATGTAAAAGAATTTATTTTTGATGTGTAAGGGTCCAAATAATGATAAACAATATATTTGCCGAGAACAGGTTTTTCCTTTTCAATTCCCCTTCTGGTACATACATGTCTTTTTTTCATATGTTCGATGACTCGTCTTGGACTCAAGTTCAGTTCAGGAAGAGCTACTTCATGCGAGGGAAATTGATTCAAAAGTTCGACAATATCATCTTCTCTCGGATTTTTATTTAGCTCGCTTATTAATGACAGTAATAGGCATTCCGTATCAATGGATGAATATTGGATCTGAATTGGGTCCATTATATGTTTGGTCTGCAGATATTTCCTGAAGCTTCCCTCTTTTTCAATGTTGTAATGAATATCGACTATATAAATTCAATAAAGTGGACAATAAAATTTTAGCTTTTAAATTTCAAAATACACATGTATTATACATGAGAAGAAAATAATTGACACACAGTCTATTGCATTTATAATATTGTACGTGCTGTCATTATTCTGTTTATTTGCGATTTTAAAAAGATAAAACAAAACGATACGAGAGCGATAGATTATTTTTAATAAATTAGATTTAATTTTTATTTCGCGATATAAAGACATGTGTTTCAAAGAAATCGACAATAAGAACAGTATATATTATATACATACTTGATACTTGATATAATATTGTGCAGAAATTGTGAGAAAGTTTTTCTCTGATTTCGGAAAAACTGAGTTACTTTATTTCCAACGTATCAACATTGACAATTAGAAATATTATATTCTCGATAACGAAAAGCTTGGTAAAAGGAAATCAAACTTTACAAGGTCAAAATATAAACATACATAAAGTTATAAACATATATGTTTTATATATGTGTATAGTGAAATTATTCGCGGTTTACTTGTGATTGTAAACAAATATAAAACAGAATAAGAATAATATTTTTTAACAAATTTAATTTTAATATCGAAATATGCCACATATTTCTCTGAAAAAATGAAAAATATATAGACTATTGCTTTGTAGAAATTGAAAAAATGTTTTTTTATTTCGGAAAATTCGAGTTACTTTATTAAATCACTGCACGTCCTCTTCTCAAGAGGCAATATTGCTATAATCAACGTGATTGATACTTTTACAGAAGATTTCTTTTTCATATTAATACATAATTTTTATATAATTTGGTATCCAAAGATTGCGATTCTTTAATTATAAGAACATAAGATACAAAGACATTTCTTTATTTTTAGTTTTAGCATTTTCAATTTTTAATTTAATTCAATTGTAATATTCAAATTCAAGGCTAGTTTATATAATGTTTTATTTGTTTTATTTATTTTATTTGTTTTATCTGATTTATTTAAATTAAATATAAATATTCAGAAATAAATTTTCTTAGTGTTATTAAAATTATTTGAGTTATTTGATATATAATTATATTATTTATGATATTTATTTATTAAATGTGATTTATTATAACTCCAACTTTAAATACGCTTATATACAAAAAGAACAGTTGTAGAAACTGAAAGCCATTCAAACCCTAAGATATGGATTAAGAAATAAATAAATAAATACCAAGAATAATAGTTTTAAATAAATAAATAAAAAAATAATAGTTTTAAAACATTTATATTATTTTATCGAAATGTATACTATATATATATATATATATATATATATATATATAGTCGTGTTAAGTGATCGATGATGACGATGCTGCAGTAAGATGTCCTTATTGTTTCGATGTAATAACTTCATCAATATATCCTCTATATACTTCACGATTTTCCTCACGTCTGTTGATAAATTGCAATACAAATAATAATTATCGACTACCAAGCGCTTCTGTTATTCATGCTGCGCCATTATTTATTAATTATTGCAATATATAGACGAGAGATGCATACACAAAATAATGCTTTTGTATATATATATGCGGCATATGCAAGGCTATCTGCAAGAATGTAATATTCAATGTAGAAGAACTACACTAACATTTGCCAGCGTTTACGATTCACATCTGGTAAGACAAAAAGACAAAAAGAAAGAAAAAGAAAAAAGTCACATTGTTTAAAATTGCATCTATGTGTGTGTGTGTGTGACTTTTTTCTTTTTTTTTACGCGGGGAAATTATCATGGATACCCTCCGATCTTATTGTCAGAAGAAGTAATGTCAGGCACGGATCTTGGAGAATCAAGGTTTCTCTGTTTTTTTCCGGTTACTTTAATTTGACTACCAAATATATTTTAATGATAATACTTTAACGAGAATTTGCTGAAAAATACTTCAATATATAGATTGTGTTTTTGAATAATATATAATATACGAAGAAGGTAGGACCATATTTGTATAATTTTGTTAGATATAAAATATATATTTTGTTATACATTAATATAAATATTTATTACTTTATTAATCGCATTATTATTATTACTTTATTAATGTTTTTTCTAATTAAATAATTAATTAAAAAATATTTATTTTTTTCACTAAAAAATAAAAATGTATTTAATATTAGTTAAATAAAGAAAGAAAAGAGATTTAATTATTATTTAAACCTAATATATATAAACATGATTATGGATACGTTAAAAACTTATTGACATTACATAACCGGGTAATTATAAAATTATGATAAAATTAATCAAAGCTAATGACTATATATATGACTTATTATTATTTACTTTATTTGCCTTAAAAATTTTTGCCTGAGACAGTCTTGTCTGATCCGATTATAGCCTATGTGTTTTATTTTTCGTGAGACACGTTTCCAAAAAACGTTTCACAAACGTTTTGTGACAGCGTTCGTCAAACGTTTGTGATAACTGTCAAAAAACGTTTGACCAGATGGACATGCACATGTTTTATGAACGTTAAAGTTCGAACGTTCCTAAAACGCTTATATAACGTTGATGTGTTGGTGGGATATCATTAAACGTATCACATAATTTATTGCTTATATTGTAAATAGATTTATATTCTTCCCCTTACACGTAATGCTTTTTTTTGCATCGTAATTCACTTCATTTGCAATGCTGTGCATGTTTTTATTCTTTCATCTATATCGATGATAAAGATATTTTCCGCAAATTGTTATCTCGTATAAATCGTGCGTTTTGATCACTTTAATTACACTCGGCCAAAAAAAAAGCGGTATACTTAAAAAGTAGCAAAAAATTGTGAAAGTTTAAGAATTTATAACTCAGCTAATAATTATGATATCGAGGTGTTTAAAAAACGAAAATGAAGCTTGAAGTCTGTAGTTTAAGAAAATTTTAGACCGAATAATAGGATATTCGCGGGGTTTTCGCTGGTACGAGTTCGGCATTACTTCTTCTGACAATAAGATCGGAGGGTATCCATGAGGATTTCTCCGCGTAAAAAAGAAGACAAAAAGAAAGAAAAGAAAAAAGTCATACACACACACATAGATGCAATTTTAAACAATGTGACTTTTTTTCTTTTTTTTTTTTCTTTTTGCCTTTTTTTCTTTATACACCAGCGTGTTAATGACCTTCGATCTTCAAAACAGAAAAATAGATATTTCGACATTATTCATTATTCCTATAGTTCTAAACTTCAAAAGGCAATATCTCTTCAACGAAGCGTTTGCGAGCAAACTTCTAGATACAATTTTTGTTTGTTTTGAGATCCTGAATTCATATTTTAAGTTTGGCCATTTAACCCGAAAACCAGCCTGACACACACACACACAACAGATAATGAACGTGATTGGATTACTTATTTCATCTGACAACGAGTTCTTCTCGCACAGAATAATGTGAACTGACTTTTTATAATGATGAAATATGGACAAAAACCAGTTGCATATATACACAGTATAAGGCGGTACATAGTATATAGGCTGGATTATAGAGGCCGTAAACTTTTTCCGTAATCGTAAATTTAAGGATTCAACCAATTACGTTGCCGAATCAAGCAACGCGATTGGTTGAATCCTTAAATTTACGGTTACGGAAAAAGCTTTACGGCTTCTATAAACCAGCTTTACATATATTTTATTTGCAAATTTGAGTGCAAAGCAAGAAAGGATTTCCGTATAAATATCAGGCTTCCAGTATCATTTCGCGATTGAATCTTAAATCAGGAAGAAGTGAATTTCTTATATTAAGTTTTGCTTTTTAAAAAAATTATTTTAAAACAATTCTTTTAGTAAAGAATTATCTATTTTCTTTTTTTTTCTTTTAGGATATCTTATTGTATTTAATGATACAACTAGGCACACACACACACACATTTATATAAAGCACACGATAAACTGTGATCTATATAATTAGTGATAAAGTAACAATAAAAGTGCTAAATCTTTGTTGTTTTAAATGTTAACTGTTCCGACGTGAACAAACAGTAAGTATCAAAATCTTACATTTCTTTAGTATGTAGTTAAAACCCTTGGTTTTGCTGTTTTCGAAACAATTTGCGCAAGATTAAATATGATTTAATAAAAAACTCAGTAAATAAAGTATATAGGCAAATATTTTATGATAAAATTAATGTTTTTTACTATGTCGATTTTTTAAACTGTATATTATATAAAATTATGGTAAGTAATTTTTTCGGAAGCAGAATTAACTGTGTATTTAAAATCTCGTGATTTATAATTCTCCGAGGCTATTTCAAAATTAAACAGTGATTATAAACAATAATGTGATGCTGAAGCGCTTACATTGTTGTATAAATATTTGATCAAAGATTAAAAATTATATCAGTTCAATATTTTGTAAATGCCAGGTCTTCAAATTTTTATTAAAAGAAGAATATTTATACATTTTATAAAAAATAAATCTTTTTAAAGATGTGAATAATATATAAAGAAATGTGTAATATAAAAAATTTATTGTAATTTTAGTGAATTTTTTGATTAATGAGCACAGATTCCACGTTTAAACGATTCCACGTTTACATAAATACTCGAGAAATAATCGAGAAATATTTTGCTGACGAAATATTTTCATTTACATTGATTTCACATTTGACTTTGATATGCATTTATATGCATGTAAATCTTCATATTATCATCAACAGATCTTTAAATATTATTGGTTAATGCGTTGAGTAAGATAATAAAATAATCAGTGAGATAATAATCAGTGGGATAATAAAATAATCCAAGCATTATGCATTGTCATACATAACTGTACATTATGTAATAAAATCTTTGTCAATGTGTCTGTGTGTGTAAGATTCCAATATAATTCTACTTTAACAAGTATCGTAAAATTTATGCATTTATGCATTTATTTAATAACTCAAACTTTTGAACATGTTTACAGGATGCAAGAATGGACTCAATCTCTTTATTATATGCTTTGTTTGTTGTTTTATTAATCTCGGCAATTTTATCGATATCATTGCGTCATTATTATATTCTTCGACGAAAGCTCAAAAACATTCCTCAATGCGGTATATTTCCTATTGGCGTGGCATTTGAGATATTACAATTAACGGATTACGGTAAAGAACTTTGTGAAGAAAATATTGACATTATATGCTTTTATAAATTTATATATATATATATATATATACATAATACATATATATTTTTTTCGTCATTTATATATGTATATATTTTTAGCAAAAGACTTAAGACGAATATTTTTAGCAAAATATTCGTCTATTTACTTTAAATCAGTATAATAATTAGTAAATATTAAATATCTGATTGTGCTCATTCGCAGGAATTATGAAATGGTTGGTTGAACGTATGTTACGTTTTAAAAAAGGAATCTTCATATTTTGGATTGGTACAAAACCATTTATTAGTCTCCATAAACCTGAATTTTTTAAGGTGAGAATGAAAAGAAGTTTATTGTTAATATAAAGTATCGATTGTATGTGTATAAAACCGATATAATAATACATTCATCATCACAAATATTTTATATATATATATCGTATATATATTATTTATGATGATGAATTATTAATATTATTATTAATATACATTAATATATATAATTATTAATATAATATTAATTTATTATCGTTAGAAAGTGAAGCTTTTTTTGCAATAGTTGAAATGGAACAAACTTTTATAAACTTTATTAAAATTATATTATTATTATAAAAAATGTTTCAATATAAATAATTACACGGAGGAAAAGAATTTTGTTAATTGTCAGTAATATTATTGCTGTTATTTCATATAAATTTACGCGTTATTATAAAATGATATAATAAATGCTTTTTGCCGTTTATTGCTTTGATGATTACAGAATAAATAAAAAGTAATAAAAAGTAATTTATTATTTTAGCACAACAATTGTGTGTGTGTGTGTGTGTGTGTGTGTGTGTGTTATTTGCACGTGTCAAGATTTTTAGCAAAATTATTTTCAGCAAAGAAAATTAATATTCCGAACAAGCCTTTCTTTTCGCTCTATCCGTATAACAGTTGATCTAAATTTGCTATAAAAATACAAAATATTATCGGTCAAGTTTGCAAAGTTATCTTTCTATATAAGACAACCCAGCGAGAAATAATTGGTCGAATCGACGTCGATTTGACGACCATTTCTTGCTGGGAAGCGAGCCTTCTTGCAATCAAATAAGGACTAATAATATGATACAATAAGATATAAGGCATGATCGACATATATCATTATGTAATAAAAAGGAGATATACTTAGATTTTAAGCGACTACATATATATTTACGTTTATTATATTTTATTGGCGTAGGAAAAACTGTTCTGCCTCTCCAACGAAATAATTCACACGGTCAAATTTTACTTTATCAAGTTAAAATTCCCATTTTAGTAATTTAGTCAATTATTAATTTTATCTTGAAAATATTTATATAAAGTATTTTGTGTGTGCCTATTATGATTAGGAACAAAACGTAATTATATATAAAAAAAATTAAAAATATAATACAATTTTTGCATACGAGGCTCTGTTTAAAACAAAATTTTATGTAACAAATGTGATAAATTATTATATAATATATTCTTTTTAAACTCATTTTTACAGATTATTTTGTCCAGCACCGTACATATCGAAAAAGGAAAAATCTATAGATTGATGCATTCTTGGTTAGGCAAAGGACTTTTTACTTCTTCAGGTAAACACATAAATTAACTCTTTTATGTCTGTTTATATTATCTTATTAAAGATAAAAAATAAATTGCAATTACATTAGTTTACATTAGATTATATGCGATTTTGATGATCATTCACGAAAGTATTTTGAAAACCACAAAAAGACGAAAAAGAGTAAAGTTTTATACTAATATATAAATACGCAAATTTGTATACTTATACATATATAATATATATATATCTATAACTTTGCACAAGAGAAAAAAAACTCTTTTGTATTCTGATCCTCGTGTCTTTACTTACATAACTGATTTTATGTAACTCAACATTGGTATTTAAATTCATGATATATCATAAACATATGTTTTATGATATAATAATGATGTCATATTCGTATAAATTAAAGCGCTTTAAAGCATTTTATTAAATGATGAAACTCTTCTTATTTACATTCAGTAGCGATGTCAGAAAAACAAATTATAAAATATTACAAGAAAACAAGGTATAGCAATTTTCCAGTAAACATATAAAGTAACAGTAACATAACATCAATGTTATAATTTCCCACTAAACAATATGTAACTGTTACGTACAAGACATATGTTATATTACAATTACATTGTTGAGTGGGAAATTATAACATTGATGTTATGTTACTTTAACTTTATGTTTACTGAGTTGTTACTACCTATACGCATTTATATTCTTAATATCTCTTACTTTTTAAGATATAAATGTTTCGCTGATTTATATTACTTTAGGAGAGCAATGGTCCCATGACAGAAAACTCATCGCGCCAACATTCCATTTTAGTATAGTGGATCAATTTGCTGTTGTTATGTCTGAAAAAGCAGAGATCCTGATAAAATGTCTGGAGAAGGAGATAGTGAAAAATCCAGGAAATGCTATCAATATTTTTTCGTTCACTAACAATGCTGCTCTCGACGTTATTTGCGGTAATAAATAAATATATATAAATACACACACACACACACATATATATATGTATATTTCACATTGTTATTTATAATATATAATATTTTTTGGATACAAAAAGATATATCGCTGACACAATATATTTTATGTTCAACATCAAATTTTATTAATTATGATGTGGATAATAGAAAGACTTGTCAAGAGTATTAAATTTAAAGCGGAATCGGCAAGCTCTTTCGTTAATAATAAATTAAATTGCTTATTTATATCATTTATTTTGTTATCAAATAGACGGTTAAAAATGTTTACTGAAAAAATAAATTATTTTGCTTCAACATTTAAATTTAAGCTTCCACAATCAAATTTAATCAGTACACGAGATTTTTCTGTTTGCGTGTGTCGAGAAAATAAGTCTTACTTACAATATTGAATTATTGAATAATTGATTACTGTATCGAATGTCGTTTGTTTTTACAAAGTTTTATTAAATGTATAGTGGTAATAATGAGGTTTTTTTGCTGCAACAGCAAAATTCTTTCTCTTCTTGTATATGTATGATCACGGATTATAATGCCGATATAATTTTGATGAGCTCGATTATCGACATTGTAAACGGACACGTTTAAACCTGAATCTTATATTTTAAATGCTATATCACATTTTATTTAATTGCGAATAAAAGGAGCTTATACACTCGTACATATTTAAACATAAGCAAAATTTTTTTATGTTGATATTAATTTCTGTGTATAATAAAATTAACTATTTGACTCTATATTATTTACGAGAGTTATTAGTGTTAATTATATTTTTTCTGAAATTTATAATGTAGCATATTTTGACGAGAAAGCTATCTATACTAACAGTCATTTTACAGAAACGGCAATGGGTGTGGACGTACATGCTCAAGAAGTTGAATCCAAGTATGTCACAACAATACATAGGTATGAAGAGTTGCATATTTGGTTAATAATAAAATAGTTAATAGCATCATTAATTTATTAAAATTTTTTATAAAGAATTAACAACAAATTTTGTGTGATTAATTAATTGACATAACAGAGCGTAAATATATGCTGTTATATCAGTTTAATATTTTAATCGTGTTTTTAGAACCTCTAAATTAATACGCGAGCGATTGTTTCAACCGTGGCTTTGGCCCGACTGGGTGTATAACTTATTTCCTATAGCAAAGGAATATGAGTCAGGCGTTAATAGGCTACATAAGTTCACGAGAGAAGTACGTGCCAAAACAAACGCTATAATGATACATTATTATAACGTATTAAGATATATCGGCAGAATTTAACAAAATTAATTATTGCTTTTTTTATCTAAGCGAATTGAACAAGTTTACTGTAATAAATAAATAATTAACTAATAAATCATAAATTTTAGGTAATAAATAAGAAAAAGATTGCACGACAGTTGCAAAATGGTACCGCTAGATCAGAAAATGAAGATTATGAACTTGATATAGGTGTGTTTTATTAAATTATCGTTATATATGTATATTTTTAAAAGGATTGTGTAAATATGTTTTAAAATCATTCTTGTGAAATTTATTGCATTAGGTAAGCGAAAGAGGAAAGCTTTTCTGGATCTGTTACTAGATCTGAATGAAAAGGAAGAAGTTCCATTAACCGATAATGAATTGAGGGCACATGTCGACACATTCATGTTTGCAGTAAGAGAAAGATAATCTTTACAATTTAACGCAAAACTTATCAGGCTCGGTAATGTAGTTATAAATGAATGTTAGTATAAAATTATAAGAATATAATAATGATATAGGGTTACGACACAACTTCGGTTGCAATAACCTGGACGCTCTTTCTCTTGGGTAATAATCTCGAGCATCAAGAAAAAGTTCATGAAGAACTCGAAGAAGTTTTCAAAGATTCCGAGACACCAGCTAGTTTAAAGGAACTATCGCAATTAAAATATCTCGAGAGAAGTATAAAGGAAACGCTCAGATTATTTCCAAGTGTACCTCTGTTCTTAAGGCATTTAACGGAAGATGTAAACCTAGGTATGAGATAAAATTTTATTTCTATTAATATTAAAAGCTAAAAGAAATGTTAAAATATTCACATTAATTTAATATGTATGTAAATTTGTAAAATTCGTTCAATTAAACGTAATGTTTTTGCTTAAATGGTAGACAATATGTATATGTGCGTGTTTATTCTTTTCAGAAAAATTTATTTTTCTATTTATTAAAGGCTAAATAAATGCGATTCAGCAAAAGATGAATAGTTTAAAATCCACTTTAAACGCGGTCTCTAATTTGCAACAGAATTCAAGATAAAAATTCTATTTATCATTTTATGCCGCGCGTGTAAACTTCGAATTCTTTAAATATTTTTATTGCAAGAATAGAATTCTATAGATTGTATAAAAATAGATTTAACAAAAGTAGGTTTATATATACGGGGGTAAGTCAAAAAGTAAAGGGACAAATAAAGAAAAAGCACATTTATTTTAACCTATGTGGAAAATTTACATATCATTTTTCGACATAATCCTCACCAACATCGATACATTTGATCCACTGCTTAACAAGCTTCTGTATTCCATCCTGGAAAAAAGATTTGGGTTGGGTGCGTAGCCAGTTATGCACCACTGCAATGACCTTCTCATCCAAAGAAAATTTGTTTCCTCGTAGTATTTCTTTTTTTTTTTTTCTTTTTTCTTTTCATCTTTTCGGTTTATTAAAAGAAACACTACGAGGAAAAAATTTTTCTTCGGATGAGAAGGTCATTGCAGTGGTGCATAACTGGCTTACACACCCAACCCAAATCTTTCTTCCAGGATGGAATACAGAAGCTTGTTAAGCAGTGGATCAAATGTATCGATGTTGGTGGGGATTATGTCGAAAAATGATATGTAAATTTTCCACATAGGTTAAAATAAATGTGTTTTTCTTTATTTGTCCCTTTACTTTTTGACTTACTTTCGTATTAGGGGTTTTACAAGCTCCATTTTTTAAATCATAAAACATTTATATTAAAAAAATTTTATCGATATAAAATTTTATATGGCAGAATACTATAATCTGTTTTATTTTAGGTGAACATATGATCCCGAAAGGTGTTACAGTTGTAATCGATGTTTTCTTAATGCAAAGGAATCCAAGAGTTTGGTCGGATCCAGAAAAGTTCGATCCAGATCGCTTCCTTCCGGAGAATTCGAAAAATAGGAATGCATATGCCTATATTCCGTTCGGCGCTGGATCGAGAAACTGTATCGGCAAAAGGTTTTCTTTACTCGAAGAGAAAACGATATTAACAGCTATTTTAAGAAAGTGGAGAGTGAAAAGTGTGAAAACGCCCGATAAGATTCAGTTCGGACCCGCTCTCATTTTACGACCATGCGAAGATGTATTAATTTATTTCACGCCAAAGGAGAATAATAATTAATTTTTACTAACAAATAATTATTTCTCTTTATCGTCCGCAATCTTTTTTATAACTTTTTTCGATTACGGAATTCGATGAATGTTTTTCATCGTTATTAATCATTGTGCATATATACTAAAATATATATATTATATATAGCTTTTATACATATATGTATATAGTATAGTGATTGAATAATATATATATATATATATATATATATATATGGGTTTAAAACTCACGAAACATGGGGCAAATATATTCGTTGCTGTTGCATAGCCGAGAGTTAAAAAACGGAAACGATTTGTTTTTCACGCACATTTGTTTTCTACCCGTTGATTCCTTTAATCTGGAGGTAATTGAAGGTTGATATAACTGATCGATATATATCGATATATCGATGATTTGTAAATTAAATTTATGCTTTGTATGGCTAAAGGCCATCGCACACTAATTTCCGTAACCGTAAGCATAAGAAGTAACGTAAGAATTATTTTATGTCTAAAATATGTGTATATATTTATATATATATTACATATTATTATTCTTTAAAATTATTAAATATCAAATCATACATAATTAGATATATATGTATACACATGTCATGCAATGAACATAAATCGAGTAGAAGAATAGAGATGTGCCATAACTTTTTAGTAGCAATACTCATATATAATATGTATACAATTCTTCGTACGTAAAAATTTCAACCGACTGAAATTCATGTTACGTTTTAAGATTATGGTTATTTCTGATCTTACGGAATTATTTAGATCAAAGCTAGTTTTTGATTGGTTCTCGAGCTTATGCTTACGTCTTATGCTTACGGTTACGGAAATTCGTGTGCGATGGCCTTTACGGAAATTCGTGTGCGATGGTCTTTTAAGTTTAGGGTGCCGTCACATGGGGCGTAACTTGCGTAAGCGTAATGCTGGGTCCACAATAGGTGATTTAAGTCCTAAGCCTTAAGAAATTGACCAATCACAGTCGAGTTTTCTCTTCATACTTGACTGCGATTGATCAATTTCTTAAGGCTTAGGGCTTAAATCACCTATTGTGGACCCAGCGTAACCAGCGGATCGCCAATCACCGAGTTATTCCGATAGAGCCCTTCGTCGAGCTCTATCGGAATAACTCGGTGATTGGCGATCCGCTGGTTACGCTTACGCAAGTTACGCCCCATGTGACGGTACCCTTAAAGTCAGTACTTAATATAACGTAACGCGTTACGGAAAAGCTTGTGCGGTGGCCCTAAATTTGAGCAAACGATATATCGATATAAGATTGCGCAATAATAATGCAATTAATTTGCTCAAATTTAGCCATATACAAAGCATAAATTTAATTTACAAATCATGCATTCTTTATTTACTTTAGGTTTAAATGAATGACAATATGACATTTTATATACAATATATATATACATACTTGATAATATATTGTTGCGCAGAAATTGTGGAGAAGTTTTTCTGATTTCGGAAAATCTCTCTAGCTGCGAGTTTACTTTATTTCCAAAAACTCACAAATATTAAAAATATTAGAAATATATCGAAATATTTCGAAAAAGCTGGTATGTAAAAGTAAGGAAACAAAACAATATAAGTTACAAATGATCATAAATATAAAATATACACATATATACATATATAATAAGTAAGTAATATATATTGTAAAATTATTTGGTTTTACTTGTGATTGTGTGATAAAAATACAAATTCTTTCTTTCGATTATTAAAGAACTCTTACTGGAGCTTATTATTAGTCCTTTATGCATTTTGTATTTATATATATATTAGAACCTTTTTGATTTTATTATTTTAAAATAATTTTTACTCCTAATATTAAATATTTATTTCTATATAATATTTTCTCTATTTTGTGCGCAGATCCTTAACAAAAGATTATATTTATTAATTCTATCACAAAATTTTATTTTTATAATTATTTTATTTTTATTTTATTTTTTATTTAAGTTTCTTCCTTTCTTCGATTTTCATACTAATGGCAGATCGATCTATCGATCTATGGCCGGTATTCATAGTCGGTTCTTATATTTAACAATGTCTTAAGTACAATCTTAAGATGTGATTAACCAATCACAGAGCCGTATTTGCATCTTAAGACATTACTTAAGACGGTCTTAAAATAAGAACGGACTATGAATACCGGCCATTGATTGGCTACAAAATAGAGATTTCAGAAATTTTCTATACTGCAGCCAATCAATGCGCTTAAAAAGTTTGTCGTACGACAAATGTAATATCGGCCTTAAGAATTGGAATTTGACTAATCAGAATGAAAGGAACTAAAAAGTCTCTACAAAGAACAAACCTGTAGCTCTAGGGGATCTAGGGAATATTTGGCGCCCGCGCGCGATCGGCCAATCGCGCTCGTCGACTACGCCGGCCAATCGGCACTCGCCGCCGACTCGCCCACCAGTCGCGCGCCTCGGAACGATTCGGCTAGTTTCGCGAACGCGCCGACCAATCGCGCGCGCCCAACCCCACCCATCGTGCGCCGTGACAAATGCAACTTTTACTTCCGGCTGCGTACACGGCCATCGCGCTTGATTTCGTCGACTCTGCTTCTTCTCCGCAGTTCGTCCTCGTCGTCCGTCGTTCGTGTGTTTGACCGCCGTGTAAATTCACCCGCGTCCGCCGCCCTACGCATCATCGCCCACCTGCGCTCCCGCAGTTCTATATCATCCGAGGGGTCTCTTTTGTTTGTCGTATGTCCATCCAGAATCTCAACACATTCGGTGAGTGTGAAAGGAAGAAAAAAAAAAGAAAAAAGGAACGGAAAAAAAACGCGCACTATCGCATCTGACCCCCTTCTCTCTCCCCTTGCGCACTCTTCTGTCCCCTCATTTACGTTCCCGTTTGTCTCCCCGTCTCGTCGCAGCGTTCTTTCGCGAACGAGGACGATAAAACTGCTATCGCGCCTCGGCGATCGAGGGGCCCCCCCCTCGATCCCCCCCCCCGGGGTTAATCAAAATGGCGATGGCGGCGTTGTTCGCGCGTTCCTCGCCCTTCTTGCATCATCCTGCGCAATCCGTTGCCTGCAGTTCTTTCATATTTCTCTCTCTTTCTCTCTTCCGCAGACCCCTTTGCAGATGCAATCAAGGGTTCGGACGATGACGTCCAGGACGGCCTCGTGCATATAAGGATCCAGCAGCGGAATGGTCGTAAAACCTTAACAACGGTGCAAGGACTCTCCTCGGAATATGACTTGAAGAAAATCGTGAGAGCATGTAAAAAGGTGAGCGAGCCTCTGGAGAATTTCCGTCCTTTCTCCCACCTATCAACCTACCTACCTACCTCTCTCTCCACTTCCTCCTTCTCTGTCTGTTGTGTGTCACCCTCCCCGCTTTCTACCTCCCACCATTACTCAGTCAGGCAGAACTCTAAAAATAGGTCTGATGCAAAGAATCATGAAGAGAACAGATATAGTTTTGCAAATTCTACAAGTAGCATTCAAAGCTGCATCTACAAGTGGTTTGACATATAGCGGCAGGCGCATTCTTTGTTTCAATTCGATATCATTGCTCGATGACTTGGCTTTTTATAGCTGCTTTGTTCATTGTTGAGCGAGTCATTAATTGATACTTTAATGTTATCAATATCTAATGCTTTCTCTTCAATGTATGTGGCACTTTTGTCTTTTTACAAATAGAATGACATTTTATTTTATTGTATATTAGAAACATTATTTCTTTATATATTTATGTAATATTTGTAATTGGAGAGAATAATTTATATAATTTTTAATATATATGTACTATAGAAATAATATTTTAAAAAACAAAATTTATTGACATGAAAAAGAATTGTATATATCTAAATTATTTTATACATTTTTTATTATTAAGAATGTATCTTGTAATCAAATTATTATACAATTTTTGTTTCACAAATTTATAACGTTTATAATTGTTATATTTGTATCTTCACCTGGAAATATTCAAGCTATGATACTGAAGCTATAATTAGTCATGGTTATCTCGTACTGATAAGTTTTAAGTACATTGTACTTAGGGGAGATAAAGAAACAAATTGACATTCCTTCAAAGGAATTTAGAACTTTTTAGCAAGATAAGAACCTTTTTGTGAATGCCTAGTCTGATATATATGATTATACTTCATTTACACAGGAGTTTGCCTGCAATGGGACAGTAATAGAGCACCCGGAGTACGGGGAGGTGCTGCAGCTGCAGGGGGACCAACGAGAGAATATATGCCAGTGGCTGACAAAGTCAGGTCTGGCAAAACCTGACCAGCTGAAAGTCCATGGTTTTTAATCGACTAACAGCAACAACAACAATCATCATCCATGCCACAACTTACAACAACAGACGGCTCCGCCCCTCGTCAGCGCTTCATCATTGTCTCAAATTGAATCTGTATATCAGTCACTAAACTCCTCGTGGGATATCCCGATTATATTCTATCACATCAGCATATAAATATAAATATATATAAATATATATACATACATATATATATATTATATATATATACATACACAACGCGCGCATATATATTTCAATAATAAAGAAAAGAAAAGAAAACAAACGAAACGGAGAAGGAAGTAAACGAAAGAGAGGAATTAAAGAAAGGAGGAAAAGAGGAGATATAGCGAAGGAAGAGAGGATATATAGGTGTATAACCGGCGTATATAGGCAATATACCCTACGTCTAATCAGAAAAAAAATCTCTCAAGATATAAAAGCAATACATCACACTGTAAGCCTTATGTTAAGTGATAGCGGCTGCTAGGGTAGGTTTCCTGCCTTGCGGCAGCAGCAACACAGTGGGCAGGACACACCTGATTTTAATAATCATCGTCGAGGAGATAGAGGCATAGATGAACGAGCGGTGATTAGCAGCGCCGGATGGATGTTCGTTCTTGCGTTAGGTAGTATGTACCTGGGCGCGATAGACGTGTTCCGAGAAGGCAGCAAAGCGTAACCGTAGGTTCCCGATTGATTCTCTGCTCTCCATCTCTTTCTCTCTCTCCTCGCGTCCGCTCTTCTTCTCCGTGTCCCTTCATTTTGTAGCATCGAAAAAGCGATAAGAAATTTTTCTTTCTTTTTTACGTTTATATATTCTGAAAAGGTGTTTCGCGCTTGTTCTTTTTTTTTATTGCGACGACTTTGTTGAATATTTATAGGACAGTTTCGATTCTTCCTTTCACGTAGAGGACATCCTTTATCCCGTATCTCGCCTCCACTTTTTCTTGCTTTCCCTCCCCCCTCCCCCCTTTTAAGCCAGTAATAATTAAACGATGAATTGTTTTTGAAATAATGATAACGAGAGTTAATGGAAATTTGTGGCTGTTCTAGATAAATAAATAAATAAATACATGAATGAGGTGTGATTTCACCGTGCTCTCTCCTCTTCCTCTTTGTCGGTTCAAAATTCGATGAAATTTATTAATTTTATCACTTAAAAAATTGGAATTTTAGAAATATATATTTTTATTTACATATTTTTAAAGATTGTATACATAAATGCAATAAGAATATATTGTTATTTTATTAATATAGAACAAACCGTTTTGTCTGTTTTCGATAATAATGTAATAACAATTTTTTAAATAACGATAGAAGAAGAAATTTAAACTAATCTAGGAATTCTTACATCAAGAATTGCATCTCTATCGCTTTAAGTATACAAGTGTTCATTAAATGAACGATGTAGATCATCAAGAAAAAAAATCATTAGATAAGCTATCGTTGTTTATCGATTTCAATTGTGCTATGCTTGCTATACAATCACGTTTCGTAGAATCGCAGCTTCGCATTAAGTTAGCTCAGGCTACACACAACGGATTAGAAACTAATATACAATTTTAATAATTATATTGAAAAATGTATTTCTTCCGTATACGTTTCATGTAACAAATATTTTGCTAATTCGAGGAATATATAGCATATTTTGTTTAGCATGCAAAATGAATTTTTTTAAAAATATATATATAATTGCGAGAAAAGTTAAAAACAAACATTCAACTAACTCTGTTATTTGCAACTGTTAATTCAGAGAAAATGTGCATTACTTTTCCTGCAAGAACTATACAAAATCAAGAGGAATTTAATTTCAACTTCTAAAGATAAAAAGAACTCGATAGGAAAAAGATAAAATTTTCGTCGCTATTTTTTTCATTTCAGAAATTCCAGGGAAAAGTGAATTTTTGCTAAGCTTCATTTAAAATGAGAGAAGAAAGATATATATAAAAAGAGATTCGAGAGAAAAGAATGAAAATTAAAAAATATATTTTTTTTCTATATTTATTTTTTATTTTAAAAACTCAAGCTGTATTTAATTTCTAATTAATTTTTCCCAATATTGATTCTTATCGATGAAAAACAAAATTAAAAAATACTTATCTAATAAGAAAAAATTAGGAAAGAATCAGTACTCTGCGTTGATACCACTGCTTGTTTTCCTTTATTCGTTCATTCGATTTTTAAAAATATGAAAATTAGTATAAAGAGATTTATTTTTCAAAAAAGGAAAAGAATAAAAATTGAAAAATATATATTTTTTCTATTTTAAAAATTTGAACGGTATTTAAATTCGAATTAATTTTCCCTGATATATACATATATACATACACACATATATATCTATTAATAATATAATATAATAATAATAATTATAACTATATAACTTATTATATCTATATATTAATATCTATATCTATATATATATCTTGTAGAGATTAGCGGGGAAATTCCAAAGATAAACTCCGCTTCGAATTTAGTACTCTGCGTTGATACCACTGCTT